>NC_022030.1:4441196-4475036 GCF_000317375.1 Microtus ochrogaster
AAAAAAAAAGAAAAAAAAAGATTGTGGGAGTAACCAATGAATATCTTATTTGACTTCAAGCTCATTCCACAAAATGGAATCTATACCCAACACTTCAAGGGTGACTTTTATCTTATATTATATTTTATTTATCTCATAGAACTCTGCTTGTTTCCTAATGGAAGACAGAAAGTGGTTGGGTTGGGATGGAAGGGAAGATGGGAGGTACTTAGAGAAATAAAGAGAGGGGAAACCAAAATCAGCATACATTATATGAGGAAAAATATATTTTAAATAAAAAGAAAAATGTAGCTTGTTATACAGTTATAGTATTATATACAAATACTGTAAAAAAAAATCTGTAAGCCGCAGTTTATCTTCTTGTTTTTCTTTATTATGTACCCATATGGCCTATTCTGTCTGCTCTGCAAGGGTAATATAATTTACATCAACAGATATTTTGCATTTCATAAAATGTTTTATTTTCTGCTGACCTGTGAGTTCTTTGGGTACTGGGGTCTATCTTGCTCATTTTTACTTTCCTTTAGGAATCAGTGATATATCTAATCTCAGTCTGGATTTATGAACATGGAATAAGTTAGTGAAACTTTGATTATGCCATCATTTTCTGTTTTATTTTCAAGAAGTAGACCTTTGAGGCCTATTTTAAATCACTCCCTCTCTACTTCATGGCTATTATTCATTTTCATCTCAGCTTACCTACTATGATCTCTCTAATATTTTGAAGAAGAAAACTCTCAATTTATCTAACACCCTGGACACTTAGAAAAAGTAGAAAGTATAAATTGGTTTCTCAACATAGATAGTAAAGTAAAATTACATTAAAACACTACAGGTAAAGAGTTTTTAGACTGCCAGACAGATAAATAGGTAGGTGATAAATATTTTGTATCTCCTTTAAGACAGCATCTGGTGTTCCATAAGAACAAATCCCAGTAAGTTAGTGGTGTGCATTCTGTCATCTAGGGTCCTATTTCTACATACTGAGAAGAGTCAGAGAGAGCTCTACAATGTGCTCCCATTCTCTCTGCTTTGAAGTTCCCAGCAGTAGAATACTCTCAGCTCAGTTTCTCATTGCCAAAAGACCTATGAGCTCCCAATACTCCACCATACCCACAAATTCAATTACTGTCTTCAAACACATATAGATCACTGATGAAATTATATGATATAAAATTTGTCATTCATGGTTTGTGTTATATAAATGAACATTTTCATAGTTGAATTTATTTATTCATTTAGCGAGTATTCCTGTAAGAGGTGCTAGGACTAGAGATATTAATGACACACAAATGCCCTGCCTTGAAATAGTTCAAAGTCAATAAATAAAAGTGATTATTGTTTTGTTCAACATCTTGAACATTCTGTCTAAAATAATCAAAATTTGAGAATAGATTATGAAAAATTATTTATATATATTTAGACAAATATGCAAAGTATTTTCATAAAACAACTCATTCAATATTAACAATAACTTTTTTCTTATAAATGTTTGACCAATGGCTCAGGCTTATTACTTAATTAGTAATAGCTCTTACATTTAAATTAACCCACTACTATTTATCTTATTGCCATGTTGCCATGGCTTTTATTTATCTGCTGGCATATCGTGGCTTGTGGTGTCTCTCTTGACTCTGCTCTCCTTCTCCCTGCAACTCCATTTGGCTTTCATGCCCAGTCTTATTCTGCCTGGCTATAGGCCAAATCAGCTTTTTTATCAACCAATGAGAGCAACACATATTCACAGTATACAGAAAGACCATCCCACAGCATTTTCCCCTTTCCCTATAATCAAAAAGGAAGGTTTTTATTTTAACATAAAAATTACATATAATAAAAAGTTATCAAGTAAAAATCAGTTACAATATCCAGTCTATTTGTATTTGGCAAAATTAAAGAAAATGCTTTTTCATCTATGCCATCGTTGTGTGTCTAAAGTTTCATATCTATCTTTTTTCATATCTTAGTTTTATCATAACTAAGGAGGAGAGATAACCCAGTGGTTAAGATCACTGGCTATTCTTGCAAACCACCCAGAATCAACTCCCAGCACCCACGTGGAAGCTCATAGCTTTCAGGAGATCTAATACCTTCTTAGAACCCCCACAGGGACTGGGTACATTCATATAATAACAATAGCGTTTTGAGATAAGTATTATTGTCCTTGACTCACTCAGTACCAACTAATTAAAAGCAGAATCAACTCTTGACACTTCTTAGCACAGAACTGTTCTTCATTCTGCAGCTGTTTTCTGTGAAATAAACTATTTCCTCAGGTAGAAAAAAAAATGAGGTTCATAAGACTTGGAAAGCTAATTAAACTTACAAGGCTCAGGAAGTTCATAAAGTTACAAGATTCACACGGTCCCTCCCCAGGATTTGTACACAGTAACAATTTTTGGGCTAGGAAACTTTTTAGTGTTGATGCTTGCAAATTGGGCAAGAAGCTCAAGAAAGAAGCCTTTATTTAGTAATACCATCATGAACTTCTCAATGATGTAAGTACCTTTGAGTTACCTGTGTTCCTGTAAATCACCTCTCACCCATGACTCTGTGAGTAACTCCAATAAACTCTGTAGTTCTCTAAGCTAGACTGGGGTGAAATAGTTTCTTTTTTCTGTCATTGGTGCCCCATCTGGGGTTGATAGACATTTTTTTTTATGTATCACTTGAGAAATAATCTCACAACACAAGTTTGTGCCATTGCTAATAAAAAAAGATGATTTTTTTCAAGACTGTTCATGATTAGCATTGAAATATTTACATAAAAGATCTTGACATCAATATTTCTTTATTGGAGGTCTGGAATTATACCAGAGGATAGACCACCCATGGGGAAAAATTTCACTGGAAGGCATGGAGTGATCAAAACCTGATTCTTGAATGGTGGCACATGATAGAAGAACACTTAAATTTAGATTAGAAAGTTTTCCGCTGAGTGTGATGATACACACCTTTAATATCAGCACTCAGTAAGGTCAGCCTGGTCTAATTACAAAGTTTCTGGAGAACAAGGGTGATAATAATGAAATCCTGGTTCAAAAAAAAAAGTTTTCTAATCTTACTTTTAGAAGGTCTCATTTTGTAAAGTACTTTTTTGATATCACAGACAATAGCAATAGAGGAAAATATAGATATAAATTGTTAGGCATTGAGCTAAATATTTGTACAAGCCAAGATTCTTGAGAAAAGATGGAAATAACAGGATATACGTGGTTAGAAGTCAATTCACGATGAAAACATAAATGAACATAGTATATATTTGAACTCATAACATTTTGATATATATGTAGAAAGTATTTATGTATAGATGAAGATATTTACTATAAGGAATTGGCTGTTGTAAGTAAGGAGGTAGTTAAGTCCCAAAATTGAGGCACAGGAGTTCACAACTTAGTGCAGCAGGTTGAAGGCCCAGGAAGACCAATGCTCTAGTTTAAAGGCAGTCAAGCAAGAATGTCTATAAGAAATTAAATTATTATAAACCTCCTGGAAGACATTTGTTAGTATGCATTATTGATAATGGTTCTAATAGTTAATATTAAAGCAATAGTAAAAGTTGTACTTACAATTTAGATCGTGTTGTCAAATGAATATGGCATTATTATAAAGATATTGAGAGGAGCCGCTCATGACAGATGGCTCATGTGTTAGCTGTTCTTCTTGCTGGCATGAAAAAAAAAAAACATCTGACAAAAACAACTTACTTAAGAAGGAAAGGTTTCTTTGGGCCCAAAGTTTAAGAAAGGATACAATCCCTCATGGCAGGGAAGTCAAAGCAGTGGGAGCAAGAGGCAGTGGGTCACAGGGTAACAGCAGTCAGGAAGCAGAAAAGAACTTTTTGTGTTTATCCTATTTCCTTTTACAAATTCAGTCCAAGAAACCAGTCCCTTTAATGGTGCTTCCTGCACCTAGGGTGGGTCTTCAGCCTTCAGCCAAGTTTTTCTAGAAATCCCCTCACAGACCCACCCAGAGGTGTTTCCCCAGAGAATCTAAATCTAGACAAACGGACCATGAAGACTAACTAGCACAACCAGTTAAAGAGCAGATAACTGTGGTTCAAATAGACAGTAGAATATGTGGACACCAACATTTGTGATGGGGAAAGCTATTTGTAACATACTGTACGAGATAATAAAACATGTCCTAAAGAAGCATATATCAACTATGTATGTACACACGTGCCTATATATGGTCTTAGATCCAAAAATTCAGTTGCAAAAGTGACTATTGGGGCAGTTTCTCTATGAGCGATCAAACTGATGCTTTTTGTTTGATAAATGTGGTTAACACCTATGACCTTTTGTAGTGTTTGTCATATAAGGTACTTCTGATGTCAGTTACCTTGTAACTTGATACACATTACTGATACTCGATATGATATATGAAATAGCCATCTTTCCCAACTCCTACTCTCTGTGTTAAAAATCACAAAATCTCTACCTCCTCATTACTTAGACATAGGTCATGGTAGGAGTCAACATTTATTATGTGAGAACTGTGTGCTTGACTGTAAACAAGACATAAAGGTGCAGAGGGACCCGGAGCAGAGGAAGAAAGCCAGGGGAACTCCGGTGTAGCTGGAACGTTGGCAGAAACTCTTGTAATAGGATGGGTTGGTGGCATGTTTACTGCCTGAACTCCCGACAAGTGGATCGGGACATTCCTAAAAGCCCCCTTAGACTTCGGTTGGCAAGCAGACTCGTGGACAGAAAAGTAGGTGTGGGAGGAAAGTCTGTTCCCTTAAGAAAATGAGAACGCAAGGTGAACATGGTATAAGCTGCTAATAGGATGCTTCAATTATCTGTGAAGGTAACTTTGTTTATGACAGTGAATTCATGCATTCTAGAAGCAACTTGAGAAATAGTAAATGAAGAGAGTAGTCTGAACACAGATTGGAATGTTCTGGCAGCACGCAGTTCTATTTGGATTAGATCCAAATAGATCTATTAGATCTATCCTAACTAGAGGCGTCATCTTCCAAGGGTGACGGAAAGTCCACTGGGTGAAGACTGAAGGCTGCTTGCAATCTGAGACCCCATCCAGGCAGGGGTGGATGCATTTCCTCTCCTGTTACCTTAAGTTACACCCTTGGATTCTCTCTCCCAGGACTTCAGAGCAGCCGCTCACAAAGTGCAGCCCCTGGTACGGCAGTGTCTGCGTTCCCTGGAAACTTTGTGGAACTATGGATTCTGTAAACCAGCTGCACCCATGTTAAATACGAGTTTCTGGGATTTCATCCCAAGTTCATGCTTTACCAAAACCTCTATTATGGCCTTAATGGTTAACTTGAAAAACTATAAAATCACCTGGGGGAGGGGCCTCTGAGGAACTGTATCGATTATATTAATGCCATGGGGTGATCTATCGTGATTGTGGACAGGGCCCACAATTTCCTTTCCGAGGCAAGGGGTCCTGGACTGTATTCGAGTGGGAAAAGGCAGCTAAGTATGTGTCCACTGTCTCTGTGTCCTGATTGTGGATGTAACATGAAGAGCTGCTTCTACACACTGATGCTTTGATTTTCTTCCTGTGATGGACTGTACCTGGTACCGTGTGCTAAATAAACCCTTTCATCAGGCTTTTAAAAGAAATCACAAAACAAGTAAATAAATTAAGACATACTCCAAATAGCTTTCATATTCATTCCAATTGGAGAAACACTGGTCTGGAAAAGACAACTTTCAGAAGTCTCTTGGAAAAGTTAAGAGATGTTAACCCTCTCAGCACCCTGAGTTGCGGTTGCAGCGACCCACACTTAACTACAATCTGAAAATAAAAGGGAATTTCAGAAGTAATTCATGTTATAAATAATTTACATATAGCATGCGGTTATTTCTAGGTAATTATAATTGTTGTTACTTATTGTGCTCAATTTATGAGTGAACATTGTCAGAGGAATGGATGTATGTTTGTACAGGTAGACAAAGAGTAACATTGAGTTCAATTTTCACTGGCTCCAGTTCCTGTGTGTGTTCTTGAAAGGATTTCTATAAACTATGAAAAATCCACAAAATGGCAACACATATTTAAGAATTACTATTCATAATTTTGGAGACATGATTGTATTCCCAAATTTATTACTGTTTTTCCAAATTAATGCATATTATATTTAATGAAATAAATCTTAATATATATGCATATGAATGTGTATACACATGCTGTTATAACCTAAACTGTTAAAAAAAACTATTTAAACATAGTATTTTCTACCCTTTAATGAGTCACTGCTTGCCGTATTGTCATCTTTCTTTCCAATAGCTCTGTTCCTGTGGGGTCATTGGAAGAAGAATCACCAGCAGACAATTCCACTCTTATAGGGGACCAACAGAACCTCTTCCATCTTCTCAAACTCCCAGGGGACTTCTTTTCATCTCAGCTGAGAGCCCTCTTAGCTTCCTAAGGAGTATAGAAGCTTTCAGAAAACAGTGTGTACTTGTGTTCTGCCTCTCTGTGTGATGGATGGGAGATATGGATGCCATCCCTGACTCGTGCTGTGTCCTTCCTCTGGCTAACAATAATTAAACTTTTCGATTGACTCACTGTCCTTTGAGTTTGGACATGCTGTACTCGTTATGTTAAAACAAACACAGGACATTTTACCTCATTTCCCTGTATCACTCCTCTCTATTGCTCCATATTTCTTCCCTCTGACCCCACACGAAACCACATTTTTCAAAGGACTTGTTTATTCTCATGGTTTCCTCTCCCTGTCTTCTCAGTCGCTTTTGAAACCAACCTAATCCAGCTTTCTTTTCACCCATACTACAATGTTTGCTGGGTTATCAATGATCTTCACAGTTGAAATCAAATGGCAGCTTTCCCATCCTTAGATTGTTCATGTGCTCTTACTTGCGACATATTTACTGCCTGTACTTTGAAATACTCTACTTAGCACTTCCTGGCTCTTACTTTCTCTGTTTTCCTTCTGCTTAGGTCACCATGCTTGTCCTTATTTTGTTGAGTCTTTTCTCCTTCTCCCGCAGCTCCAAACACTCAATGCTCCCAGAGTTGTCCTATATGTTTTTCTTTTTTCCCTCCTCCTCATTTCTCCACGCCATTCCCCTCCTTTCCTCTCCTTTCTGGTTCTTCATCTACTACATCTTTTGACTACTCTATACCAAGACTGCCCAATCTATACCTCTAGTCTCTACCTCCCTTAACTACATCTTTGCCTCTGTAACATTCCACTTTCATTAATGGTAACAGAGCTCCTCAGTCAAGGATGACCAGAGGCTCATACAAAGATCTGAATGGATAATAGAGGGCCAGTTCACACATTTCATAGGCCAATATTCTTTCTCCAGGACACTGCCTATTTGAAATAACCTAAACACAAATCGTGACTCATGTCCGTTTTCTATTTATTTTTTTTAAATTGTGTGTGAGGGTGCTTACCGGAGAAGGGTTGCTGATGCCTATATATACATGCTTGCAAAGGCCAGTAAGTGATACTAGGTTTACTACCCTGTTGTTCTCTATTCTTGTGACGCAGGGTCTATAATAGAAGCTGGAGCTAGGCTGGCAACCAGCTAGTCCCAGCAATTCTCCTGTCTCTGCTCCCCTACACTATTGGGATTAAATCACTACAGCCACACCCATGTTGTTATGTGGGTGCCATGAATTTGAACTGAGGTCTCATGGTATTCCAACAAATATGCTTATTTACTGAGATATCTGTTCATCTTTTTATGCCTATACCCCCTTTCTGAGACTTCATGGAGGTGGGTGTCATAAAGAGAAGAAAAATCAGTGGGAATCCACAATTCTATCCTTCAGCAGGGGAGGGCATTGTGTAATGACCATCCAAGATAATACTGGCTCATAGACTTGTTGATATTCACTTCTAACTATTCTAGAAACTTCTATATTTCATAATAAGCAGCAAATAGCAAAGACCCTAAGCTGAAAGAAGTCAGAAAAGACAGCCCAACTTTCCTATAAACCCATTCTACTCATTAATAAATGACAACATAAGTTTTCATGGCTAAAGTCTACTAGTCTCCCATCTAACTCATCAGGAATAGCTGTTATCTCTACCATTCAACTACAGCCTTTACATCCCAAATATATATCACATCCACTACACAAAACCAGATCATAATCATTTCTTACCCATTCTATCTCAGGAAGCTCCATGCTGTTCTTCCTGCTTGATTGGGGTATACCTACACTTGCTTTTCACATGCTGTCAAAGTGATAACCTTAGAAATGTAGTCCAAATGTATCACTTCTTTATGACAAAGTTTATGGTTGCTCTTGCTGCTCACAACAGAAGACGGGAGTCATGGCCCACAAGCCCTGATAATCTGTGTCCAACCAGCTTTAGGACCCCATTTCCTTGTCTCCCTGAATTCCTGGACTGCAATTCAACAAGCTCTCTTTTGCACCTCAAAGACATACTTAGTTTAGTACCAGGTAAAGACACATACATTTTTGTGTTCTGTGTTCCTATTGTTTTCCATATAGCCACACAAGTATTTCCCTTAATAATATGAGCTCCTTGTATTGAAATGTCCTTCCCTGTTCATCCACCTAATTATTCTTTTTTCCACTCACCTGCTCTGTTTTAGAGCAACCCTTGCCTTATTTTGTTTATTGTTTATTGTCTCCCCTAGCGGGACTGTAAACCCCTTTAGAATTAAGGCTGTCTTGCTCTCTATCACACTAAAGTGTGCACTCAAGTATTGTTTAGAAAAAGGATCTGAATGTTGCAGTCTCTTAGAGCTAGACTTTCTTTGTTGAACTAAAGCAGCATTTCTCAGCCTGTGGATGGTGACCCCTCTGGAGGTTGAACAATCCTTTCACAGGCGTCACCTGAGACCACCAGAAAACTCGGATATTTATATAACAACTCATACCAGTAGCAAAATTACAGTTACGAAGTAGCAGTGAAAATAATTTTTTTGGATGGAGGTCAACACAACATGAGGAACTGTATCAAATGGTCACAGCATTAGGAAGGTTGAGAACCACTGAACTGTAAGAATCATAATTCTTAATGGAGCTTGGAACCTCATGAATAAAGAGGACAAAAGAGGGCAGCATGTGCTGGGAGAGAGGAAGCTAAGATTCTAGTAGGATGGTGTACCATGGACCCAGTTAGTGGACAAGCAAAGCAGCCCATTCTCTGGGGTCCGGATGAACAGCCTTGGGCAAAGGAGCCACATTTTCTATGATCTTTAGCTTCTATGCCCAGAGAAAACATTTTATATGATAATTAAGAAACTGAATGTTCTGACTGTAAATACCTAATGATTTGTGTACAGAATAATATGCAGAAGGGAGGGCTGTGTTTTAATTTTCCTTCAGCATTGTCCTTCCTTACTCTGACTGCTCCAAGCTTCTCTTCATCTCTAATCATCTGTTACAAATGTACTATTAACCCTATGACACCCTACACAGCAGGGTCCTGATCATTAGCTGTCTTTTTCCCTCCTTCCCTCCCTCTCTCCCTCCCTCCCTCCTTCCCTCTCTCCCTCCCTCCCTCTCTCTCTACTTTTCAGTGTTTATATTATTATTATTATCATTATTAATTGAGAATTTTGCACAATGAGTTTTGATCATGTTCACTCTCCCCCCAACTCTTCGCAGATTCACCCTGGTTTTCCTTTCTACCCAACTGATGTAGGAGGGTCTTCTGTCTATGTGTTACTTTCATTGGTTAAATAAAGAAGCTACCTTGGCCTTTTGATAGGCCAACCCGTAGGTGGGTGGAGTAGAAAGAACAGGATGCTGGGTAGGAGGCAGTGTGGCAGACGCCATAAAGCTCCAGCCTGAGATGGACATAGGTTAGAATCTTCCTGGTAAGCCACGACCCTGTAGTGATACACAGATTACTAGATATGGGTTATAGCAAGATGTGAGAGTTAGCCAAGAAAAGGACTAATGGGCCAGGAAGTGTTTAAATCAATACAGTTTCCATGTTATTATTTCTGGGGCTAAGCTAGCCATGCGGGAGCCAAGCAGGATGAAAAGCAGGTCTACCACTCCATTTACACCCAACTTTATAATCTTTTATTTTCTCTCCATTAAGGCCAATTTGTGCTATCCACATATTCTTGAATATATGTGACCACTTGAGCATGGTCAACTTATCAGAAGATATACTTTTAGATAAAAAGCTGACCCTTCCTCTCCCAGGAGCACAAAATTGCCAATAACACCTTGGCTAGAGCTGAAACTTTGTGCCTGTTTCCCTGCTTTATGCTAAGATTTCATTTGGTTTGAGCTGACACAGGTCTTGTTTCTGCTGCCACAACTACTCTGAGTTCACATGTGCAATGGCTCTGCTGTTGCCAGGGGACATTGTTTCCTTATAGTCATCCACCACCTCTGATGTTTACAATCTCTCTGCTCTCTGAAAAGATTCTGAGCCCTTAAAGGAGATATGTGGCATATATGCTTCCTATAGGGTTGAGCTTTCTGCATTCTCTTCACTTCACATTGACCGGTTGTTGATATCATCATCATCATCATCATCATCATCATCATCATCATCATCATCATCATCATCATCATCATCATCTGCAAACAGAAACTTCTCTGATGATGACTGAGAAATACTTTAATAGTTTATAGGTAGGATTGCTATAATTTGAAAGAAAAAAAAGCAGCACATGACAGAACTCATGTGGAGGGTGTTTTTTATTTGGGGGATGGGAATTAAAAAGGGGGAAGGAGAGAACAGCCTTTGGGGATAGGAACTGGAGAAGTGAGAGGTGGGGCGGGGGTAAGGTGGGAGGGTTTTATAAAAGGGAACATAGTGAATATGCACAGGAGGTGCATAGTGGCTACAGCTAAAAGTGTAGCCTCTCAGAATGCCAAGGGCAGGCCAGAGAGATGCCTGAATACTAACAATGACGATAAGTCATTGGGAGTTAACTTAATATCATTTCCACTTAGCAGCATAATATTATGCAGTTCTCTCTTAAGACCTATGACTTATCTAGTCATGGGATCTTGGCCCCATGGTGCTAGACATGGGTTTCCTCTTAAAATACATTTTTTTGGAGCCGGGCGGTGGTGGCGCACACCTTTAATCCCGCACTCAGGAGGCAGAGGCAGGCCTCTGTGAGTTCGAGACCAGCCTGGTCTACAAGAGCTAGTTCCAGGACAGGCTCCAAAACCACAGAGAAACCCTGTCTCGAAAAAAAAATACATTTTTTGGCCAATGTCCAATTTCATCATCACTACTAATTCTATATTATACTCCAGCCTGTGTGAAATGTCCACCTTACCCAAACCCTCAAGGTTATCCCCTTCTCTTTGTACTCATTCCAATACAACACATGAAGATTCCAACAAAGATGTAGATCCAAGAAGTGAATCATACTTCAGTCCTTCCTCAATCACTAGAGTTTTCTCTATGTCTGCTTCCTCCCTTTCACATGAATCTCTCTTCCTCAGCATCTCCCATGAGATCTCCCAACCAGACCCAAATTATGACATATAGACTTCTTATTAGTTATAAATGTTCAGCCTTATCTTATGTTTGTCCTACTAGCTCCTATAATTTAAGCTGTTTCTCTTCATCTGTGTTTTTGTCCTGGGGCTTTTGACCTTTCTTTTTTTTTTATGTGTCTTACTTTCCAGCTTCTCATGTCTGGTTGCCTGGTAACTGCATGACTTCTGGCCCCAGGTATGTCCCTCTCTTCTCCCTCATTCTTCTACTGATTCTCTCTGCCCAGCAACCTCACCCATCCCTCTCCTGCCTAGGTATTGGCTGTTCAGCTTTCTATCAGACTAACCAGGTGCCTCAGAAAGGGAAGGTGAAACAAATACAACACATCTTTATATAATTAAACAAATGCAGCATAAACAATATAACACAGCTTTACATTGCTAAACAAACACAGCATAAACAAATATAACATAGCTTTACATAATTTAAAGTAATATTCCCCTACACACGCAGGCAGACATAGTGCTATCGAAAGATCTGAGAGTTGTACAACCAGATTTGCAGGCAGCAGGAAGAGATTGTCACAGTGGGCCTGGCTTGAACATCTGAGAACTCAAAGCCTGCCCACAGTGACGCATTTCCTCCAACAAGGCCACACCCATTCCAACAAGGCCATGCCTTCTTATAGTGCTACTATGAGTCACTATAAACTCCGTATGAGTTTGTGGGGACCATTTTTATTCAAACCACCATGATTAGGAAGGAAGTCCTGCTGAGGCCTGTAATTCCATTCTGGAGTACTTTCTTCATGGCTATCTCTATTATTGCTGCAACTGTCTTTTCCTCCTACATTCCTTCCTTTGCAAACCCTTGACATTTTCTGCTGGGCTCCAGATGGGAAAGCAATAAGCCCAAAATGTTTTCTCTTATTTTCATCCAAAGTCATAACTCTTGAGATGTTTTATCAATGAGAAAGGAAAACAATGTGTTACCTGCATGTGATAGCTTTTGGTAACATGGAATTATTCACTGAAGTGTTTGCAGAGGATACACAGTGAGGTTTTATTTTATCCTTCTTGGTATAGTCTAGCCTCCATAAATCTTTGATGCTATCACAGAGGAATGGCCTACTTAAACCTGGCCTTGTAATTTGGCAGAAGAATACATATATCTGAGGAATATATTTAAGAACTGATTTATCATAATATTTTATATTTCTAAATGAAGGACAAGAAAAATAGAATGGATAGTTGAAACATTTGAAGGTTAAACTTTGACATTTAATTCCATGGGAATTTAGCTTGGAGTAAGAATTGTGGTGAGGAACCATATGGCCTAGTGTGGGTGTTAGTGTGTGTGTGTGTGTGTGTGTGTGTGTGTGTGTGTGTGTGTGTGTGTGTGAAATTAATAAGACACAAGGAAAGCTTTTCTAGGAAAGGGGAAGAATTATAGCCTTTATACTCTGAAAAATACCATTCACTAAGGTGACTCAGGAAAACACATGCACATGTTCCTCAACTTAAGATACATGTACATATTGCTAAATTCATGATGGGAAAATACATTCACTGCACCTAACCTTCCTAGAATCTCAGCAGCACAACATGGCACACCAGTTATCCCTTCCTGTGATTGCGTGACTAACTGAGAGCAGCAGCTAGACTATTGCTTAACACTGATACAGAATTATACCTTATACTGATGGTACATAGAAAGGTTAAAACTCAAAATTCCAAAAAGATTTCTACCATTCAGCAAATTAAATGAGTATAAGTTATGGACTGATTGTCTTCACTTCATCTTTTTACTCTACTTCTAAGTCTGAAAATACTTTCTCAAAGTACTTACATGTTCACACCTGTGTATGCATGATAAAATAAACAATGCATTGATTCTTATAATAATCTTATTTGTGGAATAGCTTAGAAAAGTAAGTTCAATAGCTATTACCTTTATAATTCATACATTGTTGGTAGGTTGACTCACAAATTCTCTCCTTTACTCACAGTATTAGGAAACAATAAAGAACAATGGAAGTCATACCTTCATAGCATAGAGTCTGGCTCAAAGCAAGAGACCTCCTTTTGCAACTCTTAAACATCACCTGCTTTTGTCAGTTTGGCTCATATACTCTATGCACTTCCATGTCATCAAAGGGAAGATCTGATTGATGATGGTGATGATGATGACCATCTTGCTACCGAGAAAACATAACATTGACAGAGAGATAGTTAGAGATATGCCTTATCAAATGAAATTAAATTTCCTTTCATCTTATAATTTTGAATGGAAGTCAGAACCCTACCAGGATTGGCCTATAGCTTGGGTACAAAAAAATTAAGGCTGAAATATTGAAATTTTCATTGATATCAAAATTGCTAGATATAGATGATGAAGCAAGGTAGATGTAGCCTCAAGAATTCAAGAAAAACAGTCACACATATGCATTGGAAAATATAGACGTCAATGCAGACCAGTCCAGGAAATGCCAGTTCAATTACATGATAATTCTACATCCTCAGTTTGAGATTCCTGGGAGCAACTATTCATTTCTCCTTATTTCCAAAATTCAGACCAAGCTCTATCTTGACCCACTGTGCAGTTCAGCAGTGTGTTTCTCATTCTTTTCATACCTCCCATGCCTTAAAACCATCCACTTCACTGCTACAGTAAAAGACACATGGGGACCTGTGTGTCTTTGCTCATTTTGTCTCTAGTGTATTTTCCTCCTGGGCATCTCTTGACTCTCTGAGACACTCTCTGCCTTCCTGTCTCTTTCTTGAGATTGAAGCAATCAGTTGAACTCTTTGTTTCTGTTTCTCACGTGTGATGGTAGTAGAGTTCTCCTGTTCTTCTGTTTATATTTATCCATCTTTTTCATATTTAAGGAAATAAAATTAATATATCTGGGTCAGAAACTGAGTCAAAGAAATGACCATTTTTTAATTTTTTTATTGTGCTTTATATTTATTGCCACTCCCTCCCCTTTCACTTTCCTCCCCTTCTACCTGTTGCCATCATCCCCATGCTCCCAATTTACTCAGGAGATCTTGTCTTTTTCTACTTCCCATGTAAATTAGATCCACATATGTCTCTCTTAGAGTCGCCTTTGTTGTCTAGGTTCTCTGGGATTATGGATTGTAGGGTGCTTATTCCTTGTATTATGTCTAAAAGCAACTTATGAGTGAGTACATATTATATTTGTGTTTTTGGGTCTGGGTTACTTCACTCAAAATGATGTTTTCTTGATCCATCCATTTGCTTGCAAATTTCAAGATGTCATTATTTTTTTTTCTGCTGTGCAGTACTCCATTGTGCAAATGCACCACAATTTACTTATCCATTCTTCAGTTGAGGGGCATCAATATTGTTTCCAGGTTCTGACTATGACAAATAATGCAGCCATGAACATAGTTGAGTACATGTCCTTGTGGCATGATTGAGAATCCTTTGGGTATATACCCAGAAGTGATTTACTGGGTCTTGAGGAAGCCAATTTCCTGATTTTCTGAGAAATTGCCATGCTAATATCCAAAGAGGCTGTAACCAGTTTGAACTCCATGAGCAATGGAGGAGTGCTCCCTTTATCCCACATCCTCTCCACCATATGCTGTAATCAGTGTTTTTGATCTTGGCTATTCTGGCAGGTGTAAGATGGGATCTCAGAGTTGATTTGATTTGCATTTTTCTGATGGCTAAGTCTATTGAGCATTTCATTATGTGCCTTTCAGCCATTTTAGATTCATCTGTTGAGAGTTCTCTGTTTAGGTCAGCACCCCATTTTTTAATTGGATCATTTGTTCTTTTGATGACCAATTTCTTTAGTTCTTTGTATATTTTGGGGGTTATCCCTCTGTCTGGTATGGGGTTGGATCATTTCGCATTCTGTAGGCTGTAATTTTGTCTTATTGTCCATGATGTTTGCTTTACAGAAACTACTCATTTTCAGGAGTTCTCATTTATTAATTGTTGCTCTCATTGTCTGTGCTACTGGGGTTATGTTTAGGAAGTGGTCTCCTGTGCCAATTCATTCAAGTGTGCTTTCCACTCTCCCTTCTATGAGGTTCAGTATGGTTGGTTTTATGTTTACGTCTTTGATCCATTTGTACTGGAATGTTGTGCATGGCAATGGGTATGGATCTATTTTCATTCTTCTACATAATGTTAAACCATCCCTGCATCTCTGGGGTGAAACCTACTTGTTCATAGTGGATGATTTTTCTGATGTGTTCTTGCATTCGGTTTGTCAGTATTTTATTGAGTATTTTTGCATTAATGTTCATAAGTGAGTTTGGTCTGTAATTCTCTTTCTTAGTGATGTCTTTATGTGGTTTGGGTACCAGGGTAATTGTAGCCTCATAACGAGTTTGGCAATGTTCCTTCTGTTTCTATTGTGTGGAGCAATTTGAGAAGTAGTAGTATTAGTTCTTCTTTGAAAATCTTGCAGAATTCTGCACTGAAACCATATGGTATTGGACTTTTTTGGTTAGGAGACTTTTGATGACTGTTTCTATTTATTTAGCAGTTATTGGTCTATTTAATTTGCTTATGCAGTCTAGATTTAACTTTGGTAAGTGATATTTATCTAGAAAATTATCCATTTCCTTTAAGTTTTCTAATTTTGTGAAGTACAGGCTTTGGAAGTATGACCTGATATTTCTCTGGATTTCCTCTGTGTCTATTGTTATGGCCCCCTTTCCATTTACAATTTTGTTAATTTGTATTTTCCATCTCTGGATAAAGATTAGATAACAGTTTTTCTATTTTGTTGATTTTCTCAAAGAACCAACTCTTTGTCTCATTGATTCTTTGTATTGTTTTCTTTGTTTTTATTTTGTTGATTTCAGCTCTCATTTTGATTATTTTCTGCCATCTAATCCTTCTGAATTAGTTTGTTTCTTCCTGTCCTAGAGTGTCTGTTAACTCACTAGTGTGGGATTTTTTTAGCTTCTTTATGTAGTCCTTTAGTGCTATGAACTTTCCTCTTAGCACTGCTTTCATTGTGTCCAATAAATAAGGGTATGCTGTGTAGTCATTTTCATTGAATTTTAGGAAGTATAATTTCATCCTTTATTTCTTTCTTGACTCCTTGGTGATTCAGGTGAGCATTGTTCAATTTTCATGTGTTTGTGGGCTTTCTGAAATTTGTGTTGCTGTTGAATTTTAACTTTAAGCCAGTGTGATCCTATAAGATACACTGGGTTATTCCAGTTTTTTTTTTTTTTTTTGGTATCTGTTAAGGTTCGCTTTGCTACCTAGTATGTGGTCAATTTTTGAGAAGGTTCCATGGGGTGCTGAAAATTTATAATCTTTTATGTTTGAGTGGAATGTTTTATAGATGTATGTTAAGTCCATTTGAGTCATAACATCTATTATTTCCCTTATTTCTCTGTTAAGTTTCTGTCTGGCAGACCTGGAAAGTGGTAAGGTTGGAGTGTTGGAGTCTCCCACTATTAGTGTGTGGGGTTTAATGTGTGATTTAAGCTTTAGTAAGTGTCTCTTTTACATACGAGGATGCCCTTGTATTTGGGGCACAGATGTTCAGTACTGAGATTTCCTCTTGATGGGTTTTTTTCCTGTGACTAATATAAAATGTCTTTTTTTGTCTCTTTTGATTGATTTTAGTTTGATGTCTATTTTGTTAGATATTAGGATGCTATACCAGCTTGTTTCTTAGGTCCATTTGATTGGAAAACTTCTCCCCAACCTTTCACTGTGAGGAAATGTCTGTCTTTGAGGTTGAGGTATGTTCCTTGTATGCAGCAGAAGGATGGATTCTTGATAGAGGAAGGTCATTGGCTAATAAAAAAAACTGCCTTAGTCCATCTGATAGGGCAGAATTTAGATAGGTGGAGTAAACAGAACAGAATGCTGGGAGGAAGAGGAAGTGAGCTCAGAAATCATGCAGCTCCTCTCAGAGCCAGACACGATGAAGCAAGCCACCAGGTCAGACATGCTGAATCTTTCCTGGTAAGACTGGTGCTACACAGATTATTAGAGATGGGTTGATTGGGATATGAGAATTAGCCAGTAAGGGCTAGAGCTAATGGGCCAAGCAGTGTTTAAAAGAATCCAGTTTCCGTGTTGTTATTTTGGGGCATAAGCTAGCCAAGTGGTCAGGAGCCGGGCTATGGGAAGAGGCCCGCAGCTCCTACAACAGATTCTGCTTTTGTATCCAATCTGTTAGCCTGTGTCTTTTTTTATAGGCGAGTTGTCTATTTATATTAAGGGATTTTAATGACCAGTGATTACTAGCCTCCTGTTATTATAGTTTTTATTCCTGGTGATGTTACTGTGTATGTTTTTTCCTTCTTTGGGAATTGCTTCTGTGTTTTTGTGGATGTAGTTAACTTCCTTGGGTTGGAGTTTTTCTTCTAGTGCTTTGTGTTGGGTTGGGTTTATGGTTAGGTACTGGTTAAATCTGGTTCTGTTATGGAATATCTTGTTTTGTCCATCTATAGTGACTGAAAGTTTTGCTTTATATAGTAATCTGGGGTGACATCCATGGTCAGCATACCACTTGAATAGGACCTTCTGGCTTTCATTGTTTCCTTAGAGAAGTCTTGTATAGTTCTAATAGGTTTGCCTTTATCTGTTACTTGACCTTTTTCCTTTGCAGCTCTTAATATTTTTTCTTATTCTGTATATTTGGTGTTTTGATTATTATGTGGCAAGGGGACTTTTTTGATTCAGTCTATTTGGTATTCTTATGCTTCTTGTATCTTCATAGGCATATCTTTCTTTAGATTGAGAAAGTTTTCTTCTATGATTTTGTTGAATATATTTTCTGTGCTTGTGAATTGGACTTCTTCTCCTTCTTTTATCCCTAATATTCTTTGGTTTGGTCTTTTAATGGTACCCCATATTTCCTAATATTTTGTTTTAAGCTTGTTAGATTTAATGTTTTCTTTGACCGATGAGTATGTTTCCTCTACTGTATCTTCAGTGCTTGAGAATCTCTCTTCTGTATCTTGTATTCTGCTATTTATGATTGCATTTGTGGTTCCAGATTGTTTTCTCATATTTTCCATTTCCAAAATTCCCTCAGGTTGTGTTTTCTTTATTGTTTTTATTTTGGTTTTCATGTCTTAAATCATTTCTTTCATTTGTTTGACAGCACTTTCTTGCTTTTCCTTAAGGGATTTGTTGATTTCTTCTAAGTTTTTGTTGTCTTCCTCCACTTTTTTTGAGATAATTTTTCATTTCCTCTTTAAGGGCATCAACGTTCTCCTAAAATTATTTTTTAGCTTAATTTCTTCTACTTCATCAATATTGGGGTGTTCAAGTCTTGCTGTTGTAGAGCCACTAGTTTTTGTTGGTGTTGTGTTATTTTTCTGGTGTTACATGTGTTCTTACCTTGTCTATCCATGTTTTCCTCTGGTTGCTTAGTTGGGGTTGTGTCTCTGGTGATCAGTCTTCCAGGTGACAGTGGTTCCAAGACTCAAATAATTGCTCCTCGTGATACAGTCAGGGCCACAGACACCAAGAGCAACAATTAATAAATGGGACCTCCTGAAATTGAGAAGCTTCTATAAAGCAAAAGATATGGTCAAAAAGGCAACTATTTATTCTAATGAGCAAAATTGATCACACCCCTCAAAACTTTTAATTGCAATACTTACTCTATCTGAGGGAAATAAATAAAAACTTTTTTCTTGGTTTTAAATAAAAAAATAAAAACAAAGTCTTCCATAGTATGCATCTACTTCTCTCTCTAATTTTGTTTGGGGAAGACAGGAAAAATTTAAGAGAAGAAGTTTATTTTTGCTCATAGTTTCAAGGGGTTTAGTTCACCACGATTGGAAGGCCATGGCACCTGGGGCAGCTCCATCTAAAGTATAAGGTTCCTTATAGCAGGGGGCAAAACCCTCAGTCCAGAACCAGAAGCAAAATAAACCACCTTTAATCTCTACCCCCAGAGACCTAATTCTGCTAGTGTGACCACAGTCTTAAAAATTCTGCTACCAACTTGGAACCAAGTGTATAAAGTATGTGAGCTGCTGGGGGACATTTCACACTCAAACACATTATCTACTTTGTAAATTGAGGGTCTGCCTAAAGGATTGGTAAAGGCCCTTTTTACTTCTAAGTATTTAATAGTCTCTACTCAATTGAACCAATTAGCAGAATCAAAATAAGAATAAAATCACAATTACATTTTGTTCCTTGTGGTCAACCATGAAAAGGAAAAAATATAAATAGGAAAATGACATATTTTTCAGAGTCCCTATCCAATAAGAACAAAAGTGGCAAACAGGGAGAGGATGAAAGAATATAAGTATATGAAATGATGAAGTGGCATTTGATAGTCATCATCTGGGAGCAGATTTGGCTCTGTGGGTTCTCCAACATGCCATTCTTATAGCCTTCTCCAGAGCCATTCAGAGAATTGATTCTGCATGTTCATCTGAAATCTACTGAGAGAGACTGGAATGCAAGTCTATTCCAACCCACAACAGATGGTGTTAATAGGCTGTGATGAGTCTGAGATAGGATGATGATGATGATCTTGATCTTGATATGGAAAAGAAAGAACATTCTAGCACCTCACAATCAAAACACCACATCAGTGTTGTTTTCCATTCTCGTTAATCTTCTTCTAGTTAACTAATGGGAAAACTAAATTTAACATCCCACTGTTAAGTCTAGGAATTTAACAGAGTTCCAGGAATGTTTCCACCATCATGTGCTCCAAATTTTCTTCCCCTTTACCATTACGCCCCTTGCAGAAGTACCAGTCATTTCTCCATTCATTCAGGATGCTATGACAAAATTCTATAAGGTCTATGCAGGCACTGATTTGACTTATCTATTATTCTAAGTCTGGAGGCTGCAAGGTCTAAGAACAAGATTTATGTAAATTTAGTAAGGTCTTCCCTCTAACCAATGTCTACTCATACTTCCTTCTAAGTACCATTCTTATTAGAGACTTGGTAAGAGGAAGGTGTGTTTGGTAATATAGTAATTGAGCTCTTTATTTCTTAAATCAATTCTTATTGTAAGTATATTCTTTACTTTCAGGCCATTCTCCAGAGATGTTAAAAGCTGGGCATAAATTAGAGTCCCATCTAAATTGTCAACTGTTCAGATTTAAGTAAGTTTTTAATAGCCTAGTTAAGTGATGCCTGATTTCAGAGTTTTGAAATATCAAATACCACTAAAACAATGCTTGAGAATTTCCCATTAAAAATTAATTTAAATTAACCTAATACAGTAGAAAATTGCATCCATATATGAAGGTAATCTAAATGAAACTACCAAATAATGGGGGAGATAAAGTCTCCACCGGCCATCTCTTGTCACCAAACAAAGCTTACAGTGCTGGGATTGGGTTGTTTATAATGGAGTTGTTGGCCAAAGGGGGACCTTGAGAATCCCTCAACAACCCAAGCTGTTGCCAAGACTGTAAGTTGCTCTTCACAAACTGACAGCAAAACTCCATTGCTGAAGGCAACGCCTATACAATTCATTGCACATCGATAAGTCAAGTCAGCTCCTGCATAGAGTTTTCACCCCTATGGTCCAGAGTTTTTGGTACAGGAAGGTACCCTTTATGCTAACAAAAAAGAAACATAAACACCAACCCAACCACACCCCCTTTCTCTCCAATGGTATACAACCTGCAAGATATGGTAATGAGATGATAGCACAACATTTGTTTGAATAACCAACTAATAACTATTTGACTTAAGGTCTACTCCACAAGATGGAACCCATAAACAGTTTGATGACCAAGAACATGAAACTAATTATTTCAGGGTTCTAGGGTAAAACCAAATAATACTAGTCTAAAAAAAGAGAAAAAAATGTAGTGTTAATACACTCATAATGTGTAAATGGCTCATAATGATATTCTGCTACATATCTGACCCTTGTTCAGGCAAACTCAGAGAAACTTCTTCCTGCAGCAGATAAGAACAAATATAGAGACCCACAGCCAGACATTATACAGAGTGAGAGATCTTGGAACACTCAGCCCTAAATTGGATGTCTCCATCAAAGCCCTCTGGTCAGAACTCAAGGAATCCTAGAAAAGAAGGCAACAAGACATGAAAGACAGCTCCCCTTTTCTGCAAAGTTCCCTGAGCCTTGGATGGTAGGAGATTTATATAGGTGACCCATCCACATTTGAGCATTCACAACTATACTTAGTTCTTTGACCAGAAATGAATCTGAGTTGATTACTACCCAGCTAAAAATTGTTTCTTTGGCAAAACTTGAAAGCAGCATAAATCTCTCTATATAAACATGATTTGGCATGATAACCTGGCCGTTTAGCCAAATAACAGGCTTTCAGTGGGGTTTCTTGTACCAGGCATGAAATCCTCCTGTCAATTGGGCCTTATATCCGATCAGAAAGCAGTTGGTTACCCCTATGACTACTATGCCACTATTATACCTGTGGAGACATCTTACCAGTAAGTCAATTCCTTTTCATGCAGGGTCTACTGCTGACTAATCACTGATGTCCCATCTCCCATCAGCAGTCTATAGAGTCCCTTCTGTCATAAAGACTGCATAAGCTAGCCAACAGAAAGAGTTTCCTTGTCAGGTCCAACTGCAGCTAAAGCGTGTTCTTTCTTCAGAAATAGAACATTGAATATTACCTTCTAGTGATGGTAGATACCAAAAGTAATAGCAGCAGTACATGTTAATTCAGGGTACCACTAGGTCTCCCACTCATAGGTGGTAAACTGCATGGCACTGAGATTTTCATTTCATGTCTTCTAAGAGTAGCATTGTCCACCCATGGTGGCTCTTCTATTCCAACTCTGTCTATATAATGTGTGTATGCAAATGTGTGAGTGTGTGTGTGAGGGGGAAGGAGAGGTGGAGGGAGAGAGGGAGGAGAGAGAGAGAGAGAGAGAGAGAGAGAGAGAGAGAGAGAGAGAGAACTTTTCAATTATCTTGTAAACTAGTGGACTAGTCGATTTCTAGTTTTGGTTAACCTACTCACTCCCTCTCCACTTTCCAATCTCTATATCCCCGCTTTTAAACCTTTAACCCCAATTATTTCTTTATCCTTTCATGCCCCTTGTGTTCTACTGTTCACTTCAATTGAATTTTTCCTGGCTTAGAAGATTACACATTTTCATATAAGCTTTAAAACACCTTTCATTTTGGTTAAGATTTCTGTCAATATCTCATTCCCCCAGCCCTCTCCACACTTAAAATCATGAATTATAAGGTAGTTTATTTCATCTATTTACAGTTTAGGTTATCACAAATAGGAACATCCTGTAATAATAATGTTCTAAAATTTACACTGTTTTCTTTTATTTGGCTGTTTTTCTTACTCTATCTTAGGCTCTGTTTTTGTTTCGTCTTGTTTTGTTTCATTTTTGTTTGTAGTGTGTGTGTATGTTAGGTCATGTTGGCCTCAAGTTTGCAGTCCTTGCCCTTGCCTCCCCAGTGCTGGGTTACAAGACTGTAAGATCATTTCTAGCTTGTGCTCTCATATTTTATAATTTCTCTTCCTTTGCATTTGAAACTTAGATATCATCCCCTTTGACCAGAGTCATCAAAGCCACCCACGAATTGTTTAAGCAGCACTCTATGAGAATGAGTTCTTTGCATAGGAGTCATCAAAAAGCAGAGCACGTACTCTATAAAATGTCTATAGAACACCACTGTGTAACTCTATCATGAGTTTTCTATCTTTCGAGGAGGGTATAATTAATTGTTTCCATTATTGTTATTGAAAGAGTCCCAAAAGATTGCAATGTGATTAGAACAAGAGTACAGACATTTAAGCAAATATATCAGCTGCTTATGAAATAAACTGCTGCTCCAGAGCCAACTTATTATTGTAAGACATGTTATGCAATAAAATAGAAACACCCCTAAATGGACGCAGTCCTTTATTATCTTTTCAAAGTAAATTATAGTATTGTTCAAATGACTTTTGGTATGTGTGCTACTTTATCTTCAGTACAAAGAAAAAGATTTGGATATGGGCTTTGGAGAAAATTATGGCCTCTTCAGAACACAAATAAATTACATGTGGCCCATTAAAACACGTCAGTGGGATTCAAATAGCATTTAATAGTAATGCTTGCTTTGGAGGATTACAGCTTATTTCCAGATAATTTCACTGCACTATTTTTACCCTCATATAAAATTCTTTTTCTCTGGCGAGTTGTATGCTTTAGTTTTTATCTTAGTACTTGGCTACCAAAAGTTTAATTTTCCACTGCTGTCATTTGCAGTTTGACAGGCAATCTTGACCACACAAGAATCGACAATGACCTTGATCACACTTAATGGCATATAGGATGATGATAAGTGCTCAAAGAAATAAATATTCTTTGTCAAGGTGAGCTTATTGCATACCACTCTGCTTGATGCCAACAGAAAGAATTCAAGGGCAAAAAAAAAATGGTTGTGTCAATCTAACAACTATAATATTTTAAAAAAACATTTTAAGTATTTCAAAAATTAGATCAGTATATTTTAGTCTATTTCACATAATATAGTTGTATATCAAAGTTTTTATTTGATGCAAGAATCTCCTTATTTGCCTTACTAGGTTGCATAGATATGAAACTCTTGACTGTTCAAAAGCTTTTGAAAGTGCTTTTCATTTCTAATGATGTCAGGTGAGAAATAACAGGATTTAAAGGTGCCAGATGTTCATTATTTCACAACTGAATGAATCTGCTTTCTATCAGCTATATTGGTATAGGCCTAAGGTAATATGTTTTCAAATTAATGTAATGTAGGAATAAAATGCTGGCGGTGGTGGTGGTAGTGGTAGTGTTGGTGACAATGGTGATGATGATGATAATGATTCTATCTGATGAAGAAGATATATTATGAGGATGGTATAGGGTGTGGTACTGGGGTGCCAATACAGTTTGTTCTCAGGATAGTTTGATATTATTAGGGAATAATGTGATGCTAGCTATAAATATCTTGTTGTGAAGATGGATGGCAAGCTATGATGATGTGGAGTGGCTGACAAGGAACAAGTGGCATGTCAACAGTAGAGTGTTATGACAGCAGACTGCAAAGAGATTGGAGATCACTTTCTCTGACTGATACAGGTTTTGGTGAGGGAGTGATGGTAGAAGACCAGAATCTTAAGTTTCTGAACTGGCCATGGGTTTCCTGGAGTGAGCAATTACTGTGATTTCATTTGCAGGCTCTAGTGAGTCATTTCCCAGCCGTAAAGACGGAATTGGAAGTCCACCCTGCAATTGGGTTAGTAATATACAAAATTGTTTCATTTGGGTATTTTGATTAAATATTTAAGGATGGTAAGTTTCTGGGTGATCATATACCCAATTTCTTAGACTAATACACCTTGGTGGTTATTTTTCAGTATACTAGAAAGAAAGGTTGTTGGCAGGACCTCTATAGATTCAGATGCCCGGCTTAAGCTCACATAAATGAATAGAAGGCCTTATGTCTTTCCTGAAACCCTTTGATTGTATGTTGTGAGTTACTGGATAACAACAGAAATTGAACTTCCAGATTCTCAGGATATCTCCTGTTGGCATAAGGGAATTGATTACAAATAAGCATTACTTTGTGAATTGGAATAAGAACCCTTATTCTTATGTGTGCACAGAACTCTTTAAAGATTGGGGTACCAAACTCTCTGTTTCTGCAAACCCTTTTTACACCAATAGGGGCAACCTTGACAAATATGATGAAAGAATTTGGCTCTGTTTTAACTGGAGGCTCTGTAGTAGTTTTCCCTAAGGTCTTACAAGATACTTCTGCTTTTCGTCAGGGCCCACCTTTACCAGCCTTCTAAGCACTTCAACTACTATTTGACTCTGGAAGATGAAGTATTTTGTATGACCCATGAGAATATATGTTACAGCTAAATTATTGCATAGATTTTTTATTTAAATAAATAGAGATTCCAAGAAAATCTGTTTTGTGCATTTCAAGGTGTAACATAATGATAGAAGGGATATAAAGCTGAACCTCATCCAATTTACTGACTAAGTAGAGCTTCTAGATCTAAGGTAGCTTTGGTGGTTATAAAGGAATATCCACCCCATTTGATTAGTAAAAACATGGACCAGAAAGTAAATTTTAGAATGTATCTCAGAACTTGCTTGGTATAGTAGAAGAAAATATCCAACAGCATGGGAAAAGTGGGATGTTAAAGTGGATTAGTTGTTAAAAACTTGCTCACCCACCATGAAAGGCCACACCTCTCACTATTACTGCCAGCAGTAAATTTATGAAGACAGGTGTCCATGGTTGTACATGTTTATAATCCAAATATAGTTGAAGGCAAAAAGACAGGAGGGTCATTTCAAGATTGAGGTCAAACTACTCTACATGGTGAGCTCCAGGCCAATAAAGGCTACCTACGGGACCCTGTCAAAAACAAACAAACAAAAACACATTGTGAGGATTCTGTGGTCTCTTTCTTCATGGGCCAAAAGTCATACTAGCAAACTGAGGTTCCTTCTTGTAGGAGGATGAGGCTACTTGTTCGTCCTGGTCACCCAGAACCAAAATAATCATATAGAAACTGTATTAATTAGAATACTCCTTGGCCTATTAGCTCTAGATTCTTATTGGCTAACTCATACTAATTTAACCCATTTCTATTAATCTATATATCATCATGTGGCAGTGGCTTACTAGCAAAGTTTCAGCACGTCTGATTCTGACAACTCCATGGCGTCTGTCTGACTCCAACCTTCTTTCTCCCAGCATTCAGTCCAGTTTTCCCCTCCTACCTAAGTACTGCCCTATCAACAGGCCAAGGCAGTTTCTTTGTTCATTTATAGTAATCACAGCACACAGAGGTGACTCCCACATCACCTTTATACCATGAGACAATAGGATCCTGAGGTGACCAATCATCAAAAATGCACAAGGTAATTTCTTGCAATAAATATCTTAGTATACCTTATTGGCTGTACCTCTCTGATGGGTACAATTACACATCAAAAAAAGAAAAACAATAAGACAATACAAACACAGGTCCTTCCTCAGTCTTCTTATCTACCTAACATGAGTGCTGAGCTGCCTCCTCACTCCCTTTCTTCTTCAGAGAGTAAAATCCTTGAAACCCAGGTCCAGGTTCCATAATTTTTAAAAATAGTAAATAAAGAGCCACAAGTGTGTGGGAATGAAAATGCCTTCTCTGGAATTTACTTCATTCTCTTTTCTTTACTGACTTTTACTAATTGCTTGAAATAGTTTTGTAAATTAAAGTACATTAAACCTAAAACCTCTTATTTTCTATGACTTATTAGTGTAAGTAACCTGATCTTGAGGGAAGTGTGGCCATGGAGAATAGATTTTACTTTCTAACAGGTTTATTTCTAGCATGCTTCCATTTGTAAGTTACTCTTCAGGGCTGAGAATGGGGTTCAGTGGTAGAGCACTTCTCTTGTATGTACAAGCCCTAGGTTTGGTTCCCAGCACCAAATTTAGTTAAAATAAACTAATACACATCAGTAGAACATGGGCACTCCAGTGGCACCGTTGGTTAGTGTACTCACACACTAAGTATCAAAGTGTCTCCTTTTTGTCTCTGGCTGCACAGCTACACAAAAGGTCATCTTGAGTCTGATAGAGACAATCATTTATTTTAATGAATTTATTTCTTCATTTATTCATTTTTCTTAGTCGGTGTTCTATGTTGTGAAGAGACACCATGATGCAACTTTTATAAAGGAAATCATTTAATTGGAGCTTGCTTATAGTTTCAGAGGTTAATCCATTCTCATCATGGTGGGAAGCATAGCAGAATGCAGACAAGCATGGTACTGTAGGGGCTGAGAGTTCCACATTCAAATCTTTTTGATGGAGAGAAATACTGAGTCTGGCTTGAGCGTTTGAAATGCCAATCCCCCCCCCCCCAGTGACACACTTTCTATAACAAGGCCTCACCTCCTAATCCCTGTTAAGTATGCCATTCCCTCTTGACCAAGTATTCAAATATATAAGTCTATGTGGCTATTCCAATTCAAACAACCGCATCATTTATATCTCAAATTATCAGCAAGTGTCTACTGTATACAAAATAGTTACCAAGGGTCAATTGCATACAATATATTACACTACCTGTCCCACACGGTGGGGCCTGTTAAAAACAAAGCCAAATGTCACAATCAGTCGTAAAATCATAAAAATAAAAGCTTTTCTTCAACACACACTTATTTTCAGTTTTCCTTAGACATTTACTATGATTAAAAGCAAATATATACACAAACAGATCACTTTGAAATGCCTATGCTATCAAAGGGGCCATAATCACTCAAATATTTATATAAATACCAGTGGTGCTGCCTTTAAATGCAAGAAGAAATGGCAGGTCAGTCCGCCTTCCAGAGAAATCTTCCTTTGAGGGTTAAAGTCATATGCTCCCACAATGTCGGCTGGAGTCCTCCTTTTTCTTGTGGAAGAGACCAGCTCTAGCAAGGCTGTGAGAGGAATGGGAGACGATATCGAGTGTGAAGAAACTATCCTAAGGCTTTTGGTAGGATGGAGCTGCAAGTGTGTGAATAATATCCTAGAAATGTTTCCCTGCTTCGGGTGGGCTGCTGAGGATCGTTCCTGCACATCCCATGCTACAACAGGCTGTCTTGCCAACACATTCCTAACTGAGCATGATAACTGCTCCACCGCATCTGTTTACCCCATCTCTAAATGTCACATCAACATGACCTCACAAGGGAGGTATTTGTTTGTGTGACTCCTTGGAGCAGGACCTTCTCTCTCACTAGGAGATCGTGAGTTGTTAGTAAGTATGAAAGTAACAGGAAAGGAAGAAAAAATTGAATTCAAACAAACAAGAGCAGGAGGAGGAAGGAAGGAGAGAAAGGAGAAAGAGAGGGATGGAGGGAGGGAGAAAGGGAGGGAGAAACGAAGGGATGAGAGAAGGGAATATAAATGGGAAGACAGAAAGGTGAGAAATAGCAATAATAAAACTAACTTCTATCAAATACTTAGTCATATCAATGGAATATTATAGAACAAAACGTTAGCATATTGATTCATGAAGTTTGCATACAATCCCAGTGATGCCTTTACCAGCTCTGCTGTGCAGCAAAGAAGAAGGAGCTTGTAAAACCCGTACAGTCTCAGTGACAGAGCTTGATCACCAGAATTCTCACTCCAAAATCTGAACCTGTAAAAAAAAAAAATTTTGACTTTCCATACTAATGTAGAATAGGATAAGAAACATCTCTCTCAATAAAACTTTATTGAGCTGTTGAAGATGTGGCCTCTGCAGTTTAGGTACTGGTAGTGTAGTACCCTAATGCAGATGGCAGAAAGACAGAAGGAAAGAGTGCAACAGATACCAAGGCTGTGGGAGAACTTCTTACCAGGCAGGCCTTAGAGGCCCTCAGTGGTATACAGTCACTACTTCTGTCCGAGGAGATGGAGATGCTCCAGGAGCTTCTTCCAGAGGCCATTTCTTGGATGACCCAGGGAAGTGACTCTGGTAGCCCTTGGGGAGAAGGTATTAAGAGGAAGTGAAGCCTGAGAGTCAAATGGTAAGGGGACATTTTAGAGCAGCATAAGAGCTGGGGATGCAAAGAAAAGAAGCTTTGACACTTGGGACTGGAGCATTGGCTTGGTGGTTATGAGCATGTGCTGTTGTGGAAGACCTGAGTTGCATATCCGGCACCCATATAGCCATCTGTAAGTCCAGTTCTAGAGGATTCTAGGACCTCTTCTTTCTTCCATGGGTATTGTATGCATATGGGAAACATATACATACATGCAGGCAAAAACACTCATACATATAAAATAAATAATATTTGGAGATTTTTCCAGTGCTGTTCATCAATTAGTGCCATTAAGAAGGGGCACTGTGGGCCAAAAAGATAGCTCAGTGGATAATGGCTACTGATGCCAAACCCGAGGACCTGAGTTTAACCTCCATAACCCACATTGTGGAAGGAAAAAAAAATGACCTCTGAAAGTTGTCTATGACATTACACCAAAGCTGTGCCCTACACATATAAATATATAAATAACTGTAAATATTTTGAGGGGTTAAAAAAGGGGACATTGTACTTAAGAGTCAGACTTCTGGAATGGGCAATTTGACAACGCTGCTGATTAACCCAGAAAGAGAAAGAGTGGAGGAGAGAAGTTTAAGGGAGGGAGGTGGAAAAGGAATATATGATAAAGATAACAAGTAATTGATTAATGAATTTGAAATCTCCATAGGACTGCTAGGTTAAAATGTCTAGGAGCCACATAGACCTAAGAAACATCGAGACAATCGTGGCAGTTAAAGGTTTATTAGCAGAAGGACTATAATTGTCCATAGATAATGTGAGGATAGTGTGAGGAGGACTCTGGAAATCAGAGGAAGTACACAAAGGAGAAAGAACACAAGAAGGAAAATTGATTGCTAACCCAAGGAACAAGAATTCAATAAGACTGATTAGTAGGGCTGGAGATGTGGAACAATGTTCCCACACTAGCCTAGCATGTACAAAGCCCTGGGTTCAATCCTTGGTGCCAATATTTTTATGGCAGTAATATCAAATGCAATAGAATGGACACAGAACACATATGAACACATAATAAAACATCCATTTATGGTTTTAGATTATAAGTTAATGGTTGGGAACAGAAGCCTGTGGGATTGCCTTCTGTATGCTGTGAATACCATTGGTTAATAAAGAAACTGTCTTAGGCTGCATAAGGCAGAATTTGGGTAGGCGGGGAAAACTAAACTAAATGCTGGGAGAAAGAAGGCAGAGTCAGAGAGAAGGCATGCACGTCCTTCCCCCAGAGAAAGACATCAAAACTTTACCCAGTAAGTCACAGCCTCGTGGCAATACAGAGATTAATGGAGATGGGCTAATTTAAGATATGAGTTAACCAGAAATACACTTAAGCTATTAGTCAAACAGTATTGCAAATAATATGGTTTCTGCGTGATTATTTCGGGGCTGAGCAGCCAGGAACAAACAAGGAGGCTCCTACTACAGAAACCTGAGTAGGGAGTTCTTGAAAAGATTATCGTTTCCTCTAAAGAAAAGTAAAGATGCATGTATAAGTGTGTGTGCGTGTGTGTGTATGTGTGTGTGCACACACATGCATGTGCACATGCTCATGTGAATACAATCCGATAAGACCATTTTGTTATTCATGTGTATATGACTTCAGGGTTGACCACTATGTGTTGGCCCACCACGGAAAAGAGACAAGAAGTCCAACCTGGATGTGAGAGGGGTGGGACAATAAGACATCATGTCTGAGAGGAGTCAGGTGAGCAGAGAGCTTGGCAAAGGCCTAAAGATGCACATGATGAGGCTGAAAGATAAGCAGAGCAGACCATGATAATCTTTATAAACTCTATGAAGGAATGTGGATCCCACCTATGTATTCTTACCTTAATTTAGTTTAATTAATTAACGGACTTATTGGTTTGTCTAAAAAAACATATCAACAAAACATTTGTCCCATCCAGAAAACTATGAGTGGCCTTCATAACCCTTGAGGCAACTTGTGTGTGTGACCTTGGAGGATGTAAAAATAAATAGAATCTAATTTCTAGAACCGTTCAATATCTTCTGGGAGTCAAGAACATCAGATATAAAAATAAAAGTGTTCTTTTTTGTTAGTTTGTTTTTTTATACGGGGCCTTCGCAAGCACTTAGAGATTAATCAAGAAAATAAGTGAAGGGGGTACCTTGAGGAAGTAAGTGTTAAAAGTGGTCCTTGCCCTCTCTTATTTTCACCTTTGAGCTCCACATGTTTGGGACTTAATTACACAACCCTAAGGAACAAGTGTTTATTAAAACATGAGGCAAGGATTCCTGCGATGAGAAAATAATGCACCCTAGAGGGCAGGATGAACTGGAGGGGGAAATGAACAAGTCGGATGGAACCACAGAGGGTGGCAAAGCCGAGCAATGAATAGATTAAAGATACTGATGAAATTACAGACTTAATGAGGACAAGTAACAGAAACTTCTGGAATCTCTTTCCTTATGCAGATATATGATTATTCTTTTATAGCCTTTTGATTTTAAAAACTGTCATTATTTAAGGATGGGAACTATAGACGCTCTAATCTAAAATGCAGGAGTTTGTGGGGTAATGGGATCCTGGGGGGAAGTAGGTCATCTAGCTTCAATTTTACCTTCCTTTATAAGGTAACTTTCTATGTTGGAAATCTTAGATAGGCTTTTTAAATTATTAAATTAAAAGTGAATTAAGCTTGTTTAAATATAAGCAATACAAAATATTTTCCAGTCACATCTTGCCTCCCTACTTTGAAAAAAATAATTTTTTTTATAGAGTGTTGTTCAGCTATTTGTCACTATAATAAAATACCTAACTGGGAGATGGTGATGCACACCTTTAATCCCAGCACTTGGAAGGCAGAGGCAGGCAAGTCTCTGAGTTCAAGGACACCATAATCTACAGAGTGAGTTCTAGGGCTGCAAACATTACACAGAGAAGCCCTGTCTCATAAAATGCAATATTAATAAAAATAAAATTTTAAGATATAAAGTTAAATACCTAATGTAATTGACTTAAAAAGAAAGGAAATGTTGGTTGATGGCTCTAGATGTTCCAGGCAAGATCACGTGGTATGTTCTTTGGGCTTCTGGTAAGGATAGCATCTTATCCTAAGAGTACATGGTAGAACTAATTACTTATCTCACCAGCTAGGGATGCAAGGAGAAGAAGTCTGGATGGATCAAGTCCCAGAATCCTATTCAAAGTTTCACCCTTGATTTAAATGACCATTACATGTAAATCATGCCATCTTGGGGCCCATGGACATTGGAGGAACACTCCCACAAACCAGAGCACACGCTCTTCACTTTTTACTTCAGAAAGAGCTAAATATAAATGTTCTACACTTGAGGTGTTTGAAATGAGAACGTCCCTGTAGGCTCATGACTTTGAACAGAGTCCTCTATGAGGGAGCTGTTTGAGGGTGGCTGAAGCTTTAGGAGGGGCAGCTGTGCTTGAGGAAAGCCTGTTGCTCTGGAAAGGCTTCAAGAGTTTACAGCCTCACGTCACTCCCAGTTCACTCCTGCTTTTCCTGTGAGAGCTGAAATATGGTTGCTCAGCCTCCTGTCCCTGTCTCCATGCCTGACCCACCATCATGGACTTTTAGCCTTTTGAAAGGAAAGCCAAGAGAAACTCTTCTTCAAGCTGCTATTGGTGACAGTGGTTTATCACAGCGGTAGGAAGTGGCTGACACAACACTAATGATGCCTTCTTTTGTAATTAAAAAAAAACTAGCGATTTTTAACAGAATAGTACAGTTTTTACCAAGCTCCCCTTCCAATGCTTCTTTTCTAAGTGTGGATTTCCTAAGCTCATGTGAGAGCAAGGCCCCGATGATCTTAGAAAGTGTCAGGGCCCTGGAGTGTCCCACATCAGACTTGCTTTATATAGATCACCTGGGAGCTCTCTGGGACTCTAGTTTCCAAAGAATTTTAATCTTGGAACTTCTAAAGGGCCAAGATTTATGTGGCCATAAGTGAAACAGTTCTGGAATGAATAAGATCTAAAAGTTTAGAAATCCTCAGGCTATTCTCTAAACAAAGATGTGGGAAACTATTAATGTTTATACTGAAGATTCCCTTGTGTTGGGCTTCTTTTCTTTCTTTCTTTCTGTTTTTTTTTCCTTTGCCATTGTAGGATATGAATGGTTCCATCCTCTAAAATCCCTCTGCAGTCGCTTCTGTGAAAAGCAGCCTGAGGTTACACACTGTAGATGTGGGTGACCAGGCTGCTGAGGTAGCGAACCAACTTTACTCATAAAAGGGTGAACATTTCACAAGAACATGTGCTTTTGCACACATACACGTGTGTGCACGCACACACGCAAGCACACACACCCTGACTGTGGTTATGAACCGATAATGCTGGAGGTCTGACAGGAAGAAACAGGTTAGTAACTTTTTCAATGTCTGGCTAAGCTGACTTAATTGGAAGACGAAAGAGGCCCTAGTCCAGAACCTACGATGCTTTCAGGGACCCACAAAAAAAATCTTCAGCCTCCTTTAGAATGAGTAGAAATAGAGAACTTCTGATTTGAATAATATATTTTAATAAGTGATGTTTGTGTGTTTTTCTCCTAATGCAGCCATAAGCTGTAATTATCACGTCAGTTTGTGGGGGAAGCAGCCCCCTAGGGGAAAACTGAGCTCCTGAAAGTCACACATAGCTTGATCTCTATGTACTGTTCAGTTGACTGCAGACTCTTGAGAATACATCTGTGCCAAACATTTCACTTCCAGAAGCAGGAATCTCATGAAACTACGGCTTCCTTAGTAAATAATTCAGGGGATGTTTTTCAGAGAAAAGGACTTCCACTGAAGCGGAGCCACTTACTAGAAGCAAAAGTTGGTCACAAAGAAAAGTTAGGTATGAAGAAAGACCACATAGTGCAAACATGTCACCCCTGGCGAAATGATGAGAGAGTAGTGACGTGTGTGTGTGTGTGTGTGTGTGTGTGTGTG
>NC_022030.1:4475136-4483720 GCF_000317375.1 Microtus ochrogaster
GTGCGTGTGTGCGTGTGTGTATTTAATTACCTTATTAAAGTATTTGCTATCTTAACAAACTACCAGATTTGTGGTCAAGAATTTGACCCTTGGCCCTGCATTACCCTACTTCTCTCACCTGCGCTCACTGTGGTCACTCCTTGCCTCATCTGAGGGAGGCAGCATATTTTCCTCCCTCCCTCACTGGCAGGCAGTGGCAAAGCTGCAAGTCAGGCTCCCAGAATCCTCCTCTCCTGCAGACTAGCCCAGGGTTCCTCCAGCTGTGATGGAAGTCTCTCCAGCAACTGCCAGGCCCAGCTGGGACATGTCACATTTACCATGGCTGTTGGCTAAGCAAGTCATGTAGTTGAGGTCGGTTTCCGTGAACGGGGAAATAAGCAGCTCTGGTTGAGCGCAGCTGTAAAGTTATTTTGCAGGGGCCATGAATGGAAGAATTCTGTAGCTACTTTTGCACTATCTACCACACCTTTTCTTCAAAAGTCTTCCTATCGACGTCTCTGTGATGTCACCTCCATTTTGGAGTTTTATGCTCAATTAGACTATTTCTCGGTTTTTAAACTAAAGTTTGTTTTGGTTCCAGAAGGTGTAAAAATGGCAGTTATATTTTAAGACAATTTTTCTTGTCCAGAGTTCTGATCACTGACTGGGTGATCCATCTTTGTTTTTTTTATTATTATTATTAATGATGAGGGTACAATGTTCTCTTTCAAGGTGAATATGTAAATGCTTTTTTTCACTGAAATGCTTCACTTTCGCTTATTTTTAACTTTCTTTACATTTGTGACATGTTAACTGAAGCAATTCACTTTTAAATTTTCAGTCTGTGCTAGGAAAAGCTATTTTCAAGACGTCTGAATGATGCATATTGTCTCTATAAAAATCCATCATATAGGAATCTATGTAGGAATCCATTAGAAAGCTTCATGTTAAACAATGCTTCTCCTTGGGATAGCACCAACCTTTCAACACACCACAGAAGCCTTTGGGTTTGATATCTGAAATGTGAACTTACTCATAATAAAATTAAATACAAATTACACACTCACTTTGGAAACACTGTCAAAATATAACTAAACTAAGGTATATTTTATTGGGGGGGACATAGTGACTTGTCGCTTATATTTACATTTTAATGATATAATAAATGATTCTATAATTTGTAGTTTGGACAGATTATATGAATATACTAGACTTGTGATAGAGATCAAACAGCAATATTTATGTTCATTTCAGATTCTTCCTTAGGCTTATTTTGTAATATGGTAATGGATGAAAAGGAAAAAAAAATCCTACTTGGTTCATTTATTCAATCACATCTGAAATGAAAAACCTCATATTTTAATCACAAATGGTATACTTGGGAAATTGATGATGCTTAGGAATTAATTAGGTTGAGAGTTAAATTTTCTTCACGCTTTTTATCAACAGATATGATAAATCCACAAATCATGGGACAATCTACATTTTATAGATTGTATATGTATTTCATTTAAAAATAAATATAGATATATTAAAGTCATATTTGCACATACATTTGTACAAACATATTTTTAATTGTGTGTACATGTTTTAATGCAAAACTTACAAATTTTCTAAAGAAAGTTTTCATCCGTACTGATGAAAACTTATAGGTGGGGTGACATTTACTCTGTTCAACATTCCATTTTATAGAATATAGTCAACAGAGATCTGCAGAATGCTTGATATATTCATATATATTCATGATATCTTCATAATATGCATTTGGAATCCTGTGCTTAAAGCCTAAGTCTCCATTATCTACTCATTCTGTTTAAAAGTATTTCTTTCTGCAGGGATCTTCTACTGGAAAAAAGCAAGGTCTCAGAGTTAATTCTAGAAAAGGTTTCATCTGTCTCTGCTTTTAGCACCCACCGTAGCTCCACTATATAATATAATAATAACTCAGTGAGAGGAAATGTTTAGACAAAATAAATGCCTTGGAAACACTAGCTGCACACAGGCTTCCTCTGAGAGCACATCAATGAAATTAACTCACATTTCACTGGGTCTTCTAGGTCCCCAGCTTATAAGGAGTGGGGAACATGCCCCTGGACGCTAGTTAATTAAGGTTAGGAGCACATGAGAAAAGATTTCTCTTAGCAAATAGCACAATGGGGAAAAGGAGGCACAATTTTGTGGATGGTATTTTCATATTCATTACAATATTGATACAGTTAGGTGAGCAATACATTGAAAATGTTACATGCAATTTACAGTGTTCACATTGGCTTCTTTTCACACAAGAACTGAATGGTGATGATTTCCTCAGTCCAGTCCAGTTATAATTCCTGTAAAGTACATATGTGAGTATTACTGAAGGTCAAGAAAAAAATCAAAACTTGAGTTCAGAAGCTACAAATTGACAAAGGAAATGGAATACTAAAATCGTTCAATGATAGCATTTTGTACATAACAAACACTATAACATCTACCAGACAAGTAGGGAAATATGTGGTATGTTAATAGGCTTCAATAGGGCTTTTGATGAGCCTATTGCTGGGGTTTAAGCAATAAATGGTTCATCTAGGGTTATTATTTTCCCAGCAAGTTTTTAGGTAATTAATAGCATCTGTCTTGTCATAAAAGTTATACTTCCATAAAAATATACATAAAATAATGTCATAGAAAATTAACTGAAACTATCCCTTTATGTAAAAGTATGTTTATTCCTACTTCTTCCTTTTCACCATGTTTGTTTCATAAAATACACAATTTTCTTAGAGGGAATTTAGAAAGCTATGATATATTTGTGTAGAAAGTAGAATAGTTTTGCAATTTTTGACAAAAATAACTCCAAGGAAAGATAATTATTAAAATTCACCTTGAGAATGATAATATAGACTAGAAAAACTAAAGAATGGGAAAACTTCTCAGGGAGTTGCTAGGCAATGATCTTTACGTCATCTGAGTGATTCTACTTCTTTTAACAACAAAATGATGCTTCAAACCCACACCTCTAACTGAATGTTTATGCACTCATTTTACAATTAATCCTCACATTTAATATGTTCAAAGGTTATTGTCTTAGAAAAGACAATAAGATGAATTTTTGCTTTGCTTGACAAATTTCAGCATGGTGGAAATTTTTTTTTCCATTTCTATGAATATTTGGGGCTTGCCAAAACTCAGTAGCTCAACTTTGAAGAAAAATCAAGTCATTCTTAGCTATATTTTAGTAATTTGTAATTTGGGACAATATTTTGTCTTTAGTCGAAATTATAACTTTAAAAGAATAGCCGTGATAGCCTTGATAATTGATAGAATTAATATCATTAATTAGGTGTTCCCTAACTATGTAAAGTACATTGTGAACACATCTTTATTCTTCATGGAATTTGCACAAGAAAAATGGCCGTCTGTGCCTAGTTTGTGCTGGATCACTCGGCTGTGACACTGTGCAAGGAAAGAACCGCTGAAGTGTTGGTACACTCTCCCCAGCTTTACATCGCACCATCGCAAAGCCATCCGTGATCCCCACCATCATTTTCCTCCGCAGATGGGCCAAGTACATACACCATGGGGAGGCGAACAGGAAGAGGACACTGGGAAACCGTAGTCCTAGACCTGCTTAGTCACCCACGTAAACCTGAACAATCAACTTCTTCAGCCTTCACTGGCAAAGTGTCAGGTTTGGACGGGTGTGCTGATGGTCTGTCACAGCTCTGAACGTCTCCTTGGACGGATCTGACCCTCAGATCAAAGGAGCTTTTACTATACAACAGTCCTTACTATGTGAACAACTGGGCTTTGACTTGCCCCCAATAAAGAATTCACATAAACTGGTTTAATGCCTTTTCCTACTTTCTGCTTAAACACTGAATCCTTTGTAAGATAGTGTCAGCGAACCAGCTTCCCAATTTGAAACTAAAAAAGAAAAATCAGGTGCCTTAAAATGCTGTGTTAGGGAAAGTTTTATATACAGTCGATGAATTACCTTTTTAAGAAAGTATATTTTAACTGGGTGCAGTGATTTGTGCCTCAGAATCCTAGAATTTCTGAGGCAGAACCAAGAGGGTCAGAGTTTAAGGTCTTCCTCAGAGCAAGTTAGAGGCCATCTTTCACTGTTTGAAATACTGTACAGCCTCCCCCTAAAAGGTTTAAGGAGCAAATAAGTCAATATGGACTAATTTTTATTAACTATTTTCTCTCATTCTTTCTATTACTAGAAAAACAGTAATTAATTGTTCCGTTTTTCACTCAAACTTTCCTTCATTTGTTAGTCTGCAGGGCCAATGAGGACTGTATCTTTTCCCACAGTCCAACTGATAAACCGGTAGAGAATTTTTCAAGCATCCCTTCTGTGCCGGATGTTGCCCCAAGGTCTAATTTACATGCTCAGTTTTTAAACAAAAGCATAATGGGAAAAGAACTCCATTATGCCCAATTCAAAATCCTCCTACTTCTGGCCCTGAGTCTGGATCCTTTAGCCTAGTTGGGCCTTTCTTTCTGGCCAGGAGGGGCTATTTATTAGGAGCCATACAAAATAAACATGAAACATTTGCCATAAAATATGACAACCACTTTAAATAATGTTGACTTAATTAAACTTTAAACTTTATTTATACATTTTATGGCTTCAGTGTGGGCGCTTCTCGGATGTTTACTTCAGGGGAAAATCCATCATGTGAGGACCTTGAAAGGAATTAATCCCCTTACCCCTGGCACAGAGCTCAGCTCCAACAATTCGGATCTAAATATTTAGTGATGGATGATACATGTTTATGAACGGAGGGCAGCGGGACACTGAAATGTGAACTGTGCTCTCCATTTTGAACATATGGTTGGAAAGACACTAGAAACTGAAGTTATACCAATCAGCGGAAGTGAAGCACCGCCCCCCACTTGTTTCTTTTTATTCTCCTTTGTCTGTTCCATCTGTTACTAGAGTCTTTATAAAGAGAAATTCTTGCAATCGGCTTTCCAGAAAAGACGTCCGTTTGACTCCTCTGGGTTTGGTAGCGCATCCACGGGTAAACTAATAGCCTCGCCGAGTGTCAGCCAAAGGTCATGGGCCTCTCAAAATATTTCTGGAAAAAAAAAAGTTTATCACTAAACTGAAGTTTCTCATTAGTAACCCTGTGGTGTCTAATCTGTGAAATTACATGATTAACTCTTTTGCAGGGTCGGCTGTGCTTGGAGCTTGCGATCCCACGGGAAGTTATTAAAAATATCACCAAGATAATACTCTAGCTTTGTAGTTGGCCTCTGGGGTAAAGGAAATAGATCATTGTTAGATGAACACTTCATAATCAAGCCATAGATCACTCACAATTATTAAATGGCTGTCAAGGAAATTTTTATGTTAAAAGTTGAGGACAGTGTGATTTACAAAACAAATAAAACTGATGAAAGAATTTCTTGTTTCCTTTATCTGGAGAACAGAGGGGGAAACAGAATGTCCTCCAACCCTGTGGGTTTGGGAGGAAGATGGCATTTCAATGGCTCTTTCGAGCAAAGATAGCTTATTACTTCATGTTTTGTTTGTTCTGAAGTTGTTTGGCTGTTCCTCGAAAAAAAGAGATGGTTTTAGCGTTAAGAAAATAAATGGGCAAAGCGAATGTTAAAGAACGTGGATAGAGCAACTGTGTATACGGGCAAAGTGTGTGAGAAACTTTCCCCGAAACCAGTGGCCCTGTGTGTGTGCATGATAAGGAACTGGAGATTCCAGGAGATGCTCCAGCTTTCGCTCAACTCATAAAACTGCCTAATAGCCAGGACACTTTGCCCTTCACAAGGGAAGACTGCAACAGTAACCGTGTTCTAGTGAAAGCAATACCACATCGTCTCATTACCAGACCAAAGCCAGGACACAGTACGGCTGCTTTAGGTAACTACACCAGGATATTTGGCTTCTTGAGTGAAAATTTGGGGTTCTGAATTTTATTCACTTGCTTTTATCCATATTAAAAGAAAATGCTTTGGAGCCCGGTGGTGGTGGAGCACTCCCTTGGGAAGCAGAAGCAGGTGGATCACTGTGAGTTTGAGGCCAGCCTGGTCTACAAAGAGCTAGTTCCAGGACAGGCTCCAAATCTACAGAGAAACCCATCTCAAAAAAAACAAAACAAAAAAATATTTTGAATGGCAATTTCTTACTTTACTTTCCAGAATAGCTACTGTACCCTCATTACTAAAACTCACAAATCCTAATCAAGCAGGTATGTGGGGTTTTCTTTAATTAACGCATAACCAGGCTAGAGATTTAAAATAAAAATCCCATTGGACCTAAATGGCGAAAGAAGAGGGAGAGTAATACAGAGGAAGAAGAAGAAAAAGGAGAGACAAATAGCACTAATGACGTTTGGAAGATCTATTGTTTCATAAGCTAACTTTAAAATGCATATACACATGTATTTAGGGTTACCGGAAGTACCTCAAGCAGCAGAATGATACCTCCTAGAATTCACAGACTAATGAAACTCCAATGCCAAGAATGGAATACCTTCCATTCCATTGTTGGCCAAGGGGTCAAGAGACCCTAAAAAACCATATAGACTATTGTCTATTGCTATTGCTCTAGGTTGCCTAACAGAACACAAAGATATGACCACACACTCCAGCTGCTGTAATTTAAGAAATGGAACCTATTTGGGGAAATCCGGGTACTTGAACTGGAAGTCTCCTTCCTGAGCTCTAGCTCTCACAGCTACAGCAGTGTTGTGCAAGCTGCCAAGGGAGAAAATACATCAACGGTTCTACCCAGATGTAAAGCTGCAAGGCACTACAATGGTCAGACAAGCAAGCAAACCCCAATGGTGCAATAGTAACACTTACACCTTGGGGAGAACCAACAGAACAGTGTTATTATATTCAAGGCCTGATCTCTAAGAGGAAACACATGCCTACTACTGTAAACCTAACCAAAAATCTGTGGCTGGCAAAGTCATAGACATTAAAGGAGAACTTGTCATTACTGTGTTCTGAAATTAATATAATTTATTAATTATAATACTACCTTATTTTTATAGGCAAGAGTAGCTCTCATAGTCATCAAAAGAAGCTTCGTTTTACAGAAGACAGAGGCTGTTATAGAGATCCACAGCAAGTCATGGTGCAGAGGAAAAGTGATCGTGTGGTGCCCAGCCCCAAATGGGGTATCTATATAAACACAGCTCCTGCACCTAAGTCTCAGGAAACGTCATGGAAGAGGAGGCATAAAGACTAAAAGATCCTAAGGACTGACACGCAACCCTTTTGAGATAGTCTGCCCTAAACACGATAGAGACGCTCCTCTCCTGAATCCTGAACTCTCAACAATATGGATACCCATATAAGACCTGCAAAGACCACACTAGTCCACATGCCAGTGCAGATGGAACATTTCACAAGGCCCCGACCCCTATGTGAGGAGCTTCATGCAGTCAAGAGCAGCCGAGTGAGAAGAACCAATTTTCTTCAGGCGCAAGTCCCCCATTCTAATAGTCAGCCCTAAAACCATGTATATACAGGTAACACTGGCTGCTAACTGTGCTCAATAAGCTGTGTTATGTATGTGTGTATGTGTGTGTGTACAGAGAAATAATAATTATAGAAGAACATGCCATGAATTCAAGAAGGGGCAGAGGAGCTGATGGAACAGAAAGAAGGAAAGAAATAACACAATAATATATAAATGTGATGTACATATTGACTATTTATATAAAACCCTGTTGGTTATTCAATCAAATGATTCAGATGCCCAAGTCTGGCCAATCACACTGACACTGGCATTCACACGATACCATAAGCTGAAGCTGCCGAGTGGATTCAGTAGATTCTGCTAGCGTTGTGGAGAAAGTTTTTTGCCCACGATGACAATGCTTTCACAAATTCCTAAAGATAAATTCAATAAAGGAAGCAAAGTAGGATGACAGTAAAAGATTTTTTTAGTTTATATTTTCAATTTTCTGATTCTATGCAGAAAAGGAACATTACCATAAAATTTCATTGAAGAGGAAATGCATGACAACTGTAAAAAGAAATACAGGTTTTCCACTCCTTTGGACAGCAGTTCCACCGAGTAGTTAGAGAATGAGCTTCTCGTATGTCATCTATTATTGCAAGAAAAAGCCGTCCACCAATCTAGTGTTAACTTTATCTTCCACTTCAAGTCAATGTAAGTATAAGGTACAGATTGGAGCGTAGACCCGAACAGGCAAATTCTGAAGATAACTGCAGAATGACAATCTGTGCTGCAGACAACTACTAGGCTGCCCTAGCTCTTTGACAAGGAAGCCAGTAAGGACACGGGCAATGTGTATGTGAACTGTTCTCTCTAACACCATTTCAACAGAGTGATGAGACATTGCCTGGGATAGTTCTTAGACCCACTCTGTGTGTCTCACCAGAAAAGTTAGCCTCTGTCGAGTCCTGCCCCCTTGACTGGAACCAGTTCATTGTTCAGAAATCATTGCTGGTTTGTGATTGGAAAACCATAAGGAAAAATGCTCACCCCAGTATCTTCCTAAGCAGTAAACTGGAGTGTGGGGAAATACCATCGTGACATTAATTTAATGAAAATACAAAAATGAAAAAAAAATGAGCCTAACTGTTCAGGGATAGAAAAACATAATTCCTCCTCCTCCTC
>NC_022030.1:4484740-4507549 GCF_000317375.1 Microtus ochrogaster
TAGTTCTATACTTGGAGTTAGAAATTCTATGACTCTTCATCTATGATACAAAAACAACCTCACTGTTAACTACACAAATAACATGTAACTTCAAACTATTTTGAAATTTTCTGCTTCTTTTACCTATATTTTCAAACATCTCAAACGCGTATTTTCTGGGGGTTGACATGGTCTCAGAGGCAGTCAGAGGGCTACTTGTTGAAAACTTGATTTTCCTCCTTCTTCCTTGGGGTTCTGGAGACAGAGCTCAGACCACCAAGGCTTGGGGACAAGAGCTTTTACCACTGAATCATTTTGTCGGAACTCCCTTTTCATTCTTTCCTCCCCCCTCTATTTTTTAAGGCAGGGTTTCTCTGTGTAACATGGCTGTCCTGGAACTCGCTTTGTAGACAAGACTGTCCTTGAACACTCTAAGTCTGGCTTGCCTCTGCCTCCCAAGTGCTGGGATTAAAGGTGTGTGTCACCACCGCTTGGCTCTCTCTTTCCATTCTTATTTCCTCTTACCTCTCTGGTCTGCTAACGCTCCTTGACTGCTCTTACTCTTTCAACTCTAATCTATTAGCTGTTTAACCATCCCATTGGATTCGCCTTTTAATCCCACAAAGTCTCCAGAGCACTTTCTCCTAGTTGCCCTTGATGTAGTCAGGGCTCATCACCTGTGTACTCCCCTAGTCTCTTGGTACTCATCGCCAACTTCAGACCCTGGCTTCCTCAGGCTTATGGACCCTCATTCAGATCTTCTCCTTTTAAAATAGTTACCACTGGTTTATATTAATTTTGATCTCTATGTTAATGGCACTTTAATAAAAATCTTGCTTTAATTCTCCTCTGAGACTCTTTAATTGCTGTGTTCAAATTGGAGCTCCTTGAACTCCTCACTAAGCTACGGGGTTTCCCCTTCTTCTTCCAAGCTTCTCTCTGCCCTGGTCCAGATCCATACTTTAAAATATGCACCTGACCCTCCTCTGTCACCCTGGTTTGCCAGCCTCAAACCTAAGGTAGCTCTTGTGATGGATAGGGATTGTTTTAACTGTAAAGTTACAACAGACTAGAGTCCCCTGTGAAGAGGATTCCCCAGTTGAAAAACTGACTCCATCAGATTGGTCTGTGGTCAAATATATGTGGTATTTTCTTGACTGATTATGTATACGGCGGACTCCAGTTCACACCTAGATGAATAAACTTGGGCGCTGTATGAGAAACCCTAAAAGGGAGCAAGTCAGTAAGCAGTGGGCTGCTGTGGGTTCTGGTTCAAGCTCCTGCCTTGGGTCCCTGCCTTGGATTCCCTTGGTGGTGGATTTTAAGTGGTAAGATAAATTAACCCTTTCCTCCCCAGGCTGGTTTTTACCACGATGTCTGTCATAGTGACAAAGACTCTGACTAGGCCACCTTTACTGCGTCTGCTAATTTTGTGAGGGCGGTTCTTCCAGGGCATGCAGGGGGCAGTGGCCAAAGAAAGCAGGCATCTTCTCTCTTCCAGTCTGGATTTATCATTTCCATTTTAAGATAGTCACAGGGTTAGGACAGACTTGGGAAGAGAAGAGGCACAATAAAGAACGGTAGAAGAAATTTCTACAATTTGTATGTCAAGAGAGCATTCACTGGCATGTAGTAGTTACTTTCTATGACTAAACAAATATAATAGAGAAGCTGTTACAGGATTGCAAGATGTGATACAACTGGTGGTTTCATTTTTTTGTAATAACATGCAGAATTCCTTAAAACATCTTAGTATTTTAGATATCTGTATGTGTGTTCACGCATGTGTGTTGGTGTGTATGTATGCATGTCACATGTCTTCCTTAATAGCTCTCCCCCTCATTACTAAAGCAGGGTCTCTCATTTGAGACCCGAGCATGACGACTTGGACAACCTAGCTAGCTAACTTGTCCCAGGAAAGCCCTGTCTCAGTCTCTTGGGTACTGGGATTACATGTTAGCCCAGCAGCTACAGGTTTCTGGAAAGCTGAGTTCTAGTTATCATGTCTGCACAATGAATATTTTATCTATTGAGCCACCACACCAGCTGCCTTTCCACATCATTTTTTATTGCATTTATATACTTACTTTGTTTTTATGCATGTGTGGGTATTTGTGTGCCTGTACATGTGTATATATGGACACATGCCTGCCACAGTGTTTGTGTGCCGTTCAGAGGGCAGTTTGTGGGATCTGATTCTCTCCTTCCACCATACGGGTCCCAAGATCAAACTCATGTTAGCAGGTTTGGCAGCAAGTGCCTTTACCTGACGAGCCATCTTGCTTGACTTCGGCCTTATTTTCTGAGGCAGGGTCTCTTAATGAACCTGGAGCTCACCAATTTGACCAGACTAGCTGGTCAGTTGAGCTCCAGGGACCTCTCCAGTGCTGGACATGGCTTTTTCTGCTGGAATTACAATTACATGCCATTGGACCCAACTTTATATACTGGAATTACAATTGCATGCCATTAGACCTGACATTTTATGTTGGACTTACAATTGCATGCCATCAGACTTGGCTTTTTATACTGGAATTGCAATTGCATGCCATCCGACCTGACCTTTTAAGCTGTAATTACAATTGCAGACCACTGGATTTGGCTTTTTATACTGGTGCTGGGGGACTGAACTCAGGTCCTCATGCACCATTTTTCTATGCCTATTTTAGAATAGTTTTGCTTGTTTCCAAAGTACTAGGGTGGATTTCTTTCCTATGCCTTATCCTATCCCTATTTCATATAATAATGTGACTCTTGGTTAGGTCAACAATTCCTGGCTTTCAGTTTGGTAGAACATAACTCACAAAAGATTATAATTAGTGATCATTTGTGGAGTAAAGTTTCTTAGGAGCTGGGGGTCTTACTTTGTGAAAAGCTGGATTACTAACACCAGTGTCTTTGATGTTCTCTTGGAGAAAACAATTGCTCTTTCACTCAAAAATGGAAAAAGTAGCCAAAACCAACATTAGGAATTTGTGTTTCACATGGACCACAACTGATTTCATAATCTAAATGAATATTGCCAAGGCATTTTTGTAAGATTACAGCAATTTCATTAAACAAGAAAAAATCCTCTTCAAATGCGTAAACTTAATTGTTTAATCATCAATATTTTATTAGCCATCAAAATGAGCATAAGTCTTAAGAAGGAAAATGCCAAATATCTTCACATAGTCGAGCCTTTTGTAAGGCACTCTCCAACATCACTTATTAATTAATCTATGAGCTACAAGAATTCACTAAATTAGGAACTAGAGAGATGACTCAAGTAATAAAGTGTTTACTGTGCAAACATGAAGAAGCAAATTCAACACCCATCACACAAACCCCCACAGACAGACACCCACACACACAACTGGAACATGGTAACATGAGCTTGTGAGTCCAATGCCAGAGAAGTAGAGACAGGAGGCTTCCAGGAACTCACTGACTGGTCAGTCTGTCGAGACCCACACACTAGAGAGAGGGCTGGGACTCTGTGTCCAGAGAAAACAAGATGGAGAGCTCCTGAGTAAGAACAGTAGAGGCTGACTTCTGCCCTCTACATATTTGTGTGTGCTACACATACAAGAACATGTCCATGTTAAAAAATGTTAAGAATTCAGTTCATTGAAATGTTTGTTACTTTATGAAGGCTGTAATGAGGGAAGAGGGACAGCAGTGTCCTTAACTTCATAAAAGCAAATCAACAATTGTATAGGTAAAAAGCCCAAAGTTACTAGGTTTTGTTTTATTATGATTGGTTCGGCTTGGAGAGGAATAAAAATATACTATTTATGTGCTTGAAGAAAAATAATTCAATACATTCCACTTAACAAATAAATTACCAGAATAGATTTTAATATTATGTATAGTTAACAAAGTCAAAGAAGAGGGAGAAGAAACAGACATGAAGAGTGCACACAGTCATGGGGAAGAAAACAACACCCAACTCAGTAAAAAATGTAGCCATTAAGACAGATGCAGGGGCCAAGAACAGTGGGCTTGTTTCACAGAGAACAGCCTTCTACTCTATTCTGTCAAGATCGGTCATTTAAACTCATAAAATTTGTGCCTTTTTTTCACAGAAGATGGAAATCTCCTAGTCAGTTGCGCATGCAGTACTGTCGCTGAAATTAAGACAAAGATTAGAGCTACTGCACAGGTATTTCTGAGTCTTGTTTGGCTAGATGAATAGTCTACTTATTTGTACTAATTTGCCTTAGAAAGACACCCAATATCTCTGTTCAGTCTCTTACCTCTAAATTGTCAAAAGGAAAACAAGTCTAGTACTTTGATTAGATTTTTTTGACACAGCAAATAATATTATGTGTTAACTCTGTTGCTGAGACACGCGCCATGACCAAAGGCAACTTAAGGAGGGCAGAATTGACTTTGGCTAATGGGACCAGATGGATGAAAGTTCACTACAGCTGGGTGGAGGCACGGCAGCAAGCCGTGGGCATGGTGGCAGGAGCAGGAAGCTGAGAGATCAGCTCAACTGTGGGAAGGAAACAGAGATGGCAAACGGGAAATAGGACAAGGCTATGAACTCTTGTAGGCCACCCTCAATGACATGCATCCTCCCACAGGGCTGCCCCATCTCCCTAAACAGTGCAGCCAACTGGAAACCAAGTGTTGAAATGCTTGAACTTGTGGAGGGCAGTTTTCTTTCAAACCAACACAGTTCACAATTATGTACTCTAAGAAGTGGTGGGCTTCTGTGGAAGGAAATGGAGAGAGATAATTAGTTAACAGCTTTGTCCAACTTTTTATAAAGAAGCTCATTGAGAATGTAATCCCAGAGAATAAAGATACTAGTAATAAATCATAATGATAGCAGTAATAATAATACACAGCAGCCCTGAGCAACCACAGACCTGGAAACAGCAAAGAGAGCAATGGGCTTTCTGAGGGAGGATCTAGAGCTGGGGCATATGGGGAGAGTAGCCACTCTTTCTTATACTGAGATGGCAATGCTGGGCCCAACACTCTAAAGGCTTACTACAAAGATGAATTTAGGGCTGAGAACTGATGTGGCGTCTCTTCTTGGTTGTCAGCTTGACCACATCTGGAATGAACTGAAACCCAAACTGAGTATATCTGTTCAGGATTTTTCTTAACTAAATCTTGTGAAGTGGGAAGACCCAACTTTAATCCATTTCTTTTGGGGTGGGAAGATCCAGCTACAGCTTGAGTCACGCCATCTGGTGGCAGCCTATATAAAAGACATGGGGAAAGGAAGCTTTTACGCTTTGCCCTCTTGCTGCTTACTCTTATTGGCAAGTCTATTCCTTCATTGGTATTAGAGCTACTTCTCTGGTATTCTAGAATATCCTGAAGATGAGCTGAGAGACATTCAGTCTCATGAACTAAAAAACTACTAGATTCTTGGACTTTCCATTGGTAGACAGTCATTGTTGGACTAGCTTGACCTGTAAGCCACTCTATTAAATAAATTAAATATATGTATTAAATATATATATATATATATCATACACACACACACACACACACATTTATTCTCTCAGTTCTGTTCCACTACAGGACCCTGACCAATACCGATGAATCAGTGAATAAGAGCACTTGTCAGTATACAAACACAAGGACCTGAGTTCAAATTGCCAGCACTGCGGTAAAAAGAGGAGACACAGATGTGCGTTCCTAGAACACTAGCAATAGAAGGCATAGACAGAATCCTGAGAGTTCAGTGGCCAGGCAGCCCTGCCAAATTGGCAAATTTCTCATTCGATAAGAGACTATGTTTCAAGGGAATAACGTGCAGAGTGGCAGAAAGACACAGATGTCTTCTTTTTGCTTTCTCGTGAAAATGGGTGTACCCACACATTCATGTGCATGAATTGCACGTTCACAAACAAAAAGAAAGAAAAAATGTTTTAAAAGGCATTTAAAGATAAATCTGTAGTATATATATATCATCAGAGAGTTCTAAAATGAAGACAAAAGGTTTATTTGGGTGGAATACTAAGGTTGCTTTAGAATTGTAACAACAGAATCATTACAGTACAGTCATCATGCAGAGATTTTTGACAGCTTTACCGGGGTGTAGTTAAGAGATGTTAACATATACTATAACAATCGAATTATCCTTACAAACTTTGATATGTTCATCTCACTCAGAAATGACATCACATCAGAGGCACAAATCCTGCCTCTAACCCATCCCTAGCTACAAAGACTGACTTGTCCACCTCCACACCACCCTCCTTACCCAGGTCTGTATTAGTGTAAGTTTCCTAGGACATTGCAGAACCATGCAATGTATTTTCTAACCATGTTTTACAAAGACCAATTGTTTTTACTTTTATGATATTCAAGTTGTTAATTTTTCTATTCTGGGTTGTGATTTGGGCATCTAAGAAATATTTAGACCCCCCCCATGTTTTCATCTAGGTATTATATTTTAGTGTTTTCACTCGGATTCATCATCAAGGCCAATGGAGTTGTATGGTCACAGACTAAAACCTTTGAAACTATAAGCTGGAATAAACCAGTCCTCCTTGTTAAACTTGTATCAGGTACATGTTATCATATCAAACGTCTGACTAACAAAGAGGCAAAAAAAAAACCCTGAAGATTTATAATAGCCAGTAATTTAAAACATAAGGAGGTTGGTACTCTCATGTGTTTGTTTAAGAAAGATTTCAAGGGTTGGAGAGATAGGTCTGTGGTTTTAGTGCTTGCCCCCACAAATGTGAGAAACTGAGTTTGATCCCCAGAACCCACATAAAATGCTGGGTGGTCACAATGGCCTGCCTGTAATTTCAGCCTTGGAAGAGTAACAAAGGATACCCAGAGTAAACTGGCCAGTGAGACAGGCCATGCCCATGAACTTTGGATTTGACTGACTGGTCCCACCTCAAAGAATAAGATGGAAGAGCAATGAAGGATGATTCCAGTTATCAACCTCAAACCCCTGCATGCATGCAACACACACATAAATGTACACATGTGTCCCTGAACCCCAACACACATGTGACTATACACATGCAAGCACACACATACACACACACACACACTACATGCATGCCACATGCACATAAAAATAGAAAAAAAAAGATTTTCAGAAGATGTCTAGATATATCATTAAAATAGAAACAGTGCCTAAAATTTGACCCATTACCCTACATTTAGTGTTTCTCTGGTAAGGAGATGCTTATGAAATGTGTCCTCTGAAGCATTGGCAATTGCTCTAGCATAGCCTCTTGCGCCCCAAACTCTCACCACTACATCTGGCATTATGGTCTCTTTCTAGCTATCCACAATGGCCTCCATGATCTTCCAGTGTCTAGAGCTTTGGGGACCTCGAGATTTTCTTCTTCACCTAGAAAGCACTGTCTTAGGAACAGAACAGGGACACAGCTGAAACTACACACACACACACACACACACACACACACACACACACACACACACACTCATACATGCAATTGTACGTGGATAATTTCCCTCTGGCACAGAGGAATATTCCAAGAATAGCAATGGGAAGCTGCTACAAGGAGCAAGCTGTTCTTGGATGGCCATTTTCAAGTAAGTTACGTGCTTCCATAAATTAAGCAGGAAGCGTGGTCAGGAACAGTCCTGTCAAGAATTTCTTCTGGACAAATGAAGCTGGCCCTAAGTTTCTCAACACCAAGAATTAGAAAATAGGTTGGTGGCCCTTCGCTGGGTGCTGAGAAAGGAACTTCTACACTGGATGAGAAGCAAGCGTGCTGACTTTGAAAGTATAGTGCAACTCCAACAGCTGATGGGTTTTAGCCTGTTCATCCTAGCATAAATAATGACAGTAGGTGGGTTGTTTTCAACCTGTGTTCAACAGGGCTCCTCCCTCCTTGAGCACAGAAAGAAATAGCATTGTTTTTCATTTTGCATCAGTTCTTATGTTAGCAGTGTATCATCCGGGAATGAGTGGGCAAGATTCATTAGGAGGTCCAACTAATTTAGAAAGTCAGGATTTAACTCTCTATATCCCTTCACCCAACCGTATACATATAAACACAGTGGTTTGGCATGGTCTGAGCAGCATTTCACACGTGATCAGTCCTCTCTTTGTGAAATGTGCTCTCTCTGCCGACATAAGGATTACACGAACTATTGCAGAATTCTGCAAGATACAACAATAAAAACGACTCTGACCCTAACATCGTTGCCTGTGAAGCTGATATCTAACCCAGATCAAATCATTGTGTCTCTATAAATAAAGGATCTGGCCTGTTCATTTTAGCAAGCTTGTCTAAACAGAGAAGCTCAGCTGAGAAGTGATCCAGATTTCAAGGGTCAGAGCCTTGCATGTATCACACATGCACATGTTTGCACACATGTAGAGTTCAGGTACACACATTTACTCAGAACCTTGCAGGTGCAATCCATGCCCATGTCTGTATGCATATGCGGTTCAAGTGCACACATTTAGACAGTGTCTGAGCTCTCCTTGACATTCTCCCCCCACTGTCAAATTTCAGAGTTTCTGCTCTACTTTTGCCTAGGAGACACTCAACACATAATACAGAGAAACAGAACCATTCTAGGACTTTTCCCAGAGCAGTACAGGCTCAGTAGGTACTAGAATAAAAGACAGGGTAAATATCAATTTTAATATCCACTGGCTACTTAGTTTCGAGCAAGAAAACAAAGCTAGAAAGGAGGAAGGGTGCTTTGGGCAAATGTCTGTGAGTGCTGGGCAGTGGGATTCTAGTGACATGAAGCCTTGACTTTTGTTTTACCAGGATAGCTCCTAAGTTTCTTTTAAGAAGAATTTTCAACAATCTCGTTTTTATTAGCTGTTTGTGCCCATTATAGTTTTCTAGTTGCTAGTTTGTTATGTCTTTAAGATAAATAAGGTTCTAAAAGTGTCTCACGTGAGGATTTGCAGGGTTGGGCATGCTATTTAGAGCATATAAAAAGTCATGCAAAGGACTTCCCTTGTAATGGGACTCTTTTATATTTAATAGAGCTGTCATATAAACGTATACTAGCATTTAAAATGCAGTTTCTGGACTATAAAATAAACACCATTTCTAATATTGCTGTTGGATTTCACATGCACAGAGCTCAGCTCATTAAATACTCTTTAAGCAATTTATTGGAAATGTGTTTTAGCCATCAGAGAACCACAAAAAGTGCATTGCGCCTTGAGGGTGCAGTCATTAACCACGGAAGAGCCATGCAAGTCTGGTACACCAAAGGTTTATGAAGATTTGAACAACTTATACTTAATTTTAGGACCTAGACAATGCCACAAAACCAATCAACCTGAGATAAGTTGCTATTTATTATTATAACAGCAGTCATCTATGATACAAATATGAATATATTATACAAAGAAGATTGCAGTTTTATCAATAATAATTCAGTGTTCACTTAAATGCCAAATATCAGCAGTAATGCATTTACAAGTTAAATTAAAATGGATTTAAATTGCCGGTCTATATTGACGATCATTATAATAAAAGTAAAAATACGCTACAGTGTTTCCCTGTTTTCTCCTCTAGACAATGCACACAATGAACTGCACTTACTATTTTCTTCTAAAAGAGTTTATGTACATAAATTTCAGAGAAAACAGACTGCACACAATCAACAGACATAAGCTACTACTAGCACTATGACTTCTCTAAAGTTCTCTTTAAAGTCACCCAAAGTCAGTATTTTACTGGGAATGTTTAAACAAATTGTGCTATGGTGTGGGACAATACTGTATTCTGTCAATTTCTTTTTAAATAAACGCTGATTGGCCAGTAGCCAGGCAGGAAGTATAGGCAGGACAACCAGACAGGAAGTAGAGGTGGGTCAATGAGAACAGGAGAATTCTGGGAAGAGGAAAACTCTCTCCCCAGTCCTATCCAGACAGTGGAGAAGGAAGATGTGACCTGCCCTGCTGAAAAAGGTACCGAGCCATGTGGCTAACATATACTAGAATAATGGGCTAATATAAGTTATAAGAGTTAATAAGAAGCCTGAGCTAATGGGCCATAAGTTTATAACTTATGGAGACCTCTGTGTGATTTTCTTTGGGGCTAAACAGCTGTGGGACCTGGTGGGAGGACAGAAACCCTCAACAAGCAGGCCCTCATGTTACAGTGCTAGATTCAATAAAAATTATCAGTGTAAGTTTTTGTGGCAAGAAAAAGAGTTATTCTACATATAAATATGCAGCACCGGTTGATCTCAGCATATCGATCAACAAGGCTTTTCTTCTTTTCAATGCTCATGGTACATGTGTGGTTGGGAAATTAAAAATTTCCACAGGATGTGATCATTCTGTTTAACAAGTATATGTCAATATAGAAATGATATTGGTAAATTTTTTAATAATACAATTAGGTTTAAAAGAAAACATACTGCTATTGTCATGGACCTGGGTGAGTGAATGATATGTTGATGCATGGTGCTTAAACAAATGGCCATCCTTATATAACAAAGTACTGGGCAAAAGACCTAGGAAACTAAAACCTGGATATGAAAGCTAAAATTGCAGAAGCACTTACATGAAAACCTAGAAAGTTATTTTACAGCATTAGGATACAGAAGGTTTTCTCAAATTAAGTAAAAATCACACAGACAATCCAAGAAGAGCTGTTCCACAGTTTATCTACTAACATTCTAATTTTCTTGGTGTCACATGGCAAAATAAAATTTTTAAATGAAAACAAATCTTAAAGCAGACAATAGTTGCAGATATGCTAAAGCCTCCATTCCCGGGGTGTTTCATGTATTACAAAGCAAAGGGCAACCCTATAGGATGTGGAAAAAGGAGCATCCAAAGAAGAAAACACAGTGACTAGGAAATATACAATATCCCCAACCTCTCTCTCCACAATAAATACAATACTAAATAACACCAGCAGGCTTTGCTTTCAACAGGAGTATGGTGGTCTTGTATGTGATGAAGTCTATTAATGTAAAATAAGAAAGGTTCTGGAAATATTTCTAGTCTAAGACCAGAGACCAAAATAGGACGTCAAGAGGCAAGATTCCAAAAAGAAAGGCAGAATGGAGAGAGACAACTGCAAAATTCACTGCTGCCTGGACCTTGGAAATATTTGCCAATCCATCACTTTCAATAACAAGGGTAAAGCCAGGCAAAAAACTGCCAATTAAGAAACTGGCCAATATTCTCAAAAGCAGGGGAGAGGAAAGAGCAAAGAAACAAAACTGGAGTTCTGTCCATATCGTAGAAGAAGGTCCTGGGAAAGCACCCCAAGTACTCTGTTGGAAGCTGGACAAGCCACACTCTTGGCTTAAGGAAGGGAGAAATACAATGAGTCTCACTGTCCCTGAAAAGTGCTTGAGCCAGCTCAGTGAAAGGGAGAAGATGAAGGCTTTTGTTATTATTTTTCTGATTGCTCAAAGGCGAAGTGTGTCTTCTCTATATGAAATTAAAAATCAGAATGTTCAAATTATCTTTGAATCATCCTATAGTTACAATGTCATGTTGAAAACAAAGAAACATAAAGCATGGAAAGCAAGAGAGGAAACAGGAGAAAACAAAACCAGGTCCATGGAGAACACAGAGTTTAAAGTAGTTAACGTTAACATGTTTTAAAGCAACAAGATGAAGACTTATTGGCAATGCCTGGGATCACACCCAAAGTCTTTCCCATATTAGGCAAGTGCTTGACCACTGAGCTGCATTCCCAACAAGACAGAAACTTTCAACTAAAAATAAGAATCCAGGGGGGGAAAAATCACATAAAAGTTCTATTTTGGAAGAGTAGAATAAGACAGTTTAAAAACCCAATGCACTTGGTTTGGCAGAGGAGAAAATGCTGCTCAAATGAGAATTAATGAATTAGGAAATCAGGAAGTAAGAACTAGATTAAATGAAGCCGAGTAATGCAAGAAAGTGCACAATGAATTACAAGAAGCAGAATGGACGTGATTAAATGACTAACATGATGTTTGTGTCCGTTTTCTAAGCTGAAAGAGTCCCCTCTGCATGGAAAACCTTAAAACCAGGGATGTTGTAAAGGAGACTCATTAAGGCTCCCGAGGTAAATAACAACTCAGAAGCTGTAGGAAGTCCCTGAAACTGACCAGATACATTAGACACCCTGCCCTACCACCTGCAAGCTTATACAAACAACGGAACTGCTGAGATACTCTCAGACAAGACAAGCTGCCTGGAAGAAGCTTAAAACCTGCCCAATAGAGGTTCAAACCAGGCAATAATTATCCAGAAAAAGCCACTGACCTGACCTGACAAGCAGCCTGTATGCTGTGTAGTAAACTCCAGGGTTCTGGCTTTGTGAGTCATCTTCCATGCTGGGTAGGTTTTTGATGAGGCGGCTGCCTTTGAGTCCTCCTTGCTTCTGTATATAACCCTTCACCCAAACTCTTGTAAATGGTCCCAATAAAACTCATCTGTTCACCAAGCTGGACTTTGGTGGTATCTGTTGTTGTTTCTCTAGCTGGGGTAAATAGACATTTGTTCCTGTCTTCCTAGAAGTGTCAGATACAACAAACATCTGAAGTCTCATGTGTAGAATAAGAGAGATAAAGGGAAATACAAACAATGTTTGAGAAAAGGTGGGGAATTTTCATAGATTTGTAGAAAATACCAAGACATGATCCCATGAAGTTTTAAGAACCACAAATTAAAAAAATACAAAGAAGTTGGCATAGATACACAAACAGCAAAACTATAAAAGCAGCGGAGATTCTGTGGTATAGGAAAAATATCAGATGTATCCAGAGAGAAAATACTTTGCTCAATTAAAACATGGCACACACTCTTTGGACACCATCTTAAAAACCTCTGGCTCAAAGCCGACCCTCCACCCAGAGCCGAGAGGGGCTTTTCTAGGCAGGCTTCACCCTGGCCTGGCACTTCCTGTCTTACTTAGGGTTTCTATTACTATTAAACACTATCAGCTTAGCAAGGAAAGGGTTTATGTCATGGCATAGATTGTACTCTATCGCCGGGGAAGTCAGACCAAGAACTCCAGGAATGTGGAGCCAGGGTCTGATGCTGAGGCCATGGAGAGGCGCTGCTCACTGGCTTGCCCCTCGTGGCTTGCTCAGCCTGCTTTCTTCTATCACTCAGAACCACCTGACCGGGATAGGCCCACTCACAATGACCAGGACCCTCTCGCATCAATGATTAACAAAGAAAATGCCCTCACAGGCTAATAAAAAAAAAAATAGAAGACTGGTGGCTAACTACTTAACACAAATATGACAAACTGAAGAAAATAAAATAGCATGAATTTCACAAACAAGCACCGAGAGAAAAAGGGTCAATATAGAACTCTACAAACCTAAGAATTTAAAGCAAAATAAACATTTTCAGATATATAAAAACTAAGCTGGTCGCCTATGAATACAACTCTAAAAAATAGTTCTTTGTTTTGTTTTCTTTTGACAGAGGTTCTCTCTACATAGCTCTGGCTGTTGTAGAACTCACTATTGGAACAAGATGTCCTTGAACTCAGAGATCTGCCTGGCTCTGCCGCCTAAGTGCTGAGATTAAAGGCATGTACAATCAAATCTGGAAAAAAAAATACCAAAATGAATAAATTTGATACATGCACATCATTGCTAATTATATTTCCTAACACAAACGCAAAGAAGTAAAATACAACCAATAGACAAAAAGATGGGAAAATAGCTTATGCATTGTTGGAAATGGTAAATGTAACCATGTGTTTAAAAACAATAAATCATATATTCATACTTTAATCTTTATGCAATCAGTGAAAAGAACAATGATGAATTAGCGCATAATGGAAAGCAAATAGGAAACTTTTTAAAAAAATATCTCATTAATACTGAAGTAGATAAAAAGACTAAAAAGAATAATAAAAATAATAAAAAGAAAATATCTAGTAAGATGATGAATTTGAATTTAAGTAAGTGTGCTATTTAATTAAATGCAAGCAGTGTGTTTACTGTAATTCAAAGACAAAACTTGCTGCACTGGACTTCTTAGCATTGCCACTTACAATGGTCAAGATTTATCTTAAATGCACAGCCAGTGAGACTGTTCACCATGAAGAGGTTTTGCTGGCAGACTAATGACCCAAGTTTGATCCCCAAAACCCACATAATAGAAAGAGAAAAGTGCCTCCCCAAAGTTTACCCCTACACTCACACCACGGCACACATCCCCACATACATTCTCACAAAATAAATAAATGCAATTTTTATAAAAAGAAATGATTTTAAAATGAAGAACTACATGAAGACATTAGCCAGAAGAAAGCTGGTATAGTAATATAATGCTAACAAGTCAAAGTCAGCTTCAGCAAAGAGTCACTGGAGAAAAAGAACATTCAAAAATGAAGGATGTCCCAGAGCTTGAGGCATATAGAGCAATTCACTAAACCTCAGAATATATAAAACAATAACTGGCCTACTCTTCAGAATGAACCGATACATTAGTAATAATCAGACATTTTATTACAAAACAAAAAGTATGGAAGGGATAGGAAAATGGAAGATTCAGCAACTAAGAACATTCTTAGATTCCTGAGAAAGCACAGTCTAGTACACCAGTGTTACAAAGCTTTGAGCATTTTTTTTAGATACTTGGAACTGTAACAAAATTGCCACATACTGATTCACAGGTGAGCATTCAACTTCATAGGTATTGGGGAAGTAGAAATTAAAATCACAGTAAAGAGCGATCAATACATACCAGATTGATGAAAATGAGAGATACAGAAAATACCTATAATTGAAAAGAATGTAGACCAACTGGAGTATACAGCAATTGGGGATGTATATTACCATATCAGAAAAGTTTTAGCAAAATCTATAAAAATCCAAGTATATTTATACATTAGGGCTCATTTATCCCATCCATGAATCAGATAATGTACAACAAAGTCTTCATTTAATGTAAGAACCAGAAATCAATCAAATGGTAATTGACACTAAAGGATAAATAAATTATCTTAGATTCCAGACTATCCCAGAGCACTGAAAGTGAGCAAGCTATGTGCACTGGGTCATGCCACATGACTCAGTGAGACACAATGGAGTGCCAGGGGTCTGTCCCAAAAGATTCCAACCTGACCTGACGGACTCCAGCACAGAGACTTTGTGTAAAACAGATCTGCTTCTTTACTTGCCTTAGGCTGCCACAGAAAATGCTACGAGGCAGTTTAAAGAACAGACACCTGCTTTGCTGCACCTCTGGAAGCTGGAAATCTAAGACCAAGATGCCATCAGGCTGTATTCTTCTGAGCTGCTCACATTGGCTTGTCCTCCCATGTCTTTGCATAGAGTTCTTTCTCTATGACCTAATTTCCCATCCTTGTAGGATACCAGACAAGCTGAAATATAACCCACTATGCAACCCTATTCAACTCTACCATCATGATCTTCCTTGAAGGTTACATTTCCAAGGGCAGAACTTCCTTCGGTAATGCTAGGGTAAGGATTCAAACACCCATAATAAGGCACGATTTAGTTCACAGTAGCTGTGCTCTTGTCCCTGAAGAGAGGGACTGCATTTTGATGGTGGACTGGAGGAGGAATGAAAAAAGCCATTGTTTCGGGTGCCAACCACACATGAATGTTTACTTTATAAACATTCTGTAATCTGAATCTTTACGATTTCTAAACATTCAAAAATGCTTATTGTTCTACATTTATAAACAATTCAATAGGATTAAAATGAGTTAATAAAAACACAGTCACATCTATCAGATTGCCAAATATAAAACATACAATTAATAATGAATATATAGGCACTGGTGATGGGTTTATAAATCAGTGAAATAAATTAGAAAACAGTTTTGTGATTACAATAATAATAATACAATATACAACAGTAATAATAATAAATTATACTTATCAAATGCTATGTTGTTTCTAAATATTAAAGATTTACTATAAAAATATAAATGGTATCTTCTTAAGGTATGGTCATCTGTCACAAAGGATCTAAGAAGAAATCTTAGCATTGTGTATGTGTGTGTGTGTGTGTGCTTGTGTGCATGCACACACACACACACAGACACACATGTGAATTTGATGAATATGAATGTTTCTGTGTGTACATACATGTAGGGGTCAGAGGTCAACATCAAGTGTCATCTTCACAGGTAGATGAGCTACATAAGAACCATAGATATCCACATGTCTCTATCCTCAATGCTGGGATTATTGGTGTGCGATGCTGTGTATTTTTACTAAGTGTTGGGTATTAGATTCAGGTTCTCCTGCTAGCATAACATGTACTTTGGCTACTGAAACAACTACCCAGCCACAACCTCAGAGTTTAAATAACAAAGATGTCTGGTTATATTCCTGCAACAGCCCAGAGAGGCTAAAAGGCCAAATCTTCTATGTTAGAACTGGACACTATATCACTCAGTAGTAGAAAGAAGAAAGCAGGCAAACATATTCACAGGTGTGTATCCCTCCCTTCAGCTGCATCACACACACACACACATACACACACACACACACACCACATTAGAACTGAACGTGTGTATCTTGTAATATCCATTCACAGTGAATCTGGACACGAAGACCAATATAAATATTCATTGCAGCACTATTTGTTAAAACAACAAACCACAAAACCAACCCTGCACACCTTCAATAACAAATAAACACAACTGATTTACTTCTTCCAGAAACACTCCAGACTGGACCTTGCCAAGACACTGTGCAAAGACACAAAACTTTTTTTGTCATTGCACAAGGGCCTCAGAGAAAGCTTTGGATTGACCTATGTCTCAAAAGGTCATAAATACAAGATGTTGATTAATAAAGGTAAAATGTCAACAAATGTTTAGCATTAGGATAGTAGTTTAATGTACATGATTTTTTTATGTTTTTGAAAGTTATCAATGGGATCTAAATTTTCTCTTTAAACACGATGAAAATATAGCATAGATTTCTTGAGTATCTGCATATATATTACTCTTCCTAGTCCTCAAAACTATTGAATGTCCTACTAACACCAATATTTACTGGAATATTTCTTATAGGAAGTATCACTACACAAAGTCTAGAAAACATTGGTTATACATCATGATTAATTGACATAGAATTCAAAATTCACATTTCATTTCTACAAGAATGCTGTACAAGAGGAAGCATTTGACTCTTACACAAAGTAAGTAAATCTCACTCCCTAATTTCTGAACTTTTTACCCTTTTTGTGTAAAATTTTATTAGTATTCATCTTGATTGATCTTCCATGTTTAATTGTAGGATCATCAGATAGATATTTTGATAAGCACTTCCATGACTGAAAGAAAAAGACAGAACTTAACAGATTGTGACTAAAATTATTAATAATAAAATTTATGGAACTTGAATTTGTCAAATAAATCAAGTGCTCTTGATGTCTTTTCTATCCACATCTTTTCTAGGTGGGCATCTAAGAAGAAAAGAAAACCAGGAAGGTTGAAGATAGGCTGAAATACAGAGCAGGAACACTGTAGAATCAACATGTTTAACCCAGTGTCTAATTATTCCTGAGGTTTTATCTGTCTCTGATACTGATTGAAATTAAACACAGACATGCTGCCTTTGTTTAAAAGAAGTTTGGGGACTAACACTAAAAGTTATTAATTGCTTCATCAGTCTTTCTTCTTATCAAATGCTGACATATTCAAGATACATTTTGGAATTATTGGTACCTAAATACTCATCTCCTTCAGCATTTAAAGTTGGTGACTTACCAAATTAATGCTTAAACCCTCCTTTAATGAGACAAGAGGGGAAAGAGTTTTGTCTTGCATTTAGACCCAAGTCACTTTATTAGGACAGTTAAAATCATCAGGTTTTAACAATGGGTTCTCTGCAAGTTATAGGAATATTGTTCTTCAGAGACAAAACAAACGAAAGACTTTTATAAGAGGGCATTCTTAGTTCAGAAAAGCATTATAGATGGCGTGCTATCGGTTTCAGACACAGCAACCAAGAAGACAAGATTGTAAAGTTGAAACACTAAAAGTGATTTGTTTATAAATGCTTGTCAAATAAAGGAGAAACCATTTCATAATGTTGATAAGGTAAGCACAGAGATGAGTCTGGCTAGAGATAGTTTCTGAAGCAATGCAACTATGAAAACAAGTTTTTAACTTCCTTTGGAAGTGGGATCGAGTTAATGGAACCTGCTAGAATCTCACTGGGTCCTGTCACCCAGGGTAGGGGTTGGTGACAGCAATCCACTTTTCTTCAGGCAACCAAATCATTCTACTTCATGCGTAGGGCCCACCAAATAAATGCATGTGATTTATACCTGCCACATTTCTTACTTTTAGCTCCTTGTGAGAGAAATAAAAATAACATTTTTATCCATTTTATCCTGCAGCTCACTTCACTTTATATCTAATCTACTCTTTGGCTTTGATCTCTTTGAAAAAAAAACACTAAGAAAGCCTTCCATGGTGATGGTTTAGTTAAGGAGTTATCCAAGGAAGCAAAGGAGGGGAAAGAGGGATGAGATACAGAGGAAGAAAAGGGTAACGTGAGGTCGAATGATGAATTACCGACATGACATGGAGTTGGTGTCCCATGGAATCCTGCAGAGTGTATCCATCTCAGAATTTTCCAGCAGGGAACGGAGTCAGATGGACCACCTCCATCTCTGCTACAGACTGAGAGAGATCCCGCAGATCTCATGCCCCTGAAGTCTGGTTTGCGCATGGAAGAAAGCCAATTTTACTCGTGTGAGCATCCTGTGTTGAAGGAGCAGAGGCGTTCTGTGACAAGAGGTGAGGGCTATGCCAAGCAGGCCTGACTGGTGCAATATCTAGAAACCACTGCAAAATATTCTGGAAATCTGCAGTGAGGACATAAAGGGAAGTAGAAGATGTGAACAATCAATTCATTCATTTGGTCTGTTTGATCTGCTTGTAGCTTTTCTAGAGTCAAGCCCATCAAAGTGCCCTTCTCAGGCACTAAAATCCATTGCAGAATTCTTTCACTTTTTGTCTGCCTCAATTTACCACATATGGCAGTTTCTCCTCTCCCCTCTAAGGAGCCTCAGACCTTACTGCCTTTCCCTTCTGCAACAGTAGCTGTGTCATGTCACCGACCCTCATCTCCAGTCACAGAATCACCAAGTGACAACTCCAAGTTATCCCATGATCTACTTCCTTCTCTCTGTTTCCAACATGTAACAGTGTCTTCAGGGAAAATGGGCATTATTACTTCAGTTACTTCTTTGCTATTGTACTGAACCCAAAGTGACCATGTGAACATTGAAACTGAGAAGTTCAAAATTATCTCCATTCTGTTCAGTAATGAATGTGTTTCCTTCCTGGGAATCTGGATATTTTTATTTAGTGAACACAACTTCCAAACGACACCACTGTGATGCTGAGTGCATCCTGTGATACTCTTCTGCTTTGTGTTCTAGAACGCTGCACGGCTCATCTCTGGATCTGCCTACTGGATAAAACACACCAACTCCCCATTTGGTGACCTATTTTGTTGGTGCCTTGGATGAGTTACTTTGGAGAAGCAAGGCTCATCATCAAGTTCCACCCGTCTCTCTCCCCCAAAGGACTACCTGGACTAGAATCAAGCAATGGAGGTGTGGTTCCCCAGATGATGGTGCTGACAGACTCTATTGGGTAGGTATCAATCACTATAACATCAGTTCTTGTCAAAAATATCATTGCAGCCCCACTCATCAATCTGGCGCCAGGCAAGCATTTGTTGTATCAAAGGACTGCTACTCCACTCCTTCAACCAGCTCTTCTTTAGGCCATGATCACTGGAGTTCCACAAGAAGACATTCAAATTCAAAAAGGGCATAAAAAACGCAAGGGGTAGTAAATAGTTAAATCTCTGTTACAGCAGGTACAGCTGGCTCAGTTATACATTCCCCTATGGGTACCTCTTATAGTCTCAAATCCGCAGGCAAAATATGGTCCACTGAGATGCATATCTGACAAAACAAAATTCTGAGTCTCACACAAAACAACCTAGTATCTTGACAAGCAACCTATTAAGTCTATATAATATGAATTTAAGGGTAAAACAAGACTTTGTAAGGCATCCCAAGTGTAGCTTTACTACCTCAACTTCCAGAGGCACACAAAGCACATTTCCTTTGTGGGTAAGAAGTACTATAAGGAAGAGAGAATAGTCCTTCATCTTCTCTGAAGTATTCCAGTATGCCCCAAGCCACTGGACCCACAAAAAACTCATCAATGTACTAGACTTCTAAATCTTTAAGGAGTTTTTTCCCCTCCTCCTCTGCCATTCATCAGTCTTACGAGGCACTAAATCTCTCTCTCTCTCTCTCTCTCTCTCTCTCTCTCTCTCTCTCTCTCTCTCTTTCTCCCTCTCTCTCTTCTGGTATCCTGATGTGTGAGATTGAAAATTATCACTCCTGTATTCATAACAAAAAAAGTAGATGAAATGCATTGTTGATGACGTTTTGACATCACAGAGAACTGAGGTCACAGGGCGAATTGCTACCTGATCAGAATAGCAAGAAACAGGCAACATCTGTTCACATAAAACAGATGCCAGTGAAGCGACAAAATGCTAGCAACTCTTGGTGGTTTTGACAGATTGCTGGAGATGGAAATGGCTTTGCCTAAATGGTAAAAACTCCTCACTGTCTTGACATTAAAGAGCTTGTATACTTTCATAAATTTTATTTCTAGGAACACCTCCATGTTTTGACACTGAAGATGTAAGAAGGATGTCCCACGCCTGAATGAGAAGCCATTCTTTCCATTAAACCTACAAAAGCATCAGACCAAACTCAGTTCAGGAACATTTTACAAATGTGTGTCTACTATTCCTCCAGGCTGTCTATTTGATCAAAAGCAAGGTAATTGTGGAAAATTGTCTTGATCAAGAGAAGCTTCATGAGAAATGAAGACTATATATACTGTTTATTGTCATGAATTGAACATTTGTCTCATCCCAAAATTCACATAATGAATCCCTAACTGCCAGTTTGATGATATTTAGATATGAAGTCCTTAAGAGGTAATGAAGGTTAGAAGAGGTTGAAAGGATGGGGCTTAATAGAACAGGATTAATATCCTCAAGGGAGATACCAAAGTGTCTCCCCACTTTTTCTCTACTATATTAAAATGCAGAAAGATGGCAGTCTTACAGAAGCCAGGCATCAGGTCCTTAGTAAGAACCAAGTCATTTGTAATTCTGACTTTGAACTTCCCAGTCTATAGAAACATAAGGCAAAAGCATTTATTTTATATGATAGTTATGGCAGCCTAAGATGACAAAAACAGTGGTATCTAGATGGTATCACAGAACAGAAAGGGGTATTTCTGAACAAATACAGACTTTGACTAATACTAATATATCAATATTGACTTGTTAATTATAGTAAGTGTACAATACTAAGAAATACATTAAGAATAGAGAACATGGAGAGGGGAATATAGTGAGAGTGTATCATCTGTTCACTTTTCGTGGACACATCCTCTGTTTTAAAAATAACTTATCTAACACTAAATTAGTTAAAGACTAACAAATGAAAATCAAACTGTGGAGAGATGGCTCAGCTGTTGAGAGCACGTACTGCTCCTACATTGGAGTGAGATCCAGTTCCTAACATCCACAAGATGGATCACAACTGTCTGTAAATCCAGTTCTAGTAAATCTGACATCCTTTCCTGACCTCCACAGGTACCTGCACACACATGGTGCATGTGCACACACATATACTTAAAAACAAATTGTGTCCTTGAAAATAACCATTTTGCAACTGAAATGAACTCATTGACCTAGGCGTGTAGCATCAGCAGGATCTAACTTATCCCACAGAACGTCAAGAAGATATCACAAATTTTCTAAAGAACTCTACTTGTGTCTTGTAAAATTGGTAGCAATACAATTCAGATGAAATTGAATCCTTGGGTTCAGCTCTCAGTTTGCAGGATATGCTGAAGGCAGAGAAACATGTGGCAAAACAATGTGAATGTGTGATTCCCCAAATCTAGATGGTAGGAACAACAAGGTAAATAGTTCAGCTCCACAGCAAATAAATGGTTCAAAAGTGACAGTATTAGAGGGAAAAAAACCTATATTGTGAGGGAAACCATGAGTACACTGCGTTTTTGTAAAAAAAACAAACAAAAACAAAAAAACATACCAAGAGACCATTGAACATCTATTCCTGAACACTTTCCTTCTTTATTGGTCCATAATGTAGGGATAGCTCATTATACAAACCAGATGTTCTTTTTATAAGCCTCCCTGGCCAGCCAGAAGACGCTACAAAATCATCTATATCTTTTAAAATATGTATTTACTTGCTTGTTTATTTGGTTTTTGTTTGTTTGTTTGTTTGTAGGTCAGAGGTACAGGAGTCAGTTCTCTCCTTGTACCGTGTGGGTCTCAGGGACCAAACTTAGGTCATAATTCTTAGTGGGGGGGTGTACAGCTGAGCCATATCACTGGTCCTCAAATAGAACTTTTTATTCCATCATCATGTGCCAGGAAGGGCCCCATGCTGAGAACAGCCAACAGCGTCTCCAAAATTCTCAAGTTCTTTAACACCTATCAAGGCTGATCCCAAACATCATATATTAAAGCCTTCTCTCCAAGCGCACGGAGCTGTTAGCACATCTCCAGGTCTTCCCCCACTGCTTTAGGGACAGCAGAAAAGGATCTACAACCTTGGAGTAGGATGCTACTTACTTCAAACTTCATTACTCAGCTTCTCACATTGTATGCGTTGGATTCATCTAAAAATATTCATTTTTCATAATTTTACATGTGAATCTCAATCAGTGCAATTTAAAAAGGGAAAGAGAAAGAACAAAGAAAAGGAAGGAAGGACAAAAGAAAGAAAGAAAGAAAGAAAGAAAGAAAGAAAGAAAGAAAGAAAGAAAGAGAGAGAAAGAGAGAAAGAAAAAGAAAGAAAGA
>NC_022030.1:4507649-4538170 GCF_000317375.1 Microtus ochrogaster
AGAAAGAAAGAAAGAAAGAAAGAAAGAAAGAAAGAAAGAAAGAAAGCTGTTGTGAAGCCCTCAATGCATGCTTTTCTTTCCCATGAGGCTCAGCACACTCTTATTCTGTGCCTTTTCTCTCTTCCTTTAGACAGAGCCATCCTAGGTAGCCTGGCTTGGCTAGAATTCTCTTGGTAGATCAGGCTGGCTTCAGGAATCTGCCTGCCTCTGCCTGATGCCTGTTTTCTCTCTCTCATCCTCTTCGTTTCTTAAGTCTTCTTATTCTGTCCTTTGAAAGTCATGATCCACGTACCAGGCTGTATTTTCTTCAGTTGAGACAAGACCCAGATCTATATACACTCTTAGAATTTCTGCTCAAATGCCACCCTACTCCCTCACCACCTCAATTAGAAATCGCTACTGCCTCCCTATTCACTGCAATGCTCCACTGATGTACAAATCTGTTTCTCCAGAAAACTGTAAATGATCTGTCCCACAGCTGCTCTCATTTCCCCTAGCACATGTCAATTTACACAGCTTACTTCTGTACTATAGTAATCTTTCATGGCCTGTCTCAATGCTCACTCTCTCCACCCCTGGTAGACCATACCTTCGAAAGGGATAGAAGCATCCATTTGATTCTCTGAATGATATATCTCAAGCACCTATAATGGCATCAGGTACATTGTAAATAGAGAAATAAAGACCTTTTGGTTTTAAATCCGGAGCTTATATCTCAATAAAAGTAGCTAAAGACTGGGGATATGATTCATTGGTACAGTGCCTGCTTAACTTGCATGAAGCCCTAGATTTGCATTTCACTACTGCCATTAAAAAATGAAAACAAACCTTGTTATGGTATTGGTGGCCACTTCCTCTGTTTTCCAGGGATGGAACTACAGTAAAGCCAGCATGTCTAGAACCTTCTTACTTCATGGTCACCAGTAGTAGAAGTGTCCCACTGTGGTTGAGTTCCAACTATGGTCTTAACTTGGTCATTTCTTTAGCTCATGTCTACTTGTTAGAACCAGTTCTTTGGGCCTTTTAGTTATCAGTAATTAACACAAAATCAGTTTGAATTATTTCCTGCTTCAATTAGTTATCCTGAGATTCTGGTTTTTTGTGTGTTTTTGTTGTTGTTTTGTATTATTTTGTTTTGCCGTACACTAAGAGCATCTTCTGCTCTTTCAGATATGTTTGAGGACATTGAAATGTTCCAAACAACATTGTCAAAAGTCAAAGAGGAATATTTACAAGAAGAGGTTCACCACCTATAGAGCTATCAACATCCTATGCAGATTTCATAGCTGGCCCAAACTCTCAGAGCACAGAAAACCTCAAAAGGCCAAGACTTAACAGCTCTTCTCTTTTCCACCGTCACCAGATGGGCATCTTTCATCTGTCTTCTCTTGAAAAAGCTGACCAGGAAGACACAGCTGCGATAGAAGACCACTTTCAGCAAGCCATCACTTGGACCAGTGGAACAGAGAAGGCCATGCCTGAGAAAGCCCCTGTGCACATCCATATGGTTTGTGAGTCCTGTTCCCCATGACACTTTTATGAAGGTTATGTATATGTCCCGTTCATCTTCATTCTCCTGGTGCTAATTGCTGTCTCTTGCACTCTGCTACTGTGCATGGAGACCACGTGCTGGCCTGACACTGTCCCAGCTGTGGGGTGCCACATGGCCCTGCTGTCCTCAGATAGGAACCTGCTGCTGCCTGACCACAACAGCTGGAAGCGTTCTGCCCTGAGCGGAATTATGACACAGCTGACAAGCACGGGGACTGAGGAGATTCTCTAGGGGAAGCCTGTGACAACTAAAAGCCTCCCATGTCCTGTGGGATGTGAGTCTTATGTCTGGAGCTGATAGGGAGGCTCCACATGGACACTTCCTGTGGAGGAAGTCATGTGTTGCAGACAACAAGATTGACTTTACTGCAGTTTCTTGAGCAATCACACTTTCTCCAGGCTTCTCAGTTGCTTACGCGTTCCTCCTGACTAGGAATAAAAAGAAACAAAAGAAGATAATTCTTTTTTAATTTTTTTATTGAAAAAAAATTTCCGCCTCCTCCCCGCCTCCCATTTCCCTCCCCCTCCTCCCACTCCTCTCCCTCTCCCCCCACTCCTCTCCCCCCACTCCTCTTCACCCAAATTCATCCTTTTCCTTTATCTTTCTGATATCGTATTTTTTACATATATATGAGTACATGTGACCTCTCTATGATTTAGAAGGCATCAATAGTAAAACTGACAGCACCACTAAGAATTCATTGTTTTTTCCTTCTCTCTCCACCACCAAATTGACTACTGTCTACAATTTTATGTTTAAAATCCTTAGGCTTTTAAAAATGACTCTGTTACATTGGTATATTTGCATGAACAGTATAGGGATCAGTTCCTGAAGTTTAAAAAGTAGCATCGTGCTATCTATAATTTTCTGGGACTTATCATTTTTTGTTGCTGTGATCAAATATTCCTAACAAAAGCAACTTAGGAGAAAAGGAGCGTTGTTCCTGCTCACAGTTCCAGAGAGAAAGACTCAATTGTGAGAAAGGTATGGTGGCAGGGACGTGAAGCCGGTTTGTTATATTGCATCAGCCATCTGGAAACAGAGAAAGGACAGCAGCTAGAGCCACACAATAAAACCTCAAGGTCTACCCTCTGCGGTACCTCCTCCAGCAAGGCTTCTTCACCTTCTAAAGATTCCATACTCTTCCCAAACAACACGACCAGCTGGGAGCCAAATGGCCAACTGCACAAGCCTATGAGGAGCGTTCTATATTCAAACCACAACATCCTGTGTTCACTTGACCATTTTCTAGGTTCATTTATACACTCCTGAAGAGCAGGGGCCCTTGGACTCACTAGGCCTCTAAAAGGCTGGACTGGTTTACCTGCGTCGCTGTTGGTGCTGTCGTGTGTCCTTTCTGGTACTCTGAGTGGAACGGCTCTGAGCGCAAACCTTTGACAGTTGATACATGAGCTATGCTTTATGAACGCTCCAAACAGACTACTTAGAATGCTTACATGTGCATCTCACACCAGTAGGTAGTGGCAAGTTACCTTGCCAAATTAGTTGCTCTGTATACCAGCATTGTCTGAGGTTGCACTGATCGATAATCTTTCAACACTTGATTCACTTGAATACTCAGAATAGTTGTTTGAGGGAAAAATACAGGATGACAGAATGAAACCTTGACTGTTGCAGTGATGATGACAAGAACAAGCAACAGGCCGTGTTCTCAAGGGCCTCCCCACTTTTTTTTTAGTGGTGCCCTTAGCTCTCCTTCTGCCATGTGACCACTCATGCTTTGGTTTCTTAGAGAAAAAATGTCAGAGACATATAGGAAAGTTCCATAAGGATGAAGGCTGCAACTAACTTTTTACAGACATTAGATTAAGTGGTTTATCCTCAGAAACTGGGCACCGTCTCCCTGATGTCTGCTGGTCTCTGCATTCATGAGGGATGGGTACAGAGGATGTCTGTAAGGAGTTGCACCCAGGGAGAACTCTGAGACAAGCCAGAAAGACAACAAGGCATAAAAGCCACTGGGAAGGTAATGAAGCCTGAAGTGAATGACAGTGGACTTAAATTTGAGGCCAAACCAAACCTCATTTCAAGAAAATTTAAACAGACAACTGGGTTTGTGACTCACATGATTTCACTTTCCAGCAAAGCTGAGTATCCTTCCTCATGCCCTCTTCAGTGTTTTGGGGGTCCATCTTTGTAATAAACTTTAAAATTATAAAACAAAGCCCCAGCATGTTTTCATCCAATATGGGACATTTCTTTATTTAGAGAACCCATATCTGAGGCTACAATTCCTTGGAATTCCCTCACTGTTTTGTTTTCCATAAGCACAAATGTTAAGTTTTCTAAATAATCTACCTTCCTTTTTTTTTCACAGTTGTTGTGAAACATATGTGATATGTTCAAGATCACAACTTTCCCTTAGCATTTCTGGAAATGTCTGTGTGTTCTTCATGCGGTATGCGGACTTATAGAAGGGGAGGGAGTCCTTCCACACTGAGTGACTGCTGTTCATTTGGCATGCGTACTTGGAAGGAAATGTCATTAATTTTTAAATGGAAATCTGTTCCCATTGGAAAAGGGTTGTAGAAAAGAAGTAAATATCAAAATTTACTGGCTAGAAAAATTCTGAATTGTAAAAATAAAATGCTCTGGCCAAAAGACATTTTCTGTCCTGTTCCTTGCCATTAGAAGTATGTATGTGTATAATAAACAATTTGTCATTACTTTTTATCCCCCCGGAATAGAGTTTTCAGTTAACTAGATGCTTCACAAATTAGGCAAAGGAAATTGGAAGATGAATTTATGACTGCAGTTCCTGCGGAGTAAGCACGGGGCCAACTGGACAGAACTTGAGCAAAGTAGAGGTGGTGTAACAGGAGTGAAATCACAGCCATCTCGCTGGCCAGTAAGGATGAATCATGGCAGAATATAATCCTAGATCTGGAAGGACTGTAAAGGTCATCTAGCCCCGCCGTATGATTTACAATGGAGAATTCTTTGGCTTAGCGGGATAAGAATTGTGTAGTTTTCTAGAACCAATCCAAAGTAGTCCAACAAAATCATATTTTCCATGAAAGTTTATTCTAATCTCCAATTCCATGGGGGATTTTTCAATATGTGTTCTATGGATGGGCCACAGAAGCAACTGAGGGACCCTGGAGAATGAAATGCAAAAATGTGTGGTTTTGTATAGACTTGTGCTCTGTTCTTTTAAAGTAACTATTGAGCAATGAAACCCCAAAGAAAAGCTCATTTTCATCCATGGTAAATTTGAAAATATAGTTAAAGAAACTGGGGGTTAAAGACTTTAAAGCACTGTCTAGGGCAATGCTTAGGTTTCCTCAACAAAATGAGCCCTAGTATTCTTCCACTCTGCACCTAAAGCAATTAATTATAATACTGGACTTTATGAGCTAGTTTTATATTGTTGTCATAAAACGCCATGAGCTAAGAAACTTATAAAAAGAAGGGTTTTAACTGTTTCGGAAGGGTAAGAGACCATTGCCATCATGACAGGAAGTGTGGCAGCTAGAGGAACTATTTAGAGTACACATACTAAACTGTAAGCTGAAATGGAAGGGGCAAGCTCGAAATGGCACAAGTCTTTAAGCAATCAAGCCCCACACCAGTAGGCACATCCTTCCTAAGCCTTCATAAATAAGGCCAACATCTGTGACAAAGCATTCAAATCCAGAAAGACGATGGGGCACATCTCTCAATGGAGTCTCCACACTCTACACTCTGAGCCCCATCAACTTATGGCCGTATCATACTGCAAAGCCACAGCATTTCCCCATAACTGCAGAGGAAGATCCCATAAGACCTTTAGTCATGTAGCCTTCTTGTGAAGCCAGCACCATGTGGATGACGTTGACAAATTTAACGGCCAGCTTGGGCTCGAAGCTGGCCCTCTTGAGTCACACTTGCAACAGATTTTGTTTGTTGCTCCTTTCTCAGAATGGAAAATCCTTAGGTCTTTTTCTGTCGCAGGTTGTTAGCTTATCTGGTTAGGGTCCTCCTCTGAGAGCACCCCTTCCTTTATTCCAGTGCAGATCAGGCCTTTCTTTAATTTCCTTATCTCTTTCAGCACATTTCTTGGCTACAACATTAAATTTCCTGGTGTTCTTTTCCCCTTTTTGTTTATTTAGGTTTTTTGGGGGGGGTTGTTTGTTTTTGCCTCATTTGCTCTTTTTCATTGTATTCCTTCATAAGAGTGATTACTAATAACCACACAACAGAATCAAGATTAGGCTGTCTTGAAATCTCCTTCAAATAAATTAGCTGCTACTTTTAAATTTAGTCTCAGGCAAGTTCTTAGGATAAGGGCAGAAAGCAGCCAATTTTTTTGCCAAAATATCACAGGAAAAGTCTCTAGCCTGGTTAGTATTATTCCCTTCTGAAATCTTTGGAGCTGGGCCTCTGTAGTCTACATAAGTTCTCAGTATCTCTGTCTTCCAAGCTCCTACTAGGCAGCTCATTTAGCTCTGCCTACAGTATCCAACCATTTTTCTACACAACAATCCCAAAGACTTCCACATCTCTCCAGAAATCCACATGGAAAGGTCTGTCACTGCAATAGTCCACTACCTGTTACCAACTTCTAAAGTATTTACTTTTCTATTGTGATGATAAAACACAATGACCACAGCAATTTATAAATTTGGAGTTTCTGGTTCCAGAGATGTAGGAGTTCATTATCATCACATGAGTGAAAAATGGTAACTGGCACCAGGCACAGCAGCAGGAACACCTGAGAGTGAGCATCTTGAAAGGCAAGCGTGAAACAAAGACAGGGAACCTGAAATAATGTGAGTCTTTTGAAACCTCAAAGTCCACCTCCAATGACATACTTTTTCCGACATGGTCATACCTCCTACACTCTCCGAACAGCTAACAAACTAGGGATGAAATATTTAAATACAGAGACTAGGAAAGACATTTTTCATGCAAACCACTCTTCATGCACTGATTCCAATGTCTTTCTCACCTTCAGGGTCATAGATTAATCAACCAGAAATTGAGTTTTATCATAGAATCAGAGATGATCCTAAAGAAACTTATTCATACATTGACAAAGTTGAGATCCAGACAGATAACTGAAATTTGTCAAAGGTGAAGCAGGCCTCTAGTTTCAGGGGATCCAGAGCCCTCCTCTGGCCTCTGAGAGCACTGGGCATGCACAGAATATACTTACATCCATACAGGTGAAGCACTCACACATATAACATAAAAATAAAATCTTTTTAAATTGTTAAGCTCTAAAAACGTTAAAGATAATATTTTTTGGTGTCAATATTTGGTCAAGATTTAGAAATAAAAAAGACATCATCTCAGTATGCAAATGTGTTTTTATTTATAATGGTAGGTAAGGATTATATTTATATCTAAGAATTATTCTAGTATATTCTTTATGATTTATCGTCATTAAGAACTTTACTTATATACCTAGTTTATATACATATTAGGAATCATGTAAAAACTTCTCAGGGAAGATTGGATGGCCAAGCAAACTCCAGGGAATCTACCTCTCTCTGTCCCCATTCCGGGATTACAGGCAAAGATAGCCATGCCTGGATTCTCATCTGAGTACTAGGAAACTGAACTAAGGCCTTGTGCCCATTTAAGTTCTCTGGCTCACTGAGCCATTTCCCCATCCTCGAAACTCATACATTTTAAAATCAATGCTGTTCTACACTGTATTTGACTATTTTGGATTCACACATCAAAGTGTTTTAGAGACCATTTCAAATTGTCAAAGACAGTTCACAGACCCCAAAAGTAAATTGCTGTTGGCCTGAAGTTGAAATGGGGTATGGGAGGAGTTAGTCAATGGGTATAAGTTTAAGCTATGCATATGAGTAAGGTCAAAATATCTGTTGTACAATATTGTGCATATAATTAGCCACACAGTATTACATACTTATTTTTTTAATTTATTCATTTATTAAAGATTTCTGCCTCCTCCCCGCCACCGCCTCCCATTTCCCTCCCCCCCCCCAGGTCAAGTCCCCCTCCCTCATCAGCTCAAAGAGCAATCAGGGTTCCCTGACCTGTGGGAAGTCCAAGGACCACCCACCTCCATCCAGGTCTAGTAAGGTGAGCATCCAATCTGCCTAGGCTCCCCCAAAGCCAGTACGTGCAGTAGGATCAAAAACCCATTGCCATTGTTCTTGAGTTCTCAGTAGTCCTCACTGTCCACTATGTTCAGCAAGTCCAGTTTTATCCCATGCTTTTTCAGACCCAGGCCAGCTGGCCTTGGTGAGTTCCCGATATAACATCCCCATTGTCTCAGTGTGTGGGTGCACCCCTCGTGGTCCTGAGTTCCTTGCTCGTGCTCTCTCTCCTTCCTTCTTGAATTTTGCATACAAATGGATGGAAATAGAAAACACTGTCCTGAGTGAGGTAAGCCAGACTCAAAAAGAGGAACATGGGATGTACTCACTCATATTTGGTTTCTAGCCATAAATAAAGGACATTGAACCTATAATTCGCGATCCTAGAGAAGCTAAATAAGAAGGTGAACCCAAAGAAAAACATATAGGCATCCTCCTGAATATTAACCTTCATCAGGCGATGAAAGGAGACAGAGACAGAGACAGAGACCCACATTGGAGCACCGGACTGAAACATACTTAATTTTTTAAGAGAGAAGATCTTTGGATAAGTATGGAGTTTGGTGGTAGAGCACTTGCAAGCATATGCAAGACTGTGGATTCTATTCTTAGAAAAGTAAAGAAGATGAGGAGGGAGTAGATGTTATACGATATTTTTAACCACAAAGAGAGGTAAAATAAAGAACATGAGGAGATATTTGGAGGTGGTGAGTATGGCCATTGCCTTCACAATGGTGATGGCTTCACAGACATGTGCACAGTGAAGCAAATCAAGTTGTAGTCACTCAGAATGTGTGGGCTGATTCTCTGTCAATCATCTCTCAGAAAAACTACAATGGATTATTGATCTGACGACCTTCTGTCTATCCTGTTAAAACTAAAACAACAAATTTAATGCAATGCCTTCCCTGGAATATTTTTCTTTCTTCTTCTCCTTCTCCTCTTCATCCTCCTTTCTTCTTCTCTCTTGAAAAAAAAAAGGATGATTTTTCTGGTACTTTGGGTCTCCTTATTCCTTCTCTAAAGTTCCTCCTCCTTCCAGAGGACTGCTTGTCTACAATGTGACTGTCCTCCGTGCAACTCAACTGCAAAGGCATGGCTTTTGTTTGTTTATTTGTTGTTTGTTTCTCTTCTCCATGCTTTTCTTCTTGGCGACTGTCACATTTATATCTTGCCTGATTTGGGATTTTTCTTTTAAACTCAAAAAAAAAAAAAGAATATATAGAAGGAAGGATATTGTTGTGGTCATTTTTGGAACACAAAACCTCAATGTCCTTTAAAGGACAATTTTAACTTATTTTTTGTTTCCTTAGTGTGTTTGTATGTTTGTGAGTATACAGTCATGTGAACATGGGAGTGTATGAAGAACAGAGGCTGATTTCTGGTATCTTCCTCAAGAACTGTCTGCATTATTTTTTGAGACAGGATCTCTCCGTGAATCTGGAACCTGCCAATTTGACAAGACTGTCTGGTCAGTGAGTCTGTCCCTACTGTCCTCCCTCACCATTGGAAGTACAGGCCTACAGCACTCTGTTCGACCTTTGATACAGGTGCAGGGGAACCGAACTCACTTCCTCATGCTTGCACAGCAAGCACTTAACTGGCCGTGTCATCTTCCCAGTCCCTGAGGTACAATGTTTAACCTTGTCAAGAATCAATACTTTGGGGCTCTGGGAAATCATTGGTGAAAAGGAGAGGGAGTACTGTGGTAACATGATCACTTTATAAAGATTACATTCAAGACAATGATAGGTCACATAACTACAGATAGTTCCCTACAGAAAGTCTGTAGCAGCCCAGTTAAGAAACGGGTAGATTTCTGAAGGTGAAACTATGTGGACTCGGTAAACATTTCAGAGACAGTGTGTCATTCGGGAAAGTCATGTGGAAATGGACTTGAGGAAAGATTATAATTCATGTTTTAAATCTGAGTTATTAGAGTCATCTTTAGAACTCTTAGGAGATTGTTTTTTCTGGAAGAATTGCCTCATTTGCTGAGTGGCCAACTAGATAATAAGTGGCGCTGGTAACTTAGCTTCAAGTATTTTGTTTTTCAAATCTCGAGGAAAATGACCTCACTAAAATTCTCTAGTTGGGCTCTCCTGCTACTCAGATCCTCTAGGAGGAACTGGTGTTAATTTTTCAGACCTTCTCTGCATTTAATTTCACAATTAATAATTTGACGCATCAAGATTAAGCTGTGCTTAGCAGGGTCTTCTCAGAATAAAAGGAATGTGGTCAATGTAATTTAGCCAGAGAATCTAATGCAAGTGACTGCTCAGAGAAGCCCAAGAGACAGAAGCAGAAGCGATTGTTACATATGGTTTTCTGGATCACCCTGGCTATTTACAAACACTCACAGAGTAAGAACAAAACTGAAAAAGCAGAATGGCAAGAGAAATAACCTGAAAAAGAACAGACATCAGCCGTGGACATTCAGTGGATCCCATTGTTTCTCATTGCTTGAGACAAAACACCAAAGGAGGGCAAGAAAGGTCCTTTGTGGATTTGTTTTTTTGGGAAATAATTTGAGAGTTAATCATACCATTAACTCTATTCATCTTCTTAAAGTGCTACAAAAATTTTCACATCAAATGCAAACTTACAACCTGTCATTTTCCAAGCACCACTTTCTCAGAGGTCAGATATTAAAAATCAGACATAGGTGCATATCTTCTTAGGATTTTCTACAACAAAAGCACATTCAAGCCAGGATTGGTGCATTATAGGCATGTGTTCATTGTATTCACTTCTGCCCCCGCAATTTCAGTTCACATAGGAAGGAGACCACGTGGTCTTTGAAGTTAATCAGGCTAATGTTTGGGTACATGGGATCTTGGGAAACTTCTCACAGCTTGGGCTTGACTCCCTCATCTCTAAAGATGCTCATAGTACTTCCTGTTTTGGTTGGGATATGAAATAGCCTCCCTCCTATAAGGCTCATGTTTTGAACGTCTGGTACCCAGCACATGAGGTGATTGGCTTATGAGGTACCAGCTTGATTCACGGATCCAATCCACTGGAGAGTTCACAGCTGCACCAGCTACACAGAAATGGGGCCTATCTGAGAAAGTAAGTCACTGAGACATGACTTCGGAGGGTACATCTCCACTCAGACGCTTCTTCTCTGGGGGCCTATGTTTCCAAGACATCAAGAAGCAAGCAATTTTCTTCTTCAGTGAAGAAGTGCCTTCCCACAACCAAGTGACTGTGGCCTAAAACCCTTAAACAAAGTGTGTCTTCCCTTCATCAATTTGTTCATCCCAGGTATTTTGTCAAGTGACGTAAAAGCTGAGTAAGACACCTCCATGAAAGAAGCATTCTAAAATTTAGAATAATAGATATAAATTACCTAAACAGCATGTTAGAAATATAGTTTACACTTAAAAATGATTGTATATAACTTTTTGTTAGTATTATTTTTTCAACAACCTGTTTTAAAGTATGGGTGTAATGGGCTTGATCATTTTCCTAGTAAAAAAATTTTGAAAACACTGAACAAGTTACGATAAACCAGAGCAATGTCTTTTTTAGTAGGTATACAGTTTTTTAGGTCTTAAATAAATAGCATCGCTATACCACAAAGAGCCAGGTCTGAAGGCATCCTATAAGCTACGTGCTGAACAACAGGACGTCAATGAGAAAAAGAGAAACATTTGTGAGACTGTGGCTTAAAGTCACCATAAAAAAATTCTGCTCTGTAGAAAAAAACAGACCTACTGAGCTGGGCATTGTAAAATGTAGCCTTCAACTTACTTTTGAGATATAACCTCATCTCACATGTGTTTATAAATAAGTTGCACAATACTTATTAGACAAATTCCACTGTAAATAAAGGCAGAGACAGTTGCCATAACAATAGATACAAATTTAAAATTATAGTCTTTAAATGATTAAAACTCATGTTAATTTTTCTTCTGTGTATTATTTTATATGGTATGGTTCTATAATATTATAATTATTACTTAAACTATTTTCATAAGTACATTGCAGGGAGTATAATAAGCATATACATCAAGAAAAGTTGAAATGTTCCTAATCTTGACTATAATTCTTGTCATAAAGAATATATTAGGATTTATTGAATAAATTACTTATCTCCTTCCATATTGAACCAAAAGGAAAAATTACATCGGCCAATATTAATAGTCCATTAAAGTTCTAGTATGTCAGCAAGCTAATGATAATATTCAACTGTATAAATGTTTTTCATCTTTTGTTTGCCTGGTTTTTGAGACAGGGTCTTTAATATAGATGTGGCTGGATTCTTTCACTACAGAGACCAAGCATGTCATGAACTTGAAGTTATGGCAATCACACTGCATCTGCCTCCCAAGTGTTGGAATACAGACATGTACCTCCTGTTTCCTCTGAGGTTCTTCATAATAAAAGAAAACTACAGTACTTTTCCATCAATACTATTATATATTTGTCAGAGACCATAGTTTTGAATCCATTCCATCTTGACTGAAGGTCAAAGAGTTCAAACTCTTTCTTGCTCCTCAAGAATAAGAAACAGAATGTTTGGCCAAAGGTGTAGCTACTGGACATCCTGCTACTCAAAGGCCAAACAACAGGATGTTTGACTTAGGACATGGTTCCTAGACATTTTGAAATGTAAGGAGGTAATTACACTTGTTAGTTCATTGTATCATGGGAGAGAAGTCTTTTGCCCTCCCCTTTACTGGAGTATAGAAGGACTATGAATAATAAACTTGAGGCTGTTACAGTGGTCACTGGAAGCCCTCCTGATTCTGTCTTCTGTCTCTTGTCTATATCTTTTCTTAATCCTCAGTCTTCACTCCCCTTTCCAGGAACATGCAAACAACTCAAGTCAAACCCGACATATATTATTAGACTAGTCCAATTAAAATAAAGAATTTTTGTGAATATGAGATATTTTAACTGTTGCTTCAGCATTAAGAAAAGAGAAAGACATACAAGAGAGAATCTGAGATAAATTCAGACAGATTCAAAAATCATATTTGAGATTAATGTATAGTATGATTTTTATTTTTAATATAGCTTAATTTTCATTAGTATCACCAATGACTAGTCTATATAATGAAATGCTATGACCATGTTTAAAGGCATTCATAATATTCATTCTAATACTTATCACACTATCAGAAAAGATATTTCTGAAGGTATTTAACTAGATGGCTGAACAATGATATTGAGGGAGAGATTTCAATGACAAATTACCAGTGACTTATTGCTGTTTATTCTATAATTCCAGGACTTCACTGTGGTGCCAGAGACAGCAGAAAGCAGAATATTGAATTCTGATGCTATCTTCAGGCTATCACTGTGTGGTGTGAAGTTCTTTTGAAATACTGAATGACATGGCAGCTGCCAGTTATGTGACCTTAGGAAAGCCATGGATCCTCCCCAGGGCCATGGGTTGCCAGCACATTTTGTATGCATGGACTCAGAACAATCTAAACAAGAAGTCACCCAACTGTAGATTTTGTTTTGTTTTGTTTTGTTTTTTTTGCTTTTTTGAGACAGGTTTCTCTGTGGCTTTGGAGCCTGTCCTGGAACTAGCTCTATAGACCAGGCTGGTCTCGAACTCACAGAGATCCACCTGCCTCTGCCTCCTGAGTGCTGGGATTAAAGGCGTGCGCCACCATCGCCCAGCCTAGATTCAGTTTTCTTGCAGTGAGTTTTCTTGCTCTGTCCTTAACCCCTCTGGCTCCTACTATCCTTTCTTCTCCTCTTCTGCAAGATTCCCTGAATTCTGTCTAATGTTTGGCTGTGGATTTGCACTGTTCCATCAGTTGCTGGATGAAACCTCTCTGATGATAATTGGGCTAGGAACCAAAATAGTCACGGGAGATAGTCAGTTCGGCTATTGCTAGAGGTCTAAGCTGAGGTCTTCCTTGTAGAGTCCTGGGAAATTCCCTTGTGCCAGATTTTTACCTGACCCCAAAATGTTGACAGAGACTACTCATTCGTTTCCCGGCTATTCTGACCCAAAATAACCACACAAAACTGTATTAATTAAATCACTGCTTGGCCTATTAGCTTGTACTTATTTTTTGCTAACTCTTACATCTTAAATTAACCCATTTCTATTAATCTGTGTATTGCCACGTGGCTGTGGCTTACTAGCAAGGTTCTGGTGGACTCCTGTGGAGGCATCTGTCTCTGACTCCGCCTATTCTCTACATAAATCTTTTCCAGCCTAGCTATGTTCTGTTAAGGCATTGACCAAAAGCAGCCTCTTTATTAACCAGTAAAATCAACACCACCAAATGCCCCCTCTTTCCAGTAGTCTCTTTCGGCAGTCTCCCCATCTTCTGCCCCCATAACCCGATCACTCATGTTCCCCTCACCACCCATCCTTGGTTCACTCACAAAATTTCTTCTATTTCCCCTTCCAAGGGAAATATGGGTGCTCTTCCTCATGAATCCTCCTTGCTTTCTAGCCTCTCTAAGGCTGTGGGTTGTAGCACGATTACCCTTTATTTCATAACTAATATCCACTTACAAGTGAGTAGATACTATGTGTTCTTCGGTCTGGGTTATCTCACTCAGGATGATTTTGTTTTAGTTCCATTCATTTGCCTTCAGATTTCCTGGTGTCCTTGTTTTTAAAAGCTGCGTAAAACTCCATTGTATAAATGGACCACGTTTTCTTTGCCCTTTCCTCAGTTGAGGGGCATCTAGATTATTTCTTGGTTCTGGCTATTACAAATAAGACTGCTGTGAACATAGTTGAGCAAGTTTCCCTGTAGTATGATTGCATATCCTTTGGTTTTATGCCCAAGAGCAATATAGCTGGGTCTTGTTGTAGGTTGATTCCTAGTTTTCTGAGGAACCGCCTCACTGACTTCCAAAGTGTACAAGTTTGCATTCCCACCAGCAATGAGTGTTCTCATTGCTCCACACTCTCTCCAGCGTGAGCTGTTGCCTGTGTTTTTGATCTTAGTCATTCTGACAAGTGTAAGATGGAATCTCAGAGTCATTTTTGAGTTGCATTTCCCTCATGGCTAAAGATATTGACCATCTCCTTAAGTGTTTCTTAGCCAATAAATACTAATTCTTAACCAGATATGAGCTTTGAAATATCTACTCCCATTGTGAAACAGACCTTTCCCACAGTTTTTTAGCAACAATGTCAGGAGAAACAGTCTCATACAGTAACTCAAACCTAACTTCACTATCTTTCTTCTTACTCCAGATTCCCTTATGTTGAATGCTAAACTGAACACATTAGCCCTGTCTGCTGCTAATGCATCTGCTGTGATTTTACTTTTTAAGTAATACTTAAGGCCCAAAGCAGCCACACTGAATTCTTTCTCCTCCCTGAATTACAGTTTTGTATGACCATTTATCAGGTGTATATTAGAGGAGAGTGTGGCTTTTAGACATTCCATTTGCTATATGCCATTTCTGATCTTTGTACAGACCTGTCATTTGTCACAGGATTTGGCTCTCAACGGTGTTTAGTTTTTAAGGCCTTGAGAACAAGTCAATCCATGTTCTAACACCTAATGATATGATTTATTCAACACAAAAGACTTGACTGCCCTCTACCCACCTCCCTGTAGACAAGTCTATGAATGCAACACTGAATTTAAAAAGAAAAAAAAAGGTTCCCTCTTGGCGAAGGTTGAAGATTCATAAAAAAAAAAAAAAACATAATTCAGCCCTAGACTTAAAGACATCTGGCACAATGTCAAAATATCCTGAAGTATTCATTTTTTTTTCTGAAATGAGTCTAAATTAACCAGTGTCTCAATGTGCCTGTAGATTTGTTTTAAAAATCTGTTCAAATCTGAGATGTTAGAGGTTGGCAACACTAGTTCCAATAAAATGAAAACAAAATTCCCCAAAATGTATAACCAAGAATCAGGGCAGTGACTTCTCTGGGAACCTTCTTCCCTATGTATAAGCAAGATGTAGCTTATAAAGTGACGTCACCTTCCATGTACTTTGTAGCAAGATGTTTACAAAGCATAGAAGAGTGGATCTGGGAATGAAAAACCTAACACCATTGTTCTGTCAAGATTTTATTTGGGCTATTTTAATTCACACTGATTCATTTTAAAATTTAGATTTTGCAATGCCTTCTTAAGATTTGCGTCTCTGCTTTAGAAACCAGTTTGATGATTCATCTGTCACCCTGCTGGAAGTCCCCAAAGCAATCAAGTCCTTTCTCGAACATTGTGCTCATTTCAATTTCTATTTTTCCCTCTAAAAGAAACCTCTGTGCTCGTTTTACTAAAATAAGTGATTGCAATTAATGTCCTGAGAGGTTGATTTAAAAAAAAATCTTCCATCTTTTTCATAAAACAAAATGTAAAGATTAATAAAAATATACTGGATATTCTTAAACAATATATTTACAAACAGTTAGACCTTTAAATACCTAGTTAGGGGGTTCATTCCTAAAGCCTAGAGACATTTTTCTACTCTTTAGATGAATCAAAAGGCTTGCCAAAATTCATGTGATTTTGGCTAATCAAGTCTTTTATTAGAAATTAAGTCTAAAAGCAGATGCTAAAATGTGCACGACAGGTGGATGGCAGATGTTGTCAGGATTTGGAACTTTCTAATGTAAAGATGTGCAAGGAAAACCTTTGGTCACCGTAAAAAGTAGCTCAACCGAATTAACCATGAGAGGGTATAGTTCTTAGCGGGCTATTAAATAAGTGGTTGACACTTGTGAAGGGAACAAAGTGTTATCTAAGGGCACACCTCACAAATACATGGTCTTAATGGACTTTCCATGCCACCCTTAATAAAGAATCTAAATGGTTCTTACTCATCAGCTAACCTGACATTCATCTCAGACTGTGGAGAATGGAAGGAACTTGGGATCACAGTCCAGCCTGGAGCCCAGCCTCCGCCATGCAGTAAGAAGGCAGTGGCCTATAAGAAGTGAAGTTTGAAATGTCATCTGCCTGCATACATAATAAAAGTAAAATAATTCCTATTATACCACAGCTTTATATGTATATTTGTGTGTGTGTTTTTCATTCTTTTATCCTATTCATTACATTTTTGGAAATTCTTTTTCACTTATTTTGTGTACATGTGTAGGGTTGAAGCGCACATGTGCCGTGGTGTACGTGTCTAAGTCAGAGGACAGGCTGTGAGAGTCGGTTCTCTCTTTCTGCCACCTCCGTTCAAGGGACTGAACTCAGCTCATCAGACTTTACTGCAGGCTGGCCCCTTTACCTACTAAACCTCCTTGCCAGCCCCTCTATTACATTTTTAAATGCTGCTTTCTTAGCACCGATTGAATAGCCGTTATATTTTGAAAACTATGCCTTAGAACATGTCTGATATGTCAAGTTTTTAGGAAAATGCATGGACATTGATGATCCTGATCCACACCAGCACCAACAGAGGCCTCTCACATTGGACTACATTCAAAGGTGGCAGAGCCCTTACAAACGCTAACCTGCCTTCCTAGGTCCTGGGGGGTTAATGAGAGTGCTCTTACCCCCCTCCCCCTCCCTCCCTCTCTCTCTCTCTCTCTCTCTCTCTCTCTCTCTCTCTCTCTCTCTCATATCTCTCTCTCCCCCTTCTCTCTCTTTCTCTCTCTTTGTGTGTGTGCACGCGTGTGTGTGTGTGTGTGTGTGGTATTTGCTCACATGTGTATTGGGGTACATGCTCCCACATAAGAAGAGAGCCTACTCTGTCAATCTCTCTTTATTGCCTTAAGATGTTTTCACTAAACATGGAGCTAGGCTGGCACCAGCAAGTCCCATAGATCCTCTTGTGTCCCCCCAGCCCAGCCCCACTCTGGAGTAAGCAGCACGTGTGATTGTGTTCAGCTTTTGTATGTAGATGCCTTGTCCTTGTGCATGCACAGCAAATGCTCTTAGTGGCTGAGCCATCTGTTCAGCCACTTAGGAACACTGAGCCTAAACCCAATGGAGACATCGCTAATCGGCATATTTGGCTCGGGCCGCTCTCATTCTCTTACGTCTACTGTTTCATCCACGCTGAGATGCTTCCGTCCTTCCTTGTTTCCTTTGTCATCACTGTCCCAGCAACTCAAAGCTCATACTCACATCACTGAGTCAAGCCCTGGTTGCTCACCCACCTCTGACTGCTGGAAGATTTATCATGTGAAGCCTTGCATTCACTGCCGCCCACGCTGATGAGCACCAAGAACGGTGCTGACTTACAGAACACTGAAGCCATCCGTGTTAGCACACTGCTTACTTCGTAGCAGGAATCGTGCTGCGCTATTGCCCACTCGGTATTTTCAATAACTCTCAATGAGCTTCACTCAATAAGCATTGCTTTCTCTTTAATAATTGAGGGACACTGAGGATTTCAATACCGTGGAAAACAATCCCATGACCCACAGGTGTTCATTTGGAACAAGTTTCCAAAGTCCTTAGATAGTAAACCCTGCAAATCAAAAACTATAATTATTTTTACAATTATATTTATAATTATTTTATAACTCATCAGCTTACAGTGCTAGTGGGTTGAGTTCTTCCCATGCTGACACTGTGGTGCTGGCAAGCCTGTATGGTTCTCTAAAACCCCGGGCTTGCGGGGAGTCCGCTCCGGGCCTTTCCAGCTTACTCAGGCTGCCACATTCCACAACTTATGGCTGTTTTCCATTCTTAGAGTCGGCAGTCACAGGACTCTAACCTTTGTTTGCCCGGCCACAGCTCCTTCAGGGACTCTTCTGCCTCCTTCTTGTAACCCTTATAAGGATTACAAGCGCCCCTCTGATTACATTAGACGCACCTGGACACCCAGGCTAGCCTAACTGTCTCAAGATCCTTAACTTACTCACATTCGCAAAGCCATTCTCCCTAATAAGGCAACAATTACAAGCCCCAAGGATTAAGCCCTGATATCTTTGGAGCCATCATTCAGCTTCCTTCATGTAGAATAAACATTCCTTTCAAGTGTGCATAGAACATTTATCTCTATAGACTACCTTCTGGCCTGTAAAGTCAATCTCAATAAATTTATAAAAAATAGAATTATACAAAATGTCCTTTCCTGGCCACAAGTGAATTAAGATACAGTTTGAAATGAAAGAAATATCTAGAAAAATCTCCAAATAACCAAACATTATAAGATGCTAAATCATTCTGAGATTTAAAAAAAAAAATCACAAGAAACATTAGAAAATACTTTGGGTAAAAATAAAAGCACAGTGTACCAACATTAGGGAACACAGGTGAAGTATTGTTACATAAAACACTTGTATTTCATTTTTTAAAAAAGATACAGAAACAGTAATATGTACTCCCATCTTACAAAGAAGACAAACTAGAAGAAAAAAACTAAACTCAAAGCAGTAGGAAAAATACAGAATTATTTTTATTGGAAGTCTCAAACTGATTTTAGCCACACAAAAAAAAACCAACTCTGTAATGATAATCACTAAAGTCTACTTGTGATATAATGGGATATAAAAATAAACAAGGTTGGCGGGCTGCGGCAGAGGACAGACAAACTTATAACAAGGCATCCAAGATATCTTAACCTGGAAGGGAAAGCCCTTATTGTACGCATCACTTAGGCCCCTTCTTGAAACGAACACAAAATGAATCAGATTTTTATAGTATGAGTAACAGTCAGTGTTTTTTTAATATAAAGTCTTTGTGATCGTGGAGTAGGTAAAGATTTCTTAAATCAGATAGCTACAAGAAGCAAGCATTCAAAAAGTTTTGATCAATTGAAGTGATATATATTTTAAAAGTCTGTTCTTAAGAAAACACCATTAAGAAATGAAAAACAAGCCATAGGACTGAAAAATTCCATATATACATCACAAATAATCTTGCTATATTTAACAAATAAAAGCTAAAGGGCATCAGCATAAATCTTTATAAGCAATGACTTTCTGAATGAGTTTATTCCGTGTAACATTGAGAACATGAGTTCATGTTGAAACATCATCAATGTTTATCTGAAAATTGAGTGTCAAGTGGCTGTTTGTATTTTATCTAACCACCCTGTTTCCAAGCAACATGTATTCTGAATGGGTTAAGATTTCTTTCGAATGCTTCTTAATATGCTAAGACAAGCAAAGTATTTGACAAAGGATGTGAAACTTAAGGTCCTGTTTACATGTTGTGGGGCATGGGGGGGGGATAGTTTGGAAAATAGTGTGCCAGTTTCTTAGGAAATTAAAGACATCATTTCAACTGCAATTTAGCTCCTAAGTATTTTCCCAAGGAAAAAATGAATCTTCTTATCCTTAAACACTAGCAGATAAATGTTTTCCGCACCTTCACTTGTACATGTCAAGAACTAGAAACAAGTGTCCATCAATGAGATTATGAATAAACAAGCCATGGTGTGCGAAAATAATTAAAACCAAAAAGGAGACAAGAGTTCACACATACACAGCACCACAGATCAATCTCCTCCAAAACAGAGACAGATATCTGCATACTGCTAACATGTGCTGCCCTTCCCCACTTCATGTGCATACCATGTCAAAAATCAATCTACGACAAGATGAGTGAAATCAGAAAAAAAAAAAACAACAACAACAACTTTTTTTCTCGAGCAGGGAGAGCGGTAGTCAGTTGAAGGGAAGGAAACACAAGCGAAACTTTCAGAATGATGTAATTGCTTCATATGCTATTGTAATAACTGGGAGGATAAGTGTTGACATTTCAAATTAGCAGAATGAATCTTATTTGGTCAAAGAAATCGAGAAAACGTGAAAAGAAATCACAGTGTTAATGTATGAAATAGTGAACAGAAATGAGAGGCCGGGGCGTGCCACTAGCATCTATGTGATGCCGGTTTGCAGACATGTAGCTATGGGATCGTGGAGGCTTCCACCTAGATTTCAAGGAAGCTCTTTTGTGGCCCCTCCAAATTGGTTGGCTCGGTCAAGAAGAAGCTGACTATCCCCTTCACAGGCACCATCTGTCAGAAACTCATCGGAGTGGGCGATGAACCCGAGCTTTTTACTTTCCATGAGAAGCGCACAGCCACAGAAGTTGCTGCCGCCGCTCTGCATAAAAAGTGATGTGGCCGGAATTCACGATAGAAACGACAAACCAGGTTTTCCCATGAAGCGTGGTGTCTTGACCCATGGAAGAGTGTGCCTGCTGTTGAGTAAGGGGTGTTCTTGTTATAGACCAAGAACTGGAGGGAGTGGAAGTCTGTTTGCAACACAGTTACAATTGAATGTCAATTTGAGTGTTCTCAACTTGGTTATCATTAAAAAAATAATTGAGAGAAGAATATTTCTGGACTGACCCTTACTGTTGTATTTCAAGATTTAGGACTCAAATCTTGAAAAAAAAAGCAGAGTCCAAAAGCTTTTCGGTCTCTAGAAGCTGTTCTACCTAAGAAGATGATGTTCACCAACATGTCTTTAATAAGGAAGAAAAGATGTCCAGGACCAAAGCACCCAAGGTTCAGCATCTTGTTACTCCATGTATCCACAAATTCCAATCCAGTGCTCTGAAGAAACAATGCACTGAGGAAAATGAGGAGGAGGCTGTGGGATGTGCTAAATTTTTGACCAAGAGAATGAAGGGAGTCAAAGAAAAACACCAGGAACTGTGGTCAAGAGATGTGGATTGTTCCCACTGAAAGCTTCCACTTCAATACACTTAGATAGGGCTTACTCCATCTTAGTGCAGCTAGTGCTTGTAAGAAAGGAATCATTCTTGCAGATGAGCTGAGATGGCACATTCATAAAGAGTTCCCAAAGACTTCTGCTTAAATCACGGGAGGGTGAGATCATGAGGAAGAAAGGCAATGCCAGCACAGAGGTCTCTAAATTCAGAAAGATATCCCACGTTACTCTTTCCAATACAGCTATATATTGTTTTAAAACATTAGACATCTATCACTTAATATTTACCTGGCTTATAAACTGAATTTGACACACTTTTCTTTCTCTTGGAAAAGTTTTGGCATAAAAATATTAAAATTTGAGTCACTATTCAACCCAAATGTTTATATATTCAATTAAGGAGGCTGAATTTTCATGTGACAAAAAGTAATTCAACAGATAGAAATGCCATAAAGAGTTGATTTATCCTACAAAAGGGAAGAATGTGCCATTTTCCAGGGTACAGATGTGGCATTACTTAGCATCAGAACCTTGTAAAATGTGAGCATATAAAACATAGAATATCCTAGGCATGTTTAGTAGAAAGTATAAACACTGAGACAGGGTGGGTAGCATATAAAGACCTCAACTGAGTTCCCTTGAACTTATTACCTTACCAATCTAAACACAGGTCTAGACCCCGCTAAGGGATGGGTGGTTTATTTTTATAAAGCAGCGCAAAGATGTAATAGACAGTGTGAGTACCTAAAACCCCAGTTAACCTCACAAATCTCAGATAAAGGGAAACCACTCAGCAGCCAGTTAACAGTCTAATGGCAATTCTGAATCACAAATTGACCAAGACACAGTGATGCGGGCAGCCATCTGCTTTGTTGAAAAAAAAATGCTTTTCATTAAGAAGGAAAGTGTGTACAGTTTGTCTCGTACATCATGTAAGAAGCAGAAATACCCAGGCCAACTTTGCTTTTAAAAGTAAATCAAGAACAGAAAGATTAGTAAATGGAACCTGTCAGAGTGGAAGCCTGGTTAAGTATCAAAAGGAAGTTCGAGGATCCTATCATTAATTTGAAAGTATTAACAGAACTAGATCTCCATGCCTCGAGGACCTGGTTCTGGCTGGAGCAATGTGAAATAACAATGGACTTAGGGACAGTAAGCAAAATGTGCTTGCTTTCACAGCAGGAAATAGAGCCACAACAAAGACATGTTTGGAGAGCGCATGAGAACAAAATGGACTAGACAGCTGGTGCCCAAGCCGGGCAGACACTGCTTTTGTAACTGGAGCAGTTTTTTTTAACATTCCTACAATGCATCGCAATTCATGCATCAAATGAACAAATTCACACTGAACCTCTACAGTATGATAATTCCTAAGAAACAGTCGTTGATAGGATAGTGTCTCTTCCTTCTGAAGTTTACATTGAATTAGGAGAAGCAGGCAAAGCTCAGTTTCATACAATATGATATGGAGAGAGGAATTATAGCTTATAGAAAGAAGACTTGGTCTACACAATGATGCTGGAAGAACTTCCGTCTTAGGGGTGCGAGGAGGATATCCAAACGTGCTATGGTACAAGGAGCAGGTGTGAGAATAATGGGGCAGGAGAGACGAGCGAGAGGGGAGCAAGGCTCAGCTAACAGTCTGGTACACCATGCTATGGAGTCTAAAATGTTGTCTCGAGAACGCAGAGAGAAGAAGAAACATGACTAAGTTTTCTTGTCAGAAATGTGAGTGCAGAGAACAGATAACAGGGCAAGCTGGACACAAGAGACGGTGCAATAAGGTACAAGATAGAGGTTGACCACTTTGGCTGAGAAGAAGTGGTGGAGATGTAAGGAAGTGAATGGCTTTTAGCAGCAGCCAGGACATAGAAGCACCAGGACTGACGATTAACATTGAGAGTTTTGAAGAAGACTGTGTACTGGAAAATTCTGTTTGGTGTGGATTTGGAATAGAGATGACAGAGTGTCCTCATCATCCTAGAGCCCCTGTGGTAGCTTGTTTGGGCATTTGTAGGACAGTCTAGAGAAAGGAATAAAAGGAGAGAGGGGGAGGGATGGAGGGGAGTATAAAGACAGCCTAATATGACATGCCCTCTGGAAGTTCCTTCAAGAGTTGGTACATAGTAGATCTAATTAGATCATGGGAGAGTCCATGAAGCGGCTAACTCTGTCTAAAATCAATAGGTCAAGGCTACTAGCAGTGATGGAGTTTTGGTGAGTGTGTTGTTATCAAAGAGTAAAGAAGTGAGGATGAACCTCAGTGGTGGAATACTTATTTAGTATATGCAAGATCGTGGGTTCAAGCCCTAGCGTTGTAAAAAAAACAAAAATATTTTTTAATTGGGATTGACTCCTTCCTGGCATCTTATATCCTGCCTTATCATGTGATGTTTTCTGAATATGGTTGATTGTACTTTTGCCTCCCCATCCTGCTGTAGCACAGCCAGGGACCTCGGGCTAAATCATTATTGTCATGCTGTTTGTACCTTCCAAAGAAACCGCTTTACTTTTGAAGTAATCAAGCCTCAAGCATTTTGTTTTAGAAAAGCCAATGAACTAAGATAGAAAGCTAAAGTAATAGTAATAAAAGAAACCTACCAGAGAAGCATGAACATACATGCCATGAGAGGAGAAAGGGGTAAGAAAAGCAAATGGTCAGTATGATATTACACTATGGTGACAGGAAAAAAAATAACTCAGAGATGAGGAGCAATGAGTGCTTTAGCAAATAAAACAAAAAAAAAAAAAATGAGATGAAGAAGACCAGAAGATCGTGGAAGCCAAAGGAGGGGAGTCTTGTGAGAACAAGGATGTGTTCAACAGCACTGGATACTGCAGGGGAAATATAAAATGGAGACTATAAAATATCCATTAAATTTAATAACATTTACACAAATATTAGCTGGCCTTCGTTGCGCAGCCATGGGCTCCCTCCTCCATGGGGAGGAAGGAAGCTATCGTCAGTGTTTCTCTGTGACCTGCTGGTTCTCTAAAGCTACCGGTTCTCCTCAGACCCTCCAGCTGGACGCTGCCCCGCTTTTCTCCTGCAGTTTGCTTTTGCGCTGCTCTAAACATGTCCTGCTGCCCTTCCTTTTATAACTTTGCAGCAGAATTACCTCCCCCAGCCTTGTTATCAATGAGAAAGACTCGACCATTATTAGCAGCTCATTACTTACAGTGCCCTTGAAAGAGATGTCGCTGACGCCAATGCTCACCTCCTTAAACACACACACACACACATACCACACACACACCACACACACACACCACACACAGTGAGCCTATCCTATCCCCCCCATACCTCCATCACCCACCTCCTTTCTTCAGTGACATTCGCTCTTGTGTTGTAGTTAACTCTACGTGCTTGATTTCCATTTACCTTTAAACTTCTCAGAAGCACAGGCAGCCGCTTGTACTTGGATCTTGCTCGCCTGTCCACCCTGTGAATACTTCTTCATAAATATTTACCAAATTTAAGTGGTTTGATTGAATGCGTTAAAAGCTTACCTGTCTTCCTTCTGTCCCCAGTTCTTGGTAGAGGCTGGAAAGTCTTTCAGACTTTTTTTTTACTTTTGGAGATGAATTCTTTCCACTGTGGGCCTGAATTAAAGGCCTCACTCATTCTGTAGTTTTCATCAGTGGGTTGTATTTATTCTTTAAGTTGACATTTAGTGAGTCGCTGTATAATAAGACATTTTTGACAGGTTAAGGATATTTTTATTTAATTCATATTCACAAAACAATATTAGTTTGAATCTGAATTGTAGGAATTTGTAGGAATAAATGAACTCTTCTAAGACAAATGTATCTGAGGCTGAAAAGTATTTTATAAGATTCAACATCCTTCCCTCACAAGAGCAATCTACAATTCATACTAGAAAGAAAGACCACTAAAAGTTAGGCGATCTGTGCAAAGTCCCTACTTAACACACTCAGCAATAAAAGATCAGTATTCTACTTAATATGCTGGCTTTGTGGGCGCCTAGCCAGTTTGGATGTTCACCTTCCAAGATATGGACGGAGGGGGGATCCTACTTAATTTTCTGGCTTTGTGGGCGCCTAGCCAGTTTGGATGTTCACCTTCCAAGATATGGACGGAGGGGGGAGGACCTAAGACTTACCACAGGGCAGGGCACCCTGACTGCTCTTTGGACTGGGGAGGGAGGGGGAGAGGAGTGCGGGGAGGGGGTGGTAATTGATTGGTTGGGAGGAAACTTGTTTTTTGTTTTTTTTCCTTTTCTCAATAAAAAAAATGAAAAAAAAAAGATCAGTATTCTTTCTAAGATCATGAACAAGAACGAAATGTTGTCATTACCTATTTTTTTTTTTTGCAATAAAATCAAAATAGCTAGTGTGGGGTAATAGAGAGAGGAAAGCAATTAGAGATCTAAGACTGTGGTATTGGCTCCTACTCAGACTTACTGAGGGCCTATGAGAGATGTGACTGCAATGGTGGCCTGTGTGCAGTCAGCAGCACAGGTGGTGAAACAGGAAGCCTCAGGGCAGTCTCAACAGCGATGCCACTCCAGGAAAGCAGCGCTGATCCTTCCTGATGTGGGTGTTTTCACAACCTATCACCTTCCACTAGCCCCACCTCTTAGAGGTCCTGATGCCTCAGCATCACACTAAAGACCAGGCTTCCGGCAAAAGAAACTTATAGCTATATACTCAAATGGTATCTAAGACATAAAAGATGCCTGCTTTTACTGGGGCCATTTAGCATAATATTAAAAGTCCTAACTGAAGCTCATATGCACAAATAGATAATAAATATTTAAAAATTGTAAAGTGACAAAGCATGAAAGTTAGAAGAGTATCTGTTTTCAGAGGGCATAATTTCATAGGTATAAACACTACACTTTTGCACACACACACACACACACACACACACACACACACACACACACACTGTATTACTCAGACTTTTCACTCTGACCAAATACCTAAGAGAAGCAGTTTGAGAGGAATAACCATTTGTTTGGCTTTACAGTTTGAGAGGGTTTGGTGCAGCATGGCACAGACAGTGTGGTGGAGCAGAGAAATTCATACCATGGCAGTTAGCAAGCAACGGAAGTGAAAAGTGGAAGGGATTGACACCGCAGGTGACTCCGAAGGACACATCCCCAAGTGGCCTCCTTCCTCTAACTAAGCCCATTCGCCTACCATTCACCACACCTCAATGCCATCGTATAGAGCATCCAACAAGAGATTCACCCCTTCATCACTTCAGAATCCTAATGATCTACTCATCAGTAAATATGCCATCAGACCTCCCCGGGGCTTTACCAGCCTCCTAGGTAGTTCTCAGTCGAATCCAGTTTATAGTTAAGATATTCTCAAAGATATGATAGCTGATAATAATTTCAGCAAAGTTCCAGGACACAAAATCAACACACACACACAAAATTGTGATTCTATATGCTAGCAATTAACATAATTAAAATGAAATTCAGAAAATAATTCCATTTACAATATCATCAAGATAGTCATAAACCTAACTAAAGATGTAAAATGTTGAAAACTACATAGACAAATTTAAAGAATATATACTTTATTATATACTTAATAAATAATTTTGTCAAAGGTGTCAATCAATACTATCAAAACATTCTACACATTTAACAAAAATTCCTAACACAATACTAGGATACTTCTACATAGAAAGAAGAAAGCCCATCCTAAAATGTGTATCATGCTTTGGTTTGAATATGAACTTTTTCCCATAGGCTCAGGCTTTGAATGTTCAGTCTTCAGCTTGTAATATCTATTAATCTTTCAGGAGATGTGTTCTGATGGCAAAGTCGCATAGCTAGGAGTGGGTCTATTAAGGTCATAGCTACCTTACTAATCACAGCAGAACTCTCCCTCTTTCTAGGCTCCATCTGACAGAGAGGCTCCTGTTGCCATGCCTCCTCCATAGACCTAAAATTCTTCTGAATGTGTAAGCCAAATAAGTTATTCCTCTGTTCTTAAGACAGTTTGTCTAATATTTGGAACACAGTGACATGAATGTAGTCAATGTTATGGAATCTAATGGGACCTAAAATAGCAGTACCAATTCTGGAAAAGAAGAACATGAAAGTCGGAATACTCATGCTTCAAAACATATTAAAAAGCTAACTGAAATCGCACAGTGTGGATAGGAAAACAAAGACACAGATAAACATAAAAGAAGGAGATTCCAGGAAGAAATCTTGGCAAATGTGGCTGGATGATCTTTGACAAATTGTTAAGGCCATTTAATCAGGGAAGGACATGCTCTTGAATAAGTATTCCTAGGAAAACTTGATATCCACCCAGCAAGCCTTCTTGCACATTGAGTAAACTCAGAGATTACAAGGCCTGCTTCTCCACAGATCAGCTGGAGCTAAGAGAGGTAGGGATGAAAGGAAGAGACATAGCTTGGTGAGGATCAACAATTTGGGTATTTACAGGGGGAAGTGGGAGTGTCAGTGAAAACTGTGTATGCTTTCTGCAAAAGTTCTAGCTCACAGAGCCACAGTTTATGATGTAGGCATCTTTGGAAGTCAACTTGGAAGACAGAATGAAACACCACGACTCTACTGTGATGGTAGCCCAGAGAAGGTCCCAAGAGACTCTATTACTCATCCATTAAAAGGACACTTCTCCAAAGTCAACAAAGGCAAGAACAAAATGATGGTTATAAAATAACAAAGTCGGGAGGGGGGAGAGTGGGAGGAGTGGGAGGCTGGGAGGAGGCGGAAAATTTTTTTTTCTTTCTTAATAAAAAAAAAAAAATAACAAAGTCCCTGACACAATTCTCCATGCAAACAAAGACAAAGGAATTACCACCCCAATTGGGTAGTGACAGGAGGAAAGACAAAGGAAGGGGCAAGAAAGAGGTACAATGTGATTTATTATTTATCAGTTAATGGGAGGCTTGCCCCTGGCAACAATCAACAAAACATACACTTACACACACACACACACACACACACACACACACTCCTCCACATCAGAATCGCCAGAAACTCTTAGTTCATTTTTCCCTGTCTTTGGTTCTGAGGGAGACTAGTTCAACACTCTTCTCAGATTAAAAATCTGGCTCTTATGACCTCAAAGGCTAGAGCACAGAGTTCCCCTTCACAAAAGGTCAAGCAGACTTCATTAGTGTCTGTTCTTCTTCTATCACAGTTCCCCACTGCCTGTCACATGATGCTATCTTCTTTGAGTAATCTAAATGCAAACTATCAGCAAACACAAATATTGTATAACTTAAGTTCATTTAACTTTAGTCATTCTGATGTGGTCCAACCCTGGAGGCCAGTACTGCTTGACATCAGTTACAGAACTTCATGAAGAAGCAAGGTCGACATTTGCTAATTTAGGAAGATACACTGCAGAAAATCTCACACAGAGGAATTGCCCTGTGTCTTAGTTTATTACTAAAGGACAGATCAATTAACGTCTACAAATATGGTAAAAGAAAGCACAAGGTACCATTATTTACATGATCCCATCAGAAAGCCAAAACAAACTTTAAAAACTTACAACTGATAAACCTGAGAAAGGTGACCTTGTGAGCTAAATATACCGAGAAAAACTGCTAAAAATAAGCACTAAAGAAACATTATAAAAATATCTATAAGGCAAAAAAATTAAAAACTTCTGCCTAATAGTAATATATATTAATTGTATGTGTGCATATATATATTTCTTGCCTAAAAGTATGTTAATTTGTCCAGAAATATACAAAAATGCAATACTTATCAAATATTCTAGGGAAGAAAGACTAATGTTTTTGAATTGTTAATGGTATTTACATGCAAATAATGAGAAATTAGGACTATCTTGGGATAACAGATTAGATCAATGAACTTTTCCATCTCTATACAATGAAATATATTAAACTGTGAAGCCCTGAAAACATTTGATTAAAAGCATCAAACAGTATATATCCTATATAAATAAACTTTTATCATGTAATATCAATTTTGCAAAGGTAGTTTTCAATCCACATAAATATATTCGCACACACACAGAGATTAAAATTAATCAAAATATATGCACTAAGCTATAGGTCTAAAAAAATCCTACTTTATTTATTTTCATTGAATATGGATTATCAATTAATACAAAGGAATCAAAACTTGAATATGTGACAACACTCTCCTTCTTTTTCCCTCCCTAAAGCTGTACAATTGTTAGACATGAGAGGCATGAAGACAAGGAAGAGATAAAGCTGAACTCAGGCCAACAGTTGCTGTTCTCAGGAAGTCTTAAAAGATGGTTCACCGTGGGTTGGGAATGCAAGAGGCCCCAGAAGGTATGGGAGAGGTGAACTCAGTTTAAGGGGCAACAAGTGTAGATTTGCTTGTTAGATGTGGAGCTGAAAAATGGGAATGCATTTTAAAAATGTATGTTTATTATTCTGAAGAAGAGGTTGAGTTTCGCAGCAAAGATGCACCCTTGTTCTTGGCTGGTGTTTAATCTGGAGTGAGAACTGGGAAACCTGCCTTTCACCTACTGATCATGTGCCTTAGGTCCCTGCAACAGACTCTCTGAGTTGGGAGTTCTTGGTTCCAGATGAGCATAAAAGTTGCCCTAAGTGATCTTTTTTATGAGTGCAAAAATCTCCCAACACCCACATAAAAAGTCCGGCATGGTTGTATGTGCCTATAATCCCACTGCTGTAAGCAAAAAGAGAAGCAGACCTCAAGAGCTCATGGGCAAATCGGACCAACAAAACTCCAGTAATAGACCTTGTTTGAAGGGAAATAATGATGTAGACCCATGGGTGAAAACATTCACATACTCATGTAATACACGCGCGCACACACACACACACACACACACACACACACACACACGTGAACAAGCACACACAAATAATAAAAAAAAGGAATCTTCAAAGAAAGTAGTTTAGAAAAAAGTCCAACCATTGGGAAATCTGGCATTGCAAACTGTGAATCACAAACTTAAGAAGCCAGAGATGTGATGAATGATGTTCTTAACATTTAAGGAGGCAATGACTGCAAACTGCTTGTGCTGAATTTAGTAATCAAAATATATCTTCAGATTGCCCACACTACACACACGCACATGCACACATGCTCACACACACTCGTGCACATGCATGCACACATGTACACACACACTTTTAAAACTTTAAGTGTGTAAAGACTTTGAGAGAAAGCATTATGAAAATTACATGCATCTGCCAAGCAGCCAGGTTGCAATATAAATTACATTTTCTGGTGTCTTTTTGACGTTCTGCCTTCCTGAACTTGATGTTTTCCATTTTAGAAGAAGAAGAAGAAGAAGAAGAAGAAGAAGAAGAAGAAGAAGAAGAAGAAGAAGAAGAAGAAGAAGAAGAAGAAGAAGAAGAAGA
>NC_022030.1:4538270-4540149 GCF_000317375.1 Microtus ochrogaster
TTTATGGACATTTCCAAAGAATCCATAAGCTTACCTACATTTTTCCACGGTTTCTGAGGCGTCTAATACATCATGTTAGATCTCATGTGTTGTCCTGTCACAATAAAACGTTCAAATGAGAAGGTGATAACCCAAACAACCTGACACCAATCAGCAGGCACTCAGAAGGGGTAGGGGGCGCAGGAGGTAAAAATAATCCATAAAATTGACGCATGTTTAAAATGAAGGTGATTTTTTCCAAAAATTATTTTCTCAAGATGGAATTTGTTCAGAATTCACAGGGTTAATAGACAGCTTTTAAAAAGCAGCCAGTGGATGTCAGTGACCCCATCCCTTCTGACTTTCACCTTCACTCACATGGCAAGTGGGATATGGACGCATTGTTCTACACGGCACTCAAGAGCAACACTATAGATGGCGACGACCCTGTGCTGCGTGTGAGGCTGAGAAACCCAATATGGCACCGGGAATCCTTCCTGTCATTTGCACATATGAAGCGTGTTGAGACATCCCTAACTGCAGCTGCTTTTCATAGAGCCTGCCATTGTTTACATCTCTGCCTCCAAAATACAAAATGGGCCGTTGCTAGGGATGAACGACTTCATTTCCTGACCGCTGCAAGCCAGCCCAGTGTCTCCGTTGTTCCTTCCCAGATGTTCCCCCAGCACAGCCATGTTGCCTGACACGATGTTCTGCCTCGGTCTTGGATAACAAAATGAACTATCTTGAATTATTAGTATCACTTTGGTTGAGACTGTATACACTACAGTGATACAATAATAACATTGAGAAGCCTGTCTGGGGCCACTTACATATTGAATATCTGAGAGAGGATGACCATAGAACACAGAGATGGGTAAGGTTTAGTTCCCACCACCAAGATGTTTCTAAAGTGCACAGACTTGCAAGAGAAGGCATAACCAAAGGATGACAAGCACCTGGACAGGCAAAGGAGCTTCCTTTTTCTGGGGCTAAGGCTCAGCAGATAAGAGCACCAGCTGCTCTTCCAAAGGATCTGACTGAGTTCAGCTCCCAGTATCCACACCAGGCTGTTCCTGTAACCACCTGTAAATACAGCTCCTAGGGATCCCTCACTCCCCCTTGGCTCTGTAGGCACCTGCATACATGCGACATACACACACCCACATAAATTTTAAAATATGTGATTTTAAAATGTCGCTGGCTTTACATATGAATGCCTATATGTGTGTGTAGATTTGTTGGTCTTAAATGCATCTTTATTGATTACATTAGAAGAGAGACCATTTCAGATTAAGGGGGAGGAATCATTCCCAGAAAACAGTGCTTTGGGGAAAATGATGATAAGAATAGTTTCATCATGCATCTATGGCAAATATCAAAGTTGCATATTCATATGATACTTAAGGGGTAGACGAACATGAAGGCTTAAAGCAAAAGGAAAGAAAACATCATGGTGTAAAGAACTGGGTGGAACGATTATATAAAACCTGAACTGATTTCTAAACCTGTGAACCCTATAGTGGTCTCCAATCTAGGAGAGCAGCTGTGTGGTTCTGGGACCACAAGAAGACTTCACTTTTACACCGAGCAAGCAAGAGCAGGGCTGGAGGGCTGGCTCAGTGGACAAGGTGCTTGATGCACAGGCATGAGCTGAATTTGGACTCCCAGAACCCATGTGAAAGCTGACGGCTCATGTCTGTACAGTACTGGGGTCAGAGACGAGTGGGCACTGCCCCTCACTAGCCAGCCAGTCTAGACAAAACAGAAAGCTTCAGGCTCAGTCAGGGAACCTACCTCACAACATAAGATAAAGAAGTGATCAAGAAGAAACTTCCCAACATCAAATTCTGACTTCCACATTTGCCTTCATACACACACACACACACACACACACACA
>NC_022030.1:4540249-4543438 GCF_000317375.1 Microtus ochrogaster
AATTCTTTCTTTTCATTTTAAACAAAAAGTTTATTTAAACAATAAGACTCTTAGCCTGGCAGGAGAACTACATAGGATTGAGTTTTGTTTTGTTTTTTTATCTCCACTTAAAGGCAAATTGCCCTATATACAACAGCTATGTACAAATTGTTATAAAAATCATCCTTGGTTTTAGCTTGACAAATGAAAAACACTGAAATTCTCCAATCAAGCAAAGTATGCAAGGAGCTTTAGGTTGTTGGATTATTTTGTTAAAACAGTGAGAGGAAAATAACTTGCTGGAATATAAAGATAAGAGCCGAGTGAGCGCGCCATTAATGGAAAGGGGTATTTTCACAGAACCAGTGCTTCCCCATACCACCTCCATTTGATGTCAAATAAGACAGAACACTGGCCATTTGTTTCATTTTGTTTTTAAGAGAAAGAAGAAAAGCTCACCTTGCCTGTGCACATACACCTCTGACTTTCCATCCAGTAGAAGAATGGGGAAGGAAAATGAAAGAATAGAGAAATCTAACCTGTAATAGTCAGGCTGTGGCGAAACCACACTGCAGCTTCCTAACTGAGAATGCATTCTTGGTCTGTACAAAATGCAGCAGCAGAGTCGCAGGCTCCCTGTTTAGGAAACACTTCCTGTCTGTCACTGGAACACATCTGTCATACCTGCATCCTCTGCTTGCGGCTGTGCAGGTGTGTCTGTCTCACTGATTGGTTGCCCACCAAACTGGAATCTGATCTGCCTCACAGACAAGCTGTGTTTCACAATAGGCTTTCGTTGGTTCACTAATTGTCTGCCTCTTGACCTTTAAAAACACCACAGAACCATCTGCCGCCACCTACCCATGTATGTGACCACTAGTCTCAGTCTTGGGTTTCCTGTCTACCATGGCAAGTGCTGGAGTCCCCTCAGATGCCATCTCACAAAAGAGGCACCAGGTCTGCCTTGGAAAAGCACACAAGCAGCACCAGGGGCACAACAGAAGGAGGTAGGGGTGATCAACCAGGCGGGCAAAAGGTACCAAGCGCTTAGTACTTCTTAAACCCTGGGCTCCACAATGTTTGAATATTAGAAAGAAAAATAGCCCTGGCTCCTACCCAAAGGGACAAGCATGTAATGCTGGCATCCAACAAACCCAGATAGGGATAGCTGGCATCGTGTGCAGAACAGTCCTATGACAAAGTCTATCCAGCTTCCATGGTTCCCCGGTACAGAGGGCAATCCTGTTTCTTATTAACTGAGACTTGAAACCAATTCTTTGTGGCTTAAATAGACATAATTATCTAAATTGGATGTCAACATAATTAATTTTCTAGATGTATAAAACTTTGCCTGGTGTTTGGGCTGCTGCTAAAATACACCTTTATCATTACATGTGGTTCGGTCACACTCAAAGTAGAAAAAAGTCTTGACAACATACACATCAGGACAATCCAAACTTACACATTCATATGAAGTCACCGTCAACCAGGGCACAAGGCACCTAAAATGTCACATTTTGAAATGCATCTGTCGTAGCATCGTTACTTTTAGTTTTTCTTTGTTATGATGTCAAGGGTTTGTTAAGTTTTTAGAACCAGCCGTGCACGGAGACGGAAAAACTATGCATTTTATTTCAGAGAATAAAGACCATAGTCCTTTTCATGAAAAAGAGGACACGCCCTCTGCCTCTGGCATGAAAATCACCTTTGTTCAAGTTCTGCATATGCAGAGAGTCCCAGATTCTCTCTTACTGTGAACACGCTGTGATGGCAGTGGGCACAGGGCAGTGTTCATCCCGGCTGTCGAAGACCAACCTCAGCCTTCCTTGCCTGCAGTAGGATGTTTACAGGACCCCTGGGAGATGCTCTGCTAATGAGTTACAGGCTCCCTCATCCATCCAGGCCTTTGACTATCTGCCTAATCTTCTGAAATTCCTAACCCTGTGCTTCCTCCTTCCTCCTCCAAAGAGGTCCTTCTGGGAGACACTGGATACAGGGACGAGCCGCTCTAATCTGGGGTCCTGCAGCCTGGTGGATATGTACAACCCAAGGGGACTGCAGCTTTGTTTATCTTTCCTACTTGTCTGGTGGGAGGTTTGGGTAAATGAGAAGGCTTCCGATTACAGGTCTTGGAAAAATATCTGAGTGGCGTGTTGTTGTTGTTTTAAAATTCCAGTCATTCATAACAGAGATCTGAGACTGTTTTACTTGAAAATGAAATTGCGTGCTTTGACTGCAGGCGTCTCTCCACTTTGACAATAAGAAAAAACCTTGAATATCTGATTACATTTTTATAGAGAAGTTAAGGGTCCATAGATGACTGTTTCATGCAATTTGAAGACAATGACCAAAGAGAAAGATGCCCTTGTGTGAAAGCAGCAAGGAACATTATTTATAAAGTCACACTGATTGATCTAGTTTAAGTCCTGTTTATTTCTAAACAGATGGGCAAAAGGAAGGAGACATTTGGGAATACAAATATTTAATATTTCTTGGGTTTCAATAATTAAAATTTTATTTCACTTTGAAATTTATGAGTAACAAACATTTATAAAATCAGATGGTGTTTTAAGGTGGATACATTTTGAATAAAAGCAAAGTTATGATGTTGCTCAATTAAAGACAAATGTTATGAAACCTAATCACTTGCCTTTCGAGAATTCAGGCTTGTGAGTTCCTTTCCCAGGTGGCAATAAACAGATAATCGGTTTGATTGATTCCCAACTCTTGGTGTGGCCACATTTCTTCCCTGAACACAAAGGCCTTCAAAGGGACCTGTTGATGAAGAAGGCTTCCAATGAGGCAAGATATTGTCTGAATAATTTCTGTCTCAGCGGAGCTGTCCATCACAGCTTTGTGAGTGTTAGGATGATGAGTGTGTTGTATTTGGAGAGGGTGTCAGTTTCAAAGTCTCTAAAACGCAGTGCGTAGCGTCCCTTCTCAATGTTGTACACGTTCAGATTTCTCTCTGACAAGACCTTCCCACTAGGATGGGAGGTTCAAAAGTCCAGTGTCTCTGAATTGAATGCTCAACAGTAAACGACCCCTGCCAATGAAAAGGTCAAAACCAACTGATAACCAGTCCAGCCCTGAAATATATAATTGGCCTGCTATTATTTGTGAGCCACCGTGTATCTGTCAGCTATCATGAGTCTTGTTTCCTCTACCCGTTCCCTCTTACCCTGCATGATGATTGGTTATTATCTTTAT
>NC_022030.1:4544698-4551429 GCF_000317375.1 Microtus ochrogaster
CACACACACACACACACACACACACACACACACACACACCTTCAGTTCTGGGGTTACACTTATTTGCTGCCATGTCCAAATTTCTACATGGGTGCTGAGTATCCAAATTCAGGTTCTCCTGCTTGCACGGGAAATATTATACTGATTGAGCCATGTTTCCCACCCCTAAAGTAATTTATCAACCATAAACTGTAAAAATTTAAAACAAGTTAATATAACCAGGAAGTCAAGAATAATTCTACTGTTTTCTAATTTCAACACATCTGTAGATAATCACTTTATGATAAGGTTTTCTTCCTTCCTTCCATCCATCATTCCTTCCTTCCTTCTTTCTTTGAGAAGATAAATAATAAGCATTTAAGAAAATATTCCTACTGACATGAGTTTCCAATATGTTAAAGAACTCTTCTGTGAGGGCTGGAGGGATGGCTTAGTGGTTAAGAGCACTGACTGCTCTTCCAGTGGCCTTGGGATCGATTCTTGGAACCCACATAGTGGTTCACAACTGTCTGTAACTCTAGTTCTAGAGGTTCTAATGCTCTCTTCTGACGTCTGTGGACAGCAGGCACACACATGGCACACAGTCATTCATGCGGGCAAAATCCTATACACATAAAATAATAAAACTTCAAAGAACTTTAAAATAATTCCTCCCTAAACTATTAAAAGCAATGAAAAAAAAATTTAAAGGTAAGCATCAAGAAAAGCTAATCACAGTTTTGTGTTTCCAACAACAAAAAATAATAATTGTCATAATAACTAAAGTAAGTCACTGATTCTGGAGACTGACTTTGGAAGACAGGGAAGTCAAGGAATTTCCCATGGTAAGAGTGAGTAAGGACATGCAAGAAATAGAGAAGGATCCAGGTCTGTGGTCACAGAAAAAGAAATTTCTCTAACTAGAATTAAGCCCCTTCTTTTAAAGCCTAGTCACCCGTGGTGTTGAACAGGGCCATCTTTTCACAAGTGCACTGAGCCATGGCCTGTGACTGGATAGTCAAAACAGCTGTGCAGAGATGCAACTGCAGAATTAACATGTAGCACATCTAACATGAGCCTTGGTGCATCAGTGTGTCCAACAGCAACCCTTGACTTGGAATACTTTACCTTTTTGTTTTAACACCAGGCAAACTTTGAATACAGAAACAACGAAAAAGACAGCAGTACTGAGAGCTGTCAAAAGTCGGGGATGTGGCTCTTGTGGCATCGTTTGTTTTCTGCCTTTATCTTTGGCACACAACCACATCATCCATTCTTTGAAAGAAGTTATCTTTCAAAAGAACAAACTTTAGAGTTGTACCACCTGGAAAACAGAAGCCTCTTCGGATCTCAGCATGTGTTAGTCTTTCTGAGATGGATATGTTCTATTGTACAGCACTCTGGGCGTATAGATGTACATGCACAATGAGCATGCCTGGTACCCATGGAGGTCAGAGGAGTGCTTCGGATCCTCTGGACTGTGGTTCCTGATGGTTGTGAACCATTGCGTGGGTGCTGTGAACTGAACCCGGGTCCTCTGCAGCAGAAACAAGTGTTCTTAACCACTGAGCCATCTCTCCAATTAAATAAAAATTTAACACCCACTGAGTCCCTTTAGTGCTACCTGTGTGTGCATGGGTGTGGGATCATCTATTGGAGCATTGGCAGTTTTTAAGGGGCCATATCACTGGAGAAAACTAACCCTCTCTCTCCCTGAAAAGCATCAATTGCCAGTGGCTTCTCAGAAAGGGGAGAAATTTGTTGAGACCCTCCCTCATCCATTCTTGGATTTGGGCTGGCTTGATCCTGTGCATGGAGTCACAGTCATGGTAGTTCATATGTACAACTACTATCATGTCTGACAGATACTACGTCTCTACTCTCCCATCTTCTACATTTGTCTCTAAGCCTTGGTGTAAGAGTGTCTGATGTACATGTCCCATGCAAAGATGAGAACTCTACAGTCTCTTACAACGCTGTGTGTTGACGGGTTGTGAGTCTCTGTAGTAACTGCCTATCTACTACAAAAACTTCTTTTATGAGGGTTGAGAGATGCATTAATCTATGGGTGTGACGTTAAGAACTTACCAAAGACATAAGGAATATTTTCAATAAAGTCATAGAAAAAATATCCCCTACCTTGTTACTGGTGGACAAACAATGAGAAGAAGAGCAAGGTGACAAGAAGGCATCCTCCTAGATGGGAGATGATTTACTTACTCCTGGAAGCCATGAGAAACTGAAGGCTCCAATCCTGAAACTCTTAACTGTATAACAAATCCTGAGATGGAAAATTTTGTTTGCCTTTGCACTGCATTAATAGGGAAGCTTTTCAGAGTCCTGTGATGAAGTCTCTGATGGAGTGTGTCAGTTCTTTAGAATTAACAGCACAGATCTGCTCGGTAGATGTTTTCATCTCGCCTTCATTCTGTCTGGACCACTTGAACTTCCTCTCCCTCCAAACCGAGCCAGAGGACAGAAAGTGTAGCTCAGTGGTAGAATACTTGCCTGGCCTAGACATGGAGTCAAACTCCAGAAATACAACCAAAAAAAAAAATTAAGGAAACAACAACAATACTAACAATAAGACAGAGGAAACCATAAAAAGCAATTTGGCCAGTTGCATGTCCTTTCATGTGAAAATGCTTTGAAAGCACTTTTGCCCCATCAAAATATTTTCAGGGTCAGGGGGGGCTAAAGGACCCTGAGTGAGGACCAAGATTTAGAGCGTCGGGCAAATGAAACTCCTTCCTCTCACAGATCTATTAGAGTCTTTGAGTCTTTAATATAATTTAAAGCAATTGTCCCTGTGGAGAGGTCAGACGGTTTACACAGTTACACAGAAATAGCTGACCTGCCTGAGGAAACTAGAAGAATTTCAAGGGTACATTTCAAGACCCCGTTTCTGTTGATAACAGTGTTCCAGAATTTATATTTATTAATATTGCTTTATTTTGGTCAGACTCCCACAGGAAATCCTGAGGAGTGTCCGTTGCTAGCATATTTTATCTTCGATAGCTCCATCCCTTTGGTCTTGCATCCTGACTGCTAGGACGAAGCATACCTTTGACAGCCTTTAATAGAGTCGAACATGACAACAAGCAGGAATTTCAACACTCGAGGAAGACAATCCATCTACTTTCTCCGGTTATCATTAAAATGTCTTCTGGACGTAGGTCATAACTGGAAACCTATAAATGATGCCTGTGTAGCAAGCACTTCCCACAGAGCCGGAGTCCCAAGTGATTAAAATTTATCACACTGTTCTTATGGTTACAAATACTGCTGATCTGTGTCATTACTTAGAAAGTACTATTCATAACATTTTGATTTCAGTCCAAATAGTTTTTTCCCCCATAAAATGCTCTTGATCTTTTTCTTAAAAGGTCTAATCCACTTCTCCTTTGAAAGAACAAAGAAAGAGGTCGATTGTTCTCTGGTTTAAATTTTGTTTAGTGTGATATATTTATTGCCTGGTGGGATGTATCTAATTTTCCACTGGCTTTTGCTGAGAAAGTAATTGCATAGAACTTAATCTCTTGCAACCTGCAGGCTGTAAGCACTTTCTTGACCTGAAGCTGTGCTGTTTGCATGTGGCTCTATTAAAATGATATGTAACCACAAGACCTCATGTCTGAGCAAAGCTTTTTTTTCACAGATGCACACTTGGAACAGACAAATTCACGCTTCCATTAGATAACATAGCATGCAACGCAGTGCTTTAAAGCAGGCCTTTGCATGGGAGAAGTTTATTAAAACACAGAACAGGCTAGCTGCTGGTTCAGTCTCAGAATCACAGATCTGAGGTCATTCCACGTGATTGGCTGACCCTGGTGCGTTTTTGCCTGTTCCTGGGGTTGTCTCGAAGCACAGTGCAAGGAAACCATCCCTGGTCAGCCTCATTAGCTGTTCCACCTGGGGAACGGTGTGGCCCTCCACTGGTCTGCTTATTGAGAAGGAGAGAACACTGCATCTGCTTTTCTGCCTACAGATTCCGTTCTCTGAACATTAGTTTGAGATAATGCTGACTGGAAAATTCTGGCTTGAGCTTCTGGACCTCTGAACTCTGGAACTAAGTGTACCTTGTAATAATGCTAAGAGATTAGGAAAGAAAAGAAGGTAAGATACTAATGCCTGAAGTATATACATAAGAAATGTATCAAAACTGTTAGCATGATTCTGACCCTAATTATAAAAAGTTAAATATGTGGATTGTATCCTAACCATCTACCATCTAACAATATAATTTAGTGTTCTCACTCTCACTTGCTCTCTCTGTCTGTCTGTCCCCCCCCTCACACACACACACACACACACACACACACACACCATTGTATATTTAATGCTCAACACTACTTTACAAAAGATTCTGTTTGGTGACACTGCCAAAATTTCACATTGAGGTGTTAGAGATAAAGCGGAGGAAAGTAACTCATTTCACTTTTTTCCTCATTTCTGAAGAAAATATTATTAAGGGGTTAAGTAGTAGACAAATTGCCAGATCTATCTTTTTTTTTTATTTTCAAAACAAAATGTACTAGTTCTTTGCATTGCTGACATAGTTGGCTCCATGTAACTTTTGGAGCAAATTTCTAGTATAATTATCTTTCAGCTTAAAGTCATTTTGTGATGGGAACAACCAAAGAAAAAGCCAGCTGGTGGCTAGCAGAAAGGAGACAGACAGGGTGGTAAGAGAAAGAAAAAAATGAATCAAAGAAGTGATTTCATTAATCTTATTAAAGCAAACTCCAAAGGGCTGACTTACTTTTCCATGTAAATATTTTACAATATCAAAAATTCCTTATGGATAAGAGAGCCATTGGCTGAGGCTTGACATGAATGTGACATGAATGAATATGAATGAACATACTTCACTGCACATTAAAGACCTGAATGGAGACAGCCGTACACGTACGATCACGCAACACAGACCTTCTGATGATGATGGGCATTGTGTCGAAGGAGCTATGGGAGCTGCTTTTTGTTGTTTTCAATTGAACCCAAACACACTGTCATTGAGCTGCACCCCCAGCCCCAGAAACTGCTTTGATACAGATTTTGTGATCATGTACATAGTTCATTTTACCCTTCTATGCACTAGTTATGCTGAAAAGGTTGCCCAAGACATGAAAACTCCATGCTCACACACCCAGCTGAATGCTCCCAATAGCTGAGCCTGAAAATTGAATTTCCAGTCCAATCAAAAAGTTTCCTTTTTCTGTAGAATAACGAAGATCCAATTCGATTAGGTTTTCTTTCTTTTTTTATTTTAGTAAATTTCCTGAAATAATTCTTTGGAAGATACGTGTGCCAGGAAACATGCAGGAATAGCCTAAGCATCTTTAGAACAATAGACTAGTGGATGTAGATGGACCACAGATTTCTAGACCTACAGGAAAGCTGAAAATGACCCCTCTCTAGCCCTGCCAGCAAAGAGATATACTGAGGTCACACAGTCTCCTACTCTACCTGCATACCTCGCACTAAGTCCCTCCTTATATGGAAACACCAGCTTCTTGGCCCTTGTATACATTCAACAGCAGAGAGCATAAACCTTTTTCTTTTTAACAACAAAGTTCTTTCCGCTGTGTAAAATATTTTCTATTCCTGTGTTTTTTCTTCTTTAGACATGGTTTTTATGTCCTCTCAACAAGCAGAGAGCATGCTCTCAAAGTGTGGTGCCCAGATAAAAAAAAAATCAGGCTTTAAACAAACAAAATAAAGATATTTTGGGCCCCAGACCTTTGGAATGAAATCCAGGTCTTCACATCTTCTCTAACCTAGCAAGTTTGCTCTGCAGTCACCTCTAAACATTACTAGCCTGACAGCAGCCTTACCACTGTCTTCCCTACTCTGAACTCAGTGTTAGCTAAAAGCCCTAGACCATCACATTTTACCATTATCTAATGCAAACCTGGTTCCCGGTTAGTTTCCTAACCCAGAGTAAAAGCTACCTGTTTATTGTTTATTCCCATTAGCCTTGATCCTCTGATATTCAGCCTCTCTTCTGAGCTTCTGTGGAGCCCAATGTTGTCATCACGAGAGTCAGGAAGACTTCAGCACACCTGACAAGATCCTGCCGAATCACTCAAAGAAACCCTGGGAGTTTGACTCATGCCAATATGTTACACTCTTTCTGTAGAAGACATGTTTCCCAACCTTCAGACTATTTCTGCAGATGTTTAAGTCTTTCCCCCAGGCAAAGCATAATTGCAAATAGATTTTTTTAAAAAAAACTGACTTATTCTGTATTGACTTGAATTCTTGTTATTAATAGCACATTTTAGAATTTTCTATCAGTAGAAAAACCATTCTGGGAAAACTCAATGAATCAAAGTCATTCATTCTGACATTATGGTTATTGGTCTGTTCTATCTATAAATGTGTTAATGATGAAAGTTGGATTGTGTTTACCTCAGCTAGATTTTTGTCTGTCCTTAAAGACCTCATCTAGAGTGAAGACAAGTTTAAACAAATTACAGGGATATTTCCTAATACGTAAAAATGAAACCAAGACAAGTTGCCCAAGTCAAATAGATTTTTTGTATCTGAGAGTTTTTAAAATATATGTGCTATACCATGGCTCACGTAGGACTTAATGATGTGCGTTTATTACTCACAATGAACTAACAATCCAAAAAAGTAGTGCAGATAAAATATAAAGATTATCATAGTTTTCCTGAAGCATACACAGGAACCATAAGTCTTTGCATCTAACTTTAAAATGAACGACGATTATGGGCACAGGAGAT
>NC_022030.1:4553325-4567482 GCF_000317375.1 Microtus ochrogaster
TCTTCATCCTCACATTTACTTTGAGTGGTCTTAAATCCTTTCAAGAAAAAGAAAAAAGTAAACAAAAGAGACGGCCACATATTTAATGAGGATGGAGAGAGAAGTCTACCTTGGTCTACAGTCACTACTCCTCTCGGTTTCTGTGTTTACCAAACGTCTTGTTGAGGTGTTTAGATATCTCAGTTCAACCAATACCACAAGCAGAGATGTACTACGTCACCCCATGCCGTGTAGATACAGTAAACATCCTAAAGTACAAATGCAATCACTGTGTCTTCTGGAACATTTTCACAGCCTTGAGATCTTAGTAACTGAAGGAACTGTCTATCATGTTCAGGCTGATCCCCCGTTGTCCCAATGCAGTGCCTGTCTCTGTGGCTATGAGTCAGGGCAGTGTGTCTTTGATTTGATTTAGATAGAATTTAGATAGGGTAAGGCACTTCCATCTATCTCTTTTGCCCCACTTACAAATTAAACAGGAAACACATATACATGGTATACATGACACAAATGTGTCTGTTTTTTATCCTGCTGGTTTTATTTAACTTTCCCCGCTCTAACCCAAGCATTTTTTTCTCTTCTCATACATTTATCTCACGTCCAAAAGAATAATCAGATGAAAGTTTGTTGTAAGTCATTTTGCTGTGTGACTCTTTGAACTAAAAAGTCCTTTTTAGTAGAAATAGCACTATGCTCACTTGGCCTGCCGTTTTTAATTGATGAATGGTGCAAATGATGCCAACTAGATGATGTGTGGCATAATGATGTTTCTAATCTAACTTGCCAACACATGGACAAAAATGGGCCTTCAAAGTGTAAGCTTCAACCCCATGTTCTCTTTATGACTACTGGTTCTCCCAACTTTAAATACTCTACTCCAATATGCCCAAAGGCACAACACAGCTGGGTAAATAAGTCATTTGCTGAATATCCAGTTAAATATAAATTGTCAATAAGCAATGAGCTGCTAGAAGCATATTTCAAATCTTGCTTAAGCTGATACATTATGTGTCCTTTATCTGACGTTCAACTCTGCGTTCTGTCCTACAAAGTCCCTGCATGCTATTTCAAGCCTTTTTGTCCAAGCTTTCCCCACACCATCCCAGATAACCTCCTATGCCCTCTGGACGGGAAGATTCATCTCAATTGGCTTTCTTTTCCCCGCTTGGTGATGGCCTGGCAAACCTAGTTCACACCAAATGCAACACAACTGACCTTTTGTTCCTTTGTGTTATGACTATGCCTGGTGTATCTTATGTCATAAGCTGTGTCTCACTCTTGGAGATATTAGGAAGTAAAGATAAAGAGGCTGGAAGGATTTTTTTTCTCACCTCCATTACCAAGACAAGATGCTAGGAGATGCCTGGAGGACTTCTGGATGAGGAAAGGAGACAGCTGGGCACACACAAAGCTGTATGTGAACCTCAGACCCTGCAGAGGGCACATTTAAACAGCACCTGAAAATCCTCATTGACCTTTTTTTTTAAACATCCCTGGTCAAGTACTTGAAAGTTAAATGAAGTTGTTTATAACACAGAGAACCTTGCACAGGATTACCTAAATAGTTGCCTTCTAAATCCATGCTTCTGTTTAACTAAAATTTCCTTAGTTATTATGTCTGCCCCATTATCTCCCTTCTTCTTTTCCCTCCTGCCTTTCTTCCCTTTCTCCCTCTCTCTCTCTCAGAAAAAAAAGAGATGTAGAGAGAACATTCATTTCACTTTTTACATTGTCTTAGACTTTGTCCGATTGTGATGGAACACACTTAATAAACAGGAAATTTCAACTTTTACAGGATATTTTGTCCAGCCAAACTTCTCCAAGATTTTCAACTCAATTTCATGCTCCTTGATTCTCTTCTTCAACAGTCAAATGGCACTTCTAATCAGAATGTGTAAGAAGGGCAAAACTCGGCTCCCACAAGCTCTCAAAGAGAGAGAGAGAAAGAGAGAGAGAGCTAAAAATTGCTCTCATCTCTGTCTGGCTCTCTTTTATCTAAAAATAAAAGAAAAACCAGGAGAAAAAAATAAACGAACGGAGGATAACGTGCAGCCTCGTGTCTCCGAGTCAGATAACAAGATAATTTCTGTGCATCGTCCATATTTCACTTTGCTTTTCAAAATGACCTTTCCACCCCCTAGCCCTATCGCCAGAACACACATCCATTAATGAGGAATCTTTTCTTGCCTTGTCCTTTTTCATATCAGTCGCTTCAAGACACTAGACTTTCCTTTGAGCTCATTCACTTTATAGCTATTGAAAAGAAAATATAGTCTGGAGACAGCGTGTCTCCAATTGGTTCAGTGCACGATGAGGAAATAAATTCCCCAGTTTCTAGCTTTTATTTGCCCTAAGCTCCCTTTGTAAAATCTGGGAGCATTTCCAAATATCATATTTTAATCTGTGAAATGGGTGAATTGTTTCTAAAAATATCTCTTTCACGTGTCATTTTTAGAGAAAATAAAAAGTTCCTGAGATGCTAGTGTTTTATGATGAGTGGTTTTCAGGATGTGTCTTCCTGGCTTTCGCTCTGGAGGCTCCTTGGACACTATGAAATAATGATAATAATAGTAATAATGAAAGAAATGGCTCCCATACCTTTCTCCAGAAGTGTACATGTCCTCATCTTATTTTCAAACCTGATGTTGCTAAGGGAAGAGCTGGGGGTACACCTCAGTGGTAGACCACTAGCCCACAGTGTGTGAAGTCCTTGGTTCAAACCTTAGAACAAAGAAAAAGGAAGGAAGAGAGGAAGGCAGAGGTAGAGGGACTGAGGAGAAAAAAAAATGGTCAGAGGGAGGAAAGAATAGAGAGAGAAGGATTGAAACGGGGAAGGAACGAAGACAGGGAAGGAAAATCTTTGATTTTCTTATTGATTTTTCTCTTTCTCTCCTTCCCACCTAGACTATCAGAGTTGAAGGTGTAGAAATCATATCCCTCTCATTTTCCCACCTCCTTATACATATCAGAGCCCCTGACCTGTAGTAAATGTGCAGTATGGGAAGTAAACTTCAGTCAAGTTTTCTCAACACCATGTCCCACTTACTGCCCCTCTTGTACCCCACTTTATAAGACCAGATTCCATTTTAGGATCCATGACTGAGTGTGCCCCAGTGGTCAACAAACATTCAATGTCTTTTGAGTGTGTGCCTCTCAGCTTCTCCTTGCTAGGTTGCGAGATGGTGAACGTAGAAGCACAATCGGACACTTGCTAGGTCAGGTGATGGTGAACGTAGAAGCACAATCAGACAGTTATTCAGGTGGTACCAAGAAAAAGATGAGCAGAAAGGCAAAATTCATATGGAAAGGGGAGATTCATATGGAATAGTCGAGTTATGGAAAACTGCTCTGAAGGGAGCCCAGAGCACAGCTAACGCTCCCAATAGTGTCTTCATTGCAAAGTAGATTATCAAGGATTTGCAAAAAAAAAAAGCATCATTTATTAAAACCAATTTACTCAGTTATGAGACGATGGTGCTATGACATTTATTGACCATCTGGGTTGAACTATTTAGTCTTGGTCTTCTTCTCTCTATACCATATATGATTGTCCCTACCCACAGGCCTTTCTGGGTGGAGCCCTGGTTGTCATTCCAATGTAGAGTGACCTACCTGATCTTCAAAATGTCTTCATATTAAGATCATGTACAGACAACTTTATCAAAGCCATCCGATTTCTAAAGAGCTCGGGTTTAGTCTGACTCCCACATCCAGCAACAATGTTTATCTTGTGCCCATTCTTCAGGGCGGGAACACATTTCTCCCTCTTGCTGTTGGGTAGCACATGCATTACTGGATGAAGTGAGAAACTCAAAGGCGTTCCCATAGCATCTATCTGGCAAACACATGGTAAGACACAACCCATACCAAGACACAACAGTGAGTATGGCTCTGAGACCCCAAAATCTAAGAGTATTTAAACCTGAAAAATATTTTTCTGAATTTAAACATGCACATTTGTACATTTGTTTTAAAAGAAAGGAAAGATGGGTTTTTGCATAAGTTCTTTCATGCTTTCTTAAAAGGTATTCTTTCTGCAAGGCAGCTTAAGACACCATTCAGCAAAAGATCGTCTACTTATGTACACTGGAATGCCAAGCAAGGCTCCATCCAGAAAGTTCTTTGCACACACCAACTTGAGGGTGGTAAGATGCACACATAAAATAGAGGGGGGAGAAGGGTAAGACCAGTCAAGTCAACCCATAGTGTCAGTAAACATCTTACACCTTAAATAAATCTGTTCCAATGAAAGAATGAGTGAATGAAGCCTGACCCCACAAAACTGACACATGCAAAGGAGCATCCTGGAGATCCAGTACAGACCATGCTATGGTGTAGAGATGTCTCTGAAGAAAGCCTGAACCCCTTGTCTGTCAGATTGCCTTTATTATGACTTGAGTGGACCCCCAAAACAAGGCCTACATTCTAGTCCCAAATGGGTGGAACTAGTGAAAGTCTGAAGTAACTCTACATGAGAAAAAAAAATATTATTTCACTACATCACTTGAAGTTTCTTTGTAATAAACACTCATGGTTTTTACAAAGATATTTCTAAAGAGAAAGGGGGACAGGAAAACAGTAGAAAAGAAGAGAGAGGGAAAGAAAAGGAAGAAAGGGAGCAAAGAGAAAAATAAGGGGGGGAGAAGAAAAGGACATGCAATGTCCTTTTATAAATGGTTGGGGCTGCATGGTGAAAGGCTGTACCCCAGTGTCTTCACCCCCAGGCTTCATTGTGAACCTCTTCATCACTTTTGAACACAAATGTTGGATCTCTGAATACTGAAACTATGGGCATTATAAGAACCTTAGACCCGTTTTTGCCTTCCCTTGGGTTTTTTTTTAATTCACTTGAGAATGAATGCTTGCAAGAGCGAAAAGAACTCCCTACAACTTCAGAACACAAGATGAGAAGACTCGAAGCATTCTGAACTAAGGGGAAATGACCATTCTTGACCTCCTTCTCTCTCCTCCAGAGGCCCAGGGCTCTCTGCAGACATAACTAGAGAGATTAGACACTTTCTCCCATGTTTCCGGGTCAAGAGAGCAAGGCTAGAGTTGCTCAGATGTTTACTGAGTGCCTAATAAGCACAAAACATAGTGCTTGGTACTGTGGGGATCAGAAATAGCAGATATAGCTCTTGCTGCAGCAAAAAAGGAAACATAGAAGAAAAATTTACATAAGTTAACAGCAAGACAAGAGATTTCATAAGGTTGTTGCCAGAGACAGACATAGAAAACATGAGCTCTCCTGACCAATCAAATGTATTTAATGTTCACTGCCTTATTTAGAAGTGGATTGGCCATCTGCAAAATGCACACAAGAACAAACACACGGGGGGGGGTGGAGGGGGAGAGAGTCTGTTCAAGTTGAAAAAACAGAAATCGTGAAATGAATATATTTTGTTTATAGAGAAGCTGGAGATTAATAGGTTTACCTATTGAGCATTTTTACTGTGTTATAGGTATTGTGCTAAGTACTTTGAAGCTGTTTTTCTTTATTCTTGCAGCAAGTGAAGAGGCTAGGAATTGTTAACATTTTAAATATGTTAGAGAGGCTTAGAAAACTTTCAATAATTTAATATAAAGAAAATTGGAGTAATTTGTTTTAGATGTCACAGCTAATCCCACATATGCAGCACTGTATGTGGTATTCAAGAACTAATATGCCCAACACTGCACATGACTTTATTTTTTTTGAACATAGCATTTCACAATAAGCTTGAGAATCAAATATGTGCTACTGAGTGAGCATAACTGAAAGATGGTTTTGAGGAAGGTGCACAAGAGAATGAATTTGTAAAGAAAACGTGGCAGTTCATTATTTTGCCCCAAACTCCTAATGAACATTTAACATGTGAAATCCGTTCCCTTCGCGACAACACAAATAAGAAAAGAAATAGACTAAGCCCCTGTCTTCAAAGAGACACCAATAGCCTGGGTTAGGTGTTGAGATAATAAAACATTCGGGGGAAGGAGATAGAAACTACAATGGACAGGTGATATGGAGGACCAGACGGCGACTGCTGTGGTCTAAATGCAAAACGTCCTCCTAGACTCATGTTCAAATACATTATCTGTAGCTAGTGGGTGCTCTATGAAAAGATCGTGGAATCTTCGGGAGGCAGAATCTCACAGGAGGAGGTATATTACCTTAAGGCTTTACGGTCAGGCCCCACTTCAGGTTCATCCTCTGCTTCTTGATTGTGGACGCCATGTGACCAGCCAGACTCCTGCTCCTACCACTGTGTACTGTATCCCTCTGGAAATGCGCGACAGAACCACCCTTTCTCCAGTGATCTGCTTTGTCTGGATATTCTATCACAGTAGCCGGAAAAGGAACAAATGCAGGGGTTCATCCCTCTGTGTGGGGTCATCCCTTCCTGTGGGGTCATCCCTCCATGTGGCGTCATCCCTCGTGTGTGGGGTCATCTCTCCATGTGGGGTCATTCCTCCATGTGGGGTCATCCCTCCTTGTGAGTTCATCCCTCCATGTGGGTTCATCCTTCTGTGAGGGATCTACAAATGACATCATGGAAGTCAGAGCTGGTCTGGCTTTATATAGATTAGCAAAACTTTACTCGGAAAATAATAGGCATAGATAGGATTTCTCATAAAGAAGAAAGTCAATATAAAAGAGCAAAGCTTATGAGACAAAATTTCCATATAAGAAAAATCAAACACTCCTAAAACAGGGTATCACCGGAAGCCATTTCAATTAAGTGCAGCATGAATTCTAATTGGTCTTAATACAAACCTAGAGTCAGATATTGAGGTAAATGCTGAAAGATTGGAGAAGTAAAGGAACCAGCCACTAGAGAGACCTCTTACCTCTACCAAATCCTCAGCCAAAAGTGGGCAAGATCCTGTCTTCACAAACCCTCATACTAAATGACTAGAGCTCCTGTCTTCTCCTGTTTTGTATTTCTCTCTTTGCCTAACCATATCCTTTCCTGTTACCACCTCTCTAGTGCTGGAATTAAAAGTGCAACTCACAAGTACTAGGACTAAAGGTGTGAGCCACCACGGCCTGGCTCTGTTTCTCTTTGAGACTGGATCAATCTAGTGTAGTCCAAGGTGACCTTGAACTCACAGAGTTACATCCACCTCTGCCTCCCCCCAAGTGCTGGCATTAAAGGTGTATGCCACCTCTGCCTGGCCTCTATAGCTACCTTGAGGCTTGTTCCACACTCTAATCCTCAGGCAAGATTTATTTGTTATAACACAAACAAAATATCACCAGAGTTAAATGTGAGCACATCCTGCAAAACAAGGAAGTGGGTCTGGTGAGACAGTGAACCAATAAAAGCGCTTGCTGTGCCAAGCTAGTAACCTGCATCTGAGCCTGAAAATGCACAAGAAGCTGTCTGTGCTGTCTGTACAGGCTTGCATCTTTAACCAGCAATCCTACAGTAGGATAGGAGGCCAAAACAGGAGAACTGCCCAGAAGCTCATGACAAGGCGAAAACAGAGAACTAACTTCCAAAAGTCGTCTTCTGATCACCACATGTGTACCAGGGTTCATGCATGTCCATACTCACACACACATGCACACGCACACACACGCACACACACACACACACTCAGAGACAGAGAGAGAGATCACATTTTGTAAAATTCTTTGCTAAGAGAATGGGACAGGAGAAAAGACAAAACTAGTTAAGGTGATGAGGAGGGAGAAGAAATCTATTAAAAATGCCTCTTGTAGAAAATGCTAGTGTTCCTCCTATGCTACTTCAGAAAAGCCCATCGGATGCATCCAGAAGCAGAGCTACAGACCCGTGGCCTTCCCTCCCTCAGCCCCTACATGTCCTCAGTCGGGACGCCCACCAGATCCACCTTCTGACACCCTTTTCTTCTCACACCTTGATGCTACGGAACTAGGCAAACCCTCAGCTTCCTGCCTAGACAAATGGACAGCCTCCCGGCTATCCTGCCTTGCTTTGTCAGTGTGGTCTTCTCCACAAGAAGAATCTAATCATGTTCCCTTGAAGGTTCAGTTCAAACTGATCCTGTGATAGGCAAAACCTACTCTGTTACTGAAACTCCCAATCCTGCCATCACCTCCTATTCCACGGCCTGCAGTATCCACGAATAGTGACTTCCTTCCTATACTATTTTATATCTGGTGCTGTGACAAAATACCCTGGCAGAAATGAAAAGCATGGGAACTTAGTTTTTTTAATCTCTATCAAAAGAAAATGCCGAAAGTATGGGAATACTCCTGATAAGCAGTAGCGTGTGTAACAGCTTAACAGTTTACCCCATAAATAGTTTGCACCATGCGTTTCAAAGAACTGCAAGTTTGAGCATCCCCCTAAATTCCAAGGCATGTCACCCCTCCCCTATCCTCTGTGTGGTTCCTTTCACTGTAGCATCTTTCCCCATGTCCTCAGAGTCCTTGAACTGGTTTCAGCAGTGTGGCAAGCGAAGCCCGATGAATTCTGTAAGCTCCTAAGTCCGTGCATTTGGCATAGGGAGAGTTCACATACTATGTGGATATTGAGAAAGGCCAGGAAAGAGAGCAGGAAATGTAAACCATGGAGGGACATGAGGGCACCTGGTGCTGATTTCTGGAACCCAAGTCGCCCTCTCATGTTTTAGTCCTCCGTTTCCACCCTGCGAATATTGATGGGTCTTGGAGCTGAATCTGTCTCAAGAAAGGAAAACCGGGCATTATCTGGGATTCAAACTGTGTATAAAGTCTGACGATAAGACTTGCTGGGTTTTGAGAATAATTGAGGCTTTTCTGAACTTTTTGGGGTAAAAGCACACTTAATCATCATGCAGCGGGGCTGGAAGCTGGCCAGATGCAGGACAAATCAAAGGGCTTTCTCTAAAACAGCCCTGAGCCGGATACCTCAGCTTTGGATAAGTACTAGTGGGAGAAAAGCAAGGACCCGGGTTCTGGAAATCTTCAAAACCCTGAGGAAAAGCAGACACTTCAGCCTTTCAGAGGCAAACTTAAGACTCAAGCATGAGCAGAGAGGATGGACCGCGAATAATCATTTTTATTTCACAAGTAGAGCATATAAAAGAACCTGCAATTGCAAGCCATAAAGATAATTCTTAAGCAAGAATTTCTTCTTTTAATTGACTTGTCTGGGTGTCCACCTTGTTTTCCCATTTCTACCCCCAAAATAAACCTAAAGCATTATTGTTTTTTGGCAGTGTTGTACTAAAATGTAAGGTTGTATGTCATCTGGAAAACCTGAGGTAAGTACATCCCCCCAATTGCCCTTCTTGAGGCTGTGTTATTGGTAACTCCTCATGTTGAAGACTCAACAGCATATTTGGGAGCTTGTTTATCACATTCTATGCCTCTAATTTTCAACATTAGTCCCCATGGGGCTCTCAGTAGAAGGTGATGGAAACTCTGACCGCCTCCTTCCTTAACAAAACACACCTACTCTCAATGTCCTGTTGCCATCAGCTAGAAACCTGTGTTCGTCCCCTGAGCATGAAACTCTCATTTCGTTTATAACAGTAGAAACATTAGACTGGCCTGTGTCTCAATGGTAGACAGTGGGTATAGGAAGAGTGACGCGATGGGTTCAACCTCCAGCTCAAACAGAAAACAGAAACTGCTTTTCTTTCCCTTTTCCCCAAGGCTCAGAAAATATCAAAGAAGATGGAGAAGGATTGTGAGAGCCAGAGATGGGCCAGTGTTGTGAGGAGCAGTGGGCTGCTTCCCTTACGTTCCTGCTTGGCTTCCACATGGCTAGCTTTACACTCGAAATAACAACACACAAATTGTACTCTTTTAAACATTGCTTGGCCCATTAGCTCTATCCTCTTACTGGCTAACTCTCACATCTTGATTAACCCATTTCTATTAATGTGTGTAGCACCATGAGGTGGTAGCCTACCAGGAAAATTTTAACCTGCATCCATCTTGGAGAGGAGAGCTATGGCGTCTGTCCCACTTCCCTTCTTCCCAGAATTCTGTTCTGTCTTCTCCACCCACCTATGTTCTGACCTATCAGGCCAAGCAGTTTCTTTATTAATTAACCAATGAAAGGAACACATAGAAAGATGACCCACCTACATCAGGCCAGACCCAGAGTCATGCACTCATGTGATCACAGCAGTTATAGGTATCAGCATAAGATCTGCACTAGATCCAGCCTGCCAGCATTCTAGCATGGAGAAGGGAGGTTAGCCAGCCCCAGCTCTAGCTGAGAGCTATGGCTTCTTAAGAATGGAGAGTCAATTCTCTGTCAGGTTATAGTCCCTGGTAGGTCAATGCACCCATGAGGATACATGAAGCACAAGTGGACTCAGTATCTTATCTTTTTTACAAAGAACATCAATTTGAAATGGGAGATACATTTGGTAGGAGCTAGAGAGTGGAGCATCAAATGACTATGATTAAAATACATTGTATGCATGTATGATCTTCTCAAACTATAATACAAAATATTATATCACAATTGATCATGACCATAAAGTAAACTCAGACTTGGAAACCATGAAAGCCAGAAGGTCTTGGATAGATTGCTGCAGACACTAAGAGACCATGGATGCAAGCCCAGACTACTATACCCAGCAAAGCTTTCTTTCACCATCGATGGAGAAAACAAGATTTTCCATGACAAAAACAGATTTAAGTAATATATATCCACAAACCCAGCCTTACAGAAGGTACTAGAAGGAAAATCCCAACCAAAGGAAGCTAATTGCACTCATAAAAACACAGGCAACAGAAAACCTCCCACCAGCAAAACCCAAAGAAGGGAAACACACAACCACTACCACCGAAAAATAATAGGAATTAACAACCACTGGTCATTAATATCTCTTGATATCAATGGACCCAATACACCTATAAAAAGACACAGACTGAGAAAATGGATACAAAAAATAGGATTCAGTCTTCTGCTGTATACAAGAAACGTACATCAACCTCAAAGACAGACATTATTTCAGAGTAAAGGGTTGGGGAAAAGTTTTCCAATCAAATGGACCTAAGAAATGGGCAAGTGTAGCTATCCTAATATCAAATAAAATAGATTTCAAACTAAAATCAATCAAAAGAGATCTAGAACGACACTTTATACTCATAACAGGAAAAGTTTATCAAGATGAAGTCTCAGTCCTGAACACCTATGCCCCTAATACAAGAGCATCCACATATGTAAAAGAAACATTACTAAAGCTTAAAATTGCACATCAAACCTTACACACTAATAGTAGGAGACTTCAACACTCCACTCTCACCAACACAGAAATAAGACAACTAACAGATGTCATGAATCAATGGACTTAAGACATCTATAGAGCATTCATCAAAAACAGAAGAATATACCTTCTTTTCAGCACCTCATGTAATCATATCTAAAATTGACCACATACTTGGTAACAAAGCAAACCTCCACAGATACAAAAAAAAAAATTGGAGTAACCCCCTGTATCTTATCAGAGCACCATGGTTTAAAGTAAGATTTTAAGAACACAACTCCCAGAAAGCCTGCAAACTCATGGAAATTTAACAGTGAACTACTGAACCACCCCTGGGTCAAGGAAAAAAAGAAAGAAAGAAATTAAAGACTTCCTAGAATTCAACAAAATTGAAAGTGCAACATACCCAAACCTATGGGACACTATGAAAGCAGTGCTAAGAGGAAAGTTCATAACACCAATTAGCTACATAAAGAAAGTAGAGTAAGCTTACACTAGTGACTAAAAAGCACACCTGAATGCTCTAGAACAAAAGAAGCAGACTCACCCAGGAGGAGTAAAAGACTGTAAATAATCAAATTGAAGGCTGAAATCAATAAAAATAGAAACGTAGAAAACAATACAAAGAATCAATGAGCTAGTTCTTTGAGAAAATCAACAAGATTGACAAACCCTTATCCAAACTAATCAAAAGGCAGAGAGAGAACATTCAAATTAACAAAATCAGAAATGAAAAGGGGGACTTAACATTAGACACTGAGGAAATCCAGAGAATCATTAGGTCATACTACAAAAACCTGTACTCCACAAAATTGGAAAATGTAAAAGAAATGGACGATTTTCTGGATAGATACCATATACTAAAATTAAATAAAGACCAGGTGAACAATTAAATAGAACTATAAAATACAAGGAAATAGAAGCTGTCATCAAAAGCCTCCTAACCAAAAAAAGGCCAGAGTGAGATGGTTTTAGTGCAGAATTCTACCAGAACTACCAAAAAGACCTGATACCTATACTCCTCAAAGTGTTCCATATAATAGAAACAGAAGGAACATTTCCAAACTCTTTTTATGAGACTACAGTGACCCTAATAGTGAAACCACACAAAGACTCAACCACAAAAGAGAATTACAGACCCATCTCACTCATGAACATATGTGCAAAAATACTCAATAAAATACTGGAAAACTGAATCCAAGAACACATTAAAAATATCATTAACCATGATCAAGTTAGCTTCATCCAAAGATGCAGGCATCATTCAACATACAAAAATCTATCAATGTAATCCATCATATAAATAAACTGAAAGAAAAAACATATGATCATCCCATTAGATGCTGAAAAGGCATTTGACAAAATCCAACACCTCTTTATTATAAAGGTCTTGGAGATTTCAGGGTTACAAGGAACATATCTAAACATAATAAAAGCAACATACAACAAGCTGACAGCCAACATCAAATTAAATGGAGAGAAACTCAAAGTGATTCCACTAAAATCAGTAATATGGCAAAGCTGTCCACTCTCTCATCTATTCAACATAGTTCTTGAAGTTCTGGCTATAGCAATAAGACAACAAAAGGAGACCAAGGGGATTCAAATTGGAAAGGAAGAAGACAAACTTTTGTTCTTTACTGATGATATAGTGTGTATAAGTGACCCCAAAAACTCTACCAGAGAACTCCTACAGCTGATAAATACCTTCAGTAATGTGGCAGGGTACAAGATCAACTAAAAAAATATCAGTAGCCCTCCTATATACAAATGATAAAGAAGCTGAAAAAGAAATCAGAAAAACATCACCTTTCACAATAGCCACAAATATCATAAAATATCTTGGGGTAACACTAACCAAAAAGTGAAAGACCTATTCAACAAGAACTTTAAACCTTTGAAGAAGAAATGGAAGAAGATAGCAGAAAATGAAAAGATCTCCCATGTTCTTGGATAGGTAGGATCAACATAATAAAATTGGCAATCCTATAGATTCAATGCATCAAATCCCAATACAATTCTTCACAGAAATTGAAAAGACAATAATCAACTTCATATGTAAAACCCAGGATAGCCAAAACAATCCTGTACAATAAAGGAACTTTCAGAGGCATCACCATCCCTGGCATCAAGCTCTATTATAGAACTACAGTAATGAAAATAGCTTGGTATTGGCATAAAAACAGAGAGGTTGACCAATGGAATTGAACCAAAGACCCAGATATTAATCCATACACCTATGAACACCTGATTTTTTACAAAGAAGCTAAAATTATACAATGGAAAAAATAAAGCATCTTCAACAAATGGTGCTGGCATAACTGGATGTCAACATGTAGAAGAATGAAAATAGATCCTTATCTATCCCTATGCACAAAACTCAAGTCCAAATGGATTAAAAACCTCAATATAAATCCTACCACACTGAACCTGATAGAAGAAAAAGTGGGAAGTAATCTTTAATGCATGGGCACAGGAGACCACTTCCTAAATATAACCCCAGTAGTACAGACACTGGGAGCAACAATGAAGCTGAGAAGCTTCTGTACAGCAAAGGACACAGTAAATAAGACTAAAAGAGAGCCTACTCAATGGGAAAAGATCTTCACCAACCCCACATCAGACAAAGGACTGATCTCCAAATTATATAAAGAACTTAAGAAATAAGACATCAAAATTCCAAATAATCCAATTAAAAATTGGGTATAGAATTAAACAGAGAATTCTCAACAGAAAACTCTCAGATGGGCAAAAGACACTAAAGGAAATGTTCAACATTTTTAGTCATCAGGAAAATGAAAATCAAAACATCTCTGAGGTACCATTTTACACCAGTCAGAATGGCTGAGATCAAAAACACCAATAATAGTATATGCTGGAAAGGATGTGGGGGAGGAGGAACACTCATCTATTGCTGGTGGACATGTAAATCTGTACAACCACTTTGGAAATCAGTATGGCAGTTTCTCAGAAAATTTG
>NC_022030.1:4571365-4572975 GCF_000317375.1 Microtus ochrogaster
GGATACTTTTTTTTTCCTTTTCTCAATAAAAAAAAATAGGAAAAAAATAAAAAATAAAAATAAAATAAAATAAATGAAACAAATGTTATCAAAACCAAAAAATAAGTAAATCATTAGTTGTGTATTATAGTGAAATCTCACACTCTTGACTCCATCCTACCTGTATCCAGAACCTCCCCTTGCCAGCATATCCACACTCTGTATACTACATGACTGGGTAGTTGTTTTGAACAATACAGCTCATGGAATTCTAAGTTCATGTGTTTAAATTACCCTTATTCTACTTAATAATGGATCCAAGTGCACAAGAATAATAAGACTCGCCATTTTAGTATTAATTACTGTTCATTTCTTATTGTTTCCAACCTATAAGTTAAGCTTTATCATATATATATGTATATATATATATGAATGAATGAATGAATGAATGATTTGGTACCATCTTCAGTTTCAGACATCTACTGGGGGTCTTGTAATCTACTGCATGTGGTTGATGGAGGGAGGGTACCAGATCCTCTTGGATATTAACATCAGAGTGCTATAGCCATAAGCCTAGTCAAAGCATTACATTCCTTTGTGAAAAAATATTTCTTACCTTCTGCCTCTACTGCTATTTCTTATCCTGTGTTACAATAACCCCAATTATCTGAGTAGTTTCTATTGTGGATAGCAGCTTCTCCATAACCCATGCTTTAATGCAATGTCTTTCTAATGAATCTCCAATGAAGATTCACTGAATTCTTGCATTGTTGATTAGTGAATTAGGTGCTGTGGGCATGGAACTAAGTTGATATGATCTCTTTTACCCATATATTAACATTCTCAAGATATTATCCCTCCACCCTGAAGTCAGATCTTCATCTAGAAATGGAGTAACAATAATTACTTGTAAGGAATAAGAAAAATATCAGTTTTCAACATTTGATTGAATGTTTTAGTAAATAGCTACATCTTAAGAATATTTAGTTCTTTTTTCTTCCCTATGTGTTATGATAGGGAAAAAAATTAGCAAATCAGACAATGCTTGAACTAAAGAGGTAAGCTGCTTCTGTGGCTATCATATCAATTGACAGAGAAGAGTCAATTGGCAATTTGAAATGAGAACAATGCATTATTGCATTATTCTGCTTATGAATTCATAAGATGATAATGACCTCACTTAGAATTGTTTTGTGGTTTCATAGCCTCAAAGGACAGGAAAGATCAGTTAGGAGCTATACAAGGTCAAATCAGAATCACATGTGATCCACTTATTGAAGTATGAAGGAGAATATTTCCAGGGTAAAATTACGCATGTGTGGACATGGAAACTTAGAGTAGAGAAATGTAATACCTGAAATAAGAAATGCCAGTGTATTGTGGTGTAGAGAATGAGGAGTAGTGCAGGACAATTGTCTGTATTCTGTCAATCATGTTATAAATAAACGCTGATTGGCCAGGCAGGAAATATAGGCAGGAAAACCAGATAGGAAATAGAAATGATGTAATGAGAACAAGAGAATTCTGGGAAGGAGGAAGCTGATTCCTCCCACTCCTGCCCAGACCACAGAAGCAGGAGGATGTGATCTGTCTCACTGAAAAAGGTACTGAGCCAAATGGCTAACACAGAT
>NC_022030.1:4573099-4585985 GCF_000317375.1 Microtus ochrogaster
TAAACAGTTGTGGGGTAAAAGGCAGGACAGAAAACCACAACAAACAAGCAGGCCTGGCCCTTCATGTTACAGAGGAGACAGACAAAGTTGGAGATTTTGCACATAGTTTAGACGGGGGAAACCCTAAGGAAATATTAATCCTGAGAGGGTAGGACAAAGGGGAAAAAAACACATCAAGTCTAAGACTGTTTGGCACCAAGTAATGGACTGGGGATGAAGAGAACAGAGTTTTAGGAGGCAGAAGTGAAGATCCATGCCACTATCACAGACAGGCCAAGAAAGATTGCATGGAGAGCATTGGCCCAATCTCCTAGCCCCAGGATTGGAGGAGTGGGAGAATGTACTACCCCTTCTCTAGTTGGGTTTGAAGGAGAGTCTATCATCAGAGCACATGAATGTTTTAATTAATCTGAAGAAACAAAACAAGCATCCTATGAGAAGCTTGACAATGTGGGGGAACAATAAAAATATCTAGGAACTACAATGAAAGTGATTTGGAAGAGAACCAGCAGAGAAGAAAAGGAAGAAGTCCCCAGACCACCAGGAAAAGACAAGACTGGACTGGATAATGATAAGAATACAAGAAGATTAATGATGAAGGAACTCTGATTCTTTTTATCTTTGTCTTAAGTAAAATAGTTTTCAGCACTTTGAATTCCTTTCTGACATCATATTAACTCAATAACTGGGCTCTAGCTGTCCCTTGGTTCCACCCTGTGTGAGAAGGCAATATGCCAACCTAAGCAACAGTGGTGCCAACGACCATAGCACAAAAGCAAGGTTGAGTTGGTCTGAGCTTACCAGAGTTCTGCTGTTCATGTTGACAGCCCCCTTCTCGATGTGAGCGCTTCAAGTGTCACCTCTTCATTTAATGGCAGTTTTGGTGTGTGACATATATATCTGTTCACAGTGGACCCCAATCATTTTTCCAGCATGAGAAGCCTAATCTGCGGTCTCTGGTTTGACTGCTTATCTTTTCAAAACACATATAGAACTGTTCCTCACTGACTGAGCCAAGCATTATCCTGGAGGGTTGCCTGAAACCTCATCATCTCTCTTTTTCTCTCCTCTGCCTCTATATAAGAGTGCATATGTATGTGTCTGTCTGTGTGTGTGTGTGTGTGTGTGTGTGTGTGTGTGTGCAGCCTACACAGTCTCTGTGTGCCCTTGTCATTATTTAATCAACTAGGAAAACAGATGGGATAAACCATATGTCTACAATGGAAAATAAACTTCAGAAAACTGTTCTTGTCGCCAGATATGCCTTAGTGACGGCTCCATTTTCTTTTGCCAAGATTCTGTGTCTAATATTCCACAGCCAGCTTCTTCAACCATCTTGTTATTAGAGGAAAAGATGTATTGCCATGGTGACCACATTTAGGCCATCTTCAGGAATAACTTAATCAATGTGGCAGGAAGGATATTGCTCAGCTGACCAGGGTGCTGTTCTGTCAAGTTAGTAAACAGAATATTAAGGGTATTCACTGAGTAGCTTGGAAAATTACTCAGCTGGCAATGTGTTTGCCTCATAAGCATGAAGGCCTGAGTTTGATCTCTAGAACCCATATTAACAAACTGGGCATGGTGGCACAGGCTCATAATCCAGACACTGGGGAGGCAGAGTCAGGCAGATCCCTGATGCCCATATACCAGCCAGCTTGGCTTACTTAGTGCAGTCCAAGCCAGTGATAGAATGGTTCAAGAAAAAAAGGTAGAGATTCTTTATGAGGAATGATGTCAAAGGTTATCATCTGGCTCCATGAGCCACACAGACACACATAAACATGCACACAGCTTCCACTGGTTCCTCTTGAGATTGAGATACTTTGTGGAAGATGTCAGTCATGATACAGTCTAACTACTGCAACCACCATCCTGGAGAGTCCATGCATGGCCTGTGTGTCGGAATCCAGCTGAGCTCCATGTGGACAGTCAACAGCAGTTATCTGTCAAAAGTGAAGCATCTTAAATATCCAGTATATATAACTGGGCCTTCAGATCACATATCCCAACTAATGCTGCCTAAGACTCCATGAGAGATGCCAAGACAGAACAGGCTTTCAAGGGCCTTTCCAAACTCTCATTCTTCAGAAATGTGAGGAAGAAATGAAAGATGATTTCTAAGTAGCTGAACTTTGGGGTGATGGGTTACACAGCAATAGTAAGCAAAACTGAATGGGTATTCTGGAAGTGGCATGCTGGGGGTAATAAAAACAGCAACAACACAGACCACAGACTTTACCTTGACTCTGAGACTGAGTACCTGGTAGTAAGTGAAAAAAGGAAAAACCTTAAGGAGTCTATGCTTGGAAATCAAATTGCTGTTGAAGAGATGATGGATCAGAGCTTAAAGAGGATTGAGAAAAATGCAGCTAAAAGTTGTAGGCATGGAGAGCCTGCTCTATAGTGAGAATGTTTAGCTAACTAAGCTGCTGCCTGAAGTAGAAACAGTTCAAAGAAAAGAATGTATAATAGGCAGGACTACCTGCCTTTTAAATACACCATGATCCAGCTAGATTGGGACTGAATGAGCATGGGATCAAACTGGACCCTCTGAATGTGGCTGACAATTGGGGCAGACTGAGAAGTCAATGATAATGGCACTGGGATTTGTCTCTACTGCATGTACTGGCTTTTTGGGATCCTAGTCTATTTGGATGCACACCTTCCTAAGCCTGAATAGAGGGGGGGGGGTCTTGGACTTCTCACAGAGCAGGGTACCCTGCCCTCTCTTAGGACTGGAGGGAGCAAGGAGGAAAGTGGGTGAGAGGAAGGGAAGTGGAAATTTTGATTGGTATTATTTATAAAGTAATAAAAAATAATCTGCTGAAAAAAATTAAATATACCATGAAGCTATAGTAATCAAAAGAGTATCTAATCCTGTTTACCTAGTCTCATTTGCTTATTTTTCTTTTCTTTCTGCACTTTCAGAGTCTTATTCTATAAAGTCATTACTTTCACCAATTACATAATTTCTTGTTTTCATCTATTCATAGGAGTTTAAGAGTTTCACATCTTACAAGTAGGTGTTCAATTTAGTTTGAAAGAAAAACAGATCCTCTAGCAAATGGAGCAGAAACCTATGCAGCTAGCTGACTCTCAACAAAATGGTAAAATGCAGAGTGGAGAAATCACGGATGTTGAGTAAAGGGTGCTGGGAAACACTGACAGTCCCATGGAGAGGACCGGAACCACTCCTATCTGAGTCAGTATCGACATCTACTGAAAAATTGTCAAGCACTTCCATGAGAGGCATGGAACTATGAAATTTCTAGACAAACAGACAAGGGAAATGTGTGAAGACATTGGGCATAAGCAATGATTGGTTGGCTAAGAATCTAAAATCACAGACAAAACAAGTGTGAGCTAATGGGGTTCTAGGAAGCTAAGAAGGCTCTGTAGATACAGTTGTTACAGTGCAGAGTCAACCGGCAGAAGAAAGAATGTATGCACTACTGTCATCTGAGGAGGGATAATACTGTAGCTGGCTGTTTTTTACTCTTAGCTCTTTTATTCTTTGGGGTCCCACCACCCAGGTCCCAAATCAATACACAGAGGCTTATTCTTTCTCATAAATGCCTAGTCTTAGCTTACCTTGTTTCTAGTTAGCTTTAAATTATCCCATCTAGCTGCGGATCTCTGCATCTGATTCCATCAGCTACTGGATGAAGGCACTATGATGATAGTTGGGGTAGTCGCCAATCAGATTACAGGGGGAACCCAGTTGAAGAGAGGGAGAAGGGACTATATGAGCAAGGGAGGTCAAGACCATGATGGGGAAATTTACAGAGACAGCTGAACCAAGCTTGTGGGAACTTCTCAACTCTAGTCTGACAGCTGGGGAACCTCCATGGGACTGAACTAGGCCATCTCCATGTTGGATACAATTGTGTAGCTTGGTCTATCTGAGGAGCCCCTGGCAATGGGGCTCCTCTTTCCCGGGTGTATGAGCTAACTTTTTGGAGCCCATTCCCTATGGTGGGATGCCATGCTCCGATTTAATGCAGGGGGGAGGAATAGAAGGAGTGAGCTGGGATTGAAGCAAAGGGGGCAGGAAGAGGTGTGTGAGGGGCGTGGTTGAAATGTAAAGTGTAATTAAAATTACACCTTAAAATTAAAATGTAAAATTACACTTTAAAAATTAAAATGTAAAGTGAAATTTTAAAAAAGATTACTCTGTGTACCTTTTGCCTCTGTGCTTTTTTTTTTTTTTTACCTTTCTCTATTTCTGTATATCTTTTCTTTCCTTCCTATTTCGTGTCTGACTGTATGGCTGGGTGGTTTACCCCTTTTCTCACTTCTTCATCCTCCCTTCTTAGATTTCTCCTATTTAGTCTCTCTGCCAGTCAGCCCCACCTATCCTTTCTCCTGCCTTGCTACTAGCCATTCAGCTCTTTGTTAGACCAATCAGGTGTTTCAGGCAAGCAAAATAACACAGTTTCACAGAGTTAAACAAATGCAACATTTAAAAAATGCAACACATCTTTGCATCATTAAACAAATGTTCTACAGCATAAGCAAATGTAATACGTCTTAAAATAATATTCTACAATATAAAACATCCAGGAAATCTGAGGCATTATGAAAAAATCAACTCTACAAATAATAGAACTAAAGAAAAGAAAAAAGAAACCCAAGTCATAGACACACACACACACACACACACACACACACAAAATACTTTTAACAAAATCACAAAAGAAAATGTCCCTAAACTAAAGAAGGAGGTGCCTGCCTATCAATGTATAAGAATCATACAGAATACCAAATAGACAGTACCAGAAAAGAAATTCTCAAAAATTCACAATAGTCAAAACACTAAACTTACAGAACAAAGATGATTAAAAGCTGCAAGGGAAAAGGACCAAGTAACATAAAGGCAAACTTGTTAGAATAACACCTGCCTTTTCAATGGAGATTACAAAAGCCAGAATGGACTGTATGAATGTTCCACAAACTCTGAGTGACAACATTTGCCAGCCCAAACTACAATGCTCAGGAAAACTTTCAATAATGATAGAAAGACAGTCCATGATAAAACCAAATGTAAACAGTATCTGTCTAAAATTTCAGCTCGACAGACGACACTAGAGGAAAAAGAGCAATCTGAAGAGGTTGACCACATTCAAGAAAACACAAGGAATAAACACTCGCAAACCATCAAATAGCAAGGTGGGGTACCCACACACAACAACAAAATGATGAGATTCAGCAAGCACTGCTCATCAATAATTCTCAACATCTATGGTCTAATTGCCCAAGAAAAAGACACAGACTAAAGACTGAAATCAGAACTGCTCATCCAAGAAACACACCTCACCAGTAAGGACTGAAGTTAAAGGATGGGAAAAGATATTGCAAGCAAATGAACCCAAGAAGCAAGCCAGGTTAGCATTTCTAGTGTCTGACAAATAAACTTCAAATTAAAACTAATGAGAAAAAAATAGGAAAGGACACTATATACTCATCAAAGGAAACAAATCCACTAAGAAGGTATTGCAGTCTTAACAGCTATATACCAAATACAAAGACAATAAAGTTCATAAAAGAAACACTACTACAGCTTAAATTACATATTGACACTCACATACCAATAGTGGAAGACTTCAATACCCCAACATTGATAATAGACAGGTCACCTAAAGAAAACCTAAATCAAGAAATGCTGGAATTAAATGATGTCATAAACCAAAAGGGCCTAACAAATATTAAAGAACATTTACCCAAACACAAAGAAATATGCATTTTCCTCAGCAACTCATGGAACTTTCTCCAGAATTTACTACATGCTTGTACACAAAGAGATCACAACAGATATAAGAGATTTTTAGTGCAACAGATTAAACATCCTGACCACCATGGAGCAAACAACAACAGTCACAACGGAAAGCTCACAAACTCATGGAAATTGAACATTCCACAAGTGAACAGAAAATGGGCACACACAGAGATTAAGAAAGGAAAAACATTTTGTGAATTGAATGCAAGTGAAAATGCAACAATCCAGACTTACAGGACAAGTTCATGGCACTAAGTGCCTCCATTTAAAAAATGGAGAAATACATTAGTTACTTAGCAGTGCATCTGAAAGCTCTAAAACAAAAAGAACAAACCACACTCAAAAGACGTAAACAACAAGAAATAATCAAATAAGGCTGAATTCAGTAAAATAAAAACAAACAAAACTTGAAAAGATCAATAAAATAAGGAGCTGGTTATTTGAGAAAATCAACAAGTTTAACAAATCTTTGGCCAAATTGACTAAAGACAGAAAAAGAAAATCCGAATTAACATACTTAGAGACAAAAAAACAAAACAACAGACACCAAAGAAATCTTGAGAATCATAAGGACATAGTTTAAGAACCTATATTCCAATCAAATTGGAAAATCTAAAAGAAATGTATAATTTTCACAATAAATACCACCTACAAAAATTAGATCCATATCAGATAATACATTTATTTAAAAGATCTATAACCCCTAGTGAAATAGAAGCTGTCAGTAGAAGTCTCCGAACCCAAAAAAGCTCAGGGTCAGATGGTTTTAGCACAGAATTCTACCAGACTTTCAAAACAGGACTTTGTAGTAGGAGGCTGCTTATTCCTCACAGTTGCTCAGAATCGAAATAACCTCATGGAAACTGTATTAGTTAAATCACTGCTTGGCCCATTAGCTCTAACTTCTTATTTACTAACTTTTACATCTTAATTTAACCCATTTCTAGTAATCTGTGTATTGTCACTTGGCTGTGGCTTACAGGCAAGATTCCAACTTGACCTGCATTTGTCTCTGGCAGGGCGACATGGCCTCTCCCTGACTCAGCCTCCTTTCTCCCAGCATTCAGTTTAATATCCCTGCCTAGCTCTACTCCACCCTATCACAGGCTCAAGACAGTTTCTTTATCAACCAATGGTATTCAAGCATACAGGGGGGAATACCACATTATCTCTCTTTTCTGTTTAAATAAGTAAAGTTTAACTTTAACACAGAAAAATTACATACAACAAAACAGGTATCAAGCAAGAATTACAGTTAAAATATTTGTATCTACTTTATCTTTTATCATATCTAAGGAAAACTATAGCTAAACATCAACTCCATCAAAGACTTCAGAAGGATGCATTACCTAAGTAAACAAGTGCATTGTAAGCAACTTCCAAAATTCTAGAATTGACAGAGATATCTCACTGCCTGGACAGTCACCCAAAGTTCTTTTGTATCGTTGGGGCATTCAGTCTTTACCTCACAGGCCCATGGTATCTAGCATATCTTTTCATGAAGCAGAAATTTCCAAGACAGGTCTGGGTGCCAATTTGTATCAGGAGGCCCCTTGTTCATCCTGGCCTCCCAGAACCAAAATGACCATACAGAAACTGTATTAATTAAATCACTGCTTGGCCCATTAGCTCTAACTTCTTATTGGCTAACACCTACAGGAGTTAATGGTAATACTTCTCAAATTTTTCCACAATATGAAAACAAAAGGGACATTGCCCAATTCATTTTATGTGGTCACAGTTATCCTGGTGCATAAACTACATAATGACCAAATAAAGGAAGAGAATTACAGACCAATTTCTCTGATGAACATAGATGTGAAAGTTCTCAATAAAATGCTTTCAAACCAAATACAATAATACACCAAAAAAGATCATCCACCATTAATGTAGGTGGCTCTTCTGTCTATGTGTTAATTTCATTGGTTAATAAAGAAACTGCCTTGGCTTTTTGATAGGGCAGAACTTAGATAGGCAGAGAAGACCGAGCAAAATGCTGGGAGAAAGAAGCAGAGTCAGGCAATCGCCATGAAGCTCCGGCCCAGGATGGACATAGGTTAGAATCTTTCTGGTAAGCCACCACTTCGTGATGCTACACAGATTATTAGAAATGGGTTAATCAAGATGTGAGAGTTAGCCAGTAAGAGGCTAGAGCTAATGGTCCAGGCGGTGTTTAAATGAATACAGTTTTCGTGTAATTATTCTGGGGCAAAGCTAACAATGCGGGAGCCAGGCAGGATGAAAAGCAGGCCTGCTTGCCTCATCACTACACACCATCATCAAATATTCACCCCAGAGATGCAGAGATGGTTCAACATACATATATTGATAAATGTGATTTACCATATAAACAAACTTAAAGACAAAAACCAGGTGATCACATCATTAGATTCAGAAAAGGCCTTTGACAAAATTCAACATCCCTTCAAGATAAAAGTTCTGAAGATACTAGGGATACTAGCCACACAACTCAAAATAATAGAGGCAATTTACAGCAAGCCCATAGCCAACATCAACCTAAATGAAGAGGAACCCAAAGCATTACCACTAAAATCAAAAACAAGACAAGGTTGATCACTCTTTCCATACCTAATCAATACAGTACTTGAAGTCTTACCGGTGATCAAGGGGATACAAATAGCAAAGGAAGAAATCAAAGTAGCTTTATTTGCAGATTATATAATTGTATACATAAGACCACAAGGAAACTCCCATAGCTGTTAAACACTTTCAGCAAAGTAGCAGGATGCAAAATAAACACACAAAAATTCAGTAACCTACCTATATACAAACAACAAACAGATTAAAAAAAAAAGAAATTAGGGAGGCAATATTTGCTACAATGCCTTAAGAAAAAAAAATATCTTGGAGTAACTAACCAAGAAAGTGAAAGACTTATATGATAAAAACTTTGAGATACTGAAGAAAGAAATTGAAGAAGATAACAGAAGATAGAAATATCTCCCATTTTCGTGGACTGGTAAAATTGGTCGTCCTACTAAATTATCTACAAATTCAATGCAAACTCCATCAAAATCCCAACACAATTCTTTATGGAATTTGAAAAAACTATTTTCAGCTTCATATGTAAACATACACAACACAAAAAACAAGATGGCTAAAACAATTCTGAGAAAGGAAAACACCAACTCAGCTACAAACCCTTAGATCTACAATGGTGATCTGCCTGCAATATGCAGTAGCATGATAGTGGCAGAAAGTTTGTAAGAGTAACCACCCAACATCTGATTATATTTAAGGTTCACTCCATGAGATGGGACCCATGCTGGACACTGCTCAGGTGTCCAAAAACATACCTAAGAGTGGATATGCCATGGACCTAGGGAAATAACAACTACTACTGTTCTGCTTAAGGAACATAGCAGGAAAATGACCCCTAAAGACATTCTGCTATAGTCATAGGTTGTACCTTGCTCATTCATCATCAGAGAAGATTCATCCTACTTCAGATGGGAGAAAATACGAGATCTAAAGCCAGACATTATGCAGAGAGTAAGAGACCTTGGAACACTCAATCTTAAATGAGATGTCCATCAAATTCCTCCCCTCAGGGCTCAGGGAACCTTGTGAAAGAAAAGTTAGAACTGCTCTAAGATCCAGAGGAGATGGAAAACTCCAAGGAAGCAAACATTCTATACACCATAGGACTAATGCAGATATGAACTCACAGAGACCATGGCAATGTGGACAGAATGTCCATGGATGTGTGCCAGATGGAGTCCCAGCCCTGGGAGAAGTGGACATGGTCCACATCCCTAACCCAGAAACTGTCTCCAATTAATAGCCACTCACAAATGACAAATTTCTCTACAACAGAGTCTCACTAGGGACAAACTACCCAGCAGTAGATGACCAACACAAAACAAATTCAGTGGTGTCTGCAGGTTCCACATCTCATAGTGTTTTCTCACAACTTTTTTTTTAAAAAAAACTATACATGTCCTTTTGTGCATATGTTATGGCTTCTGTGTTTGTGTTTTTATGTGATTCCAGTGTGTGATTCTGTGTCTATATGCATTTCCTGTGATTTTTCTTTGGTTCTTTTCCTTCTGTTTTATTCTATTATGGTTTGCTTGTTTTTCTTTTACCTTATTTTGTTTTATTTCATTATTATTCTTTAGTTTCCTAACAAGAAACAGAGAGAGTGTGTATTTGAATGGAAGAGGACATGGGGAAGAACTTAGAGGAGTTGGAGGCAGGGAAACCATAATGAGAATATAGAAAAAGATAAAATAAAGTTATTAAGATCATTAAAGACAAAAACAAAGTAAATTGACATGAGAATTAAAAATAAAAATTATACAAAATGCAGAAAGAAAAATTATATGAATGATATAACTAGATAAGGAGCTGTTCCAGGAAGGATGCAAGATAAGATATTCAACTGAGGTTTCATGCCCGTACATAATGCATGCACAGAGAAAGAGATCAAAGAAAAGGTTTTTTATTTCAAGGTTGTATTCTCAAATGTAATGATTTCCAGTCTTTCCCAGCAAAGTGTTTTAGGGTTTTATCAAATCTCTTGAACTGTGGTCGTATAATAATATAAAACTACATGGGTCTAATTGTGAAAGTGTCTGAATTAGAGTCATTTTCAAACAGCCAAAGTCCTTCCTGATATATTCAGGCATGCTCTCTGGCTCTTACTTCTAAACAAGCCTGTGAGGATCGTGTGTCTGGCTTTGCAACAACTTCCCAGGCATCTCAAAGTGGAGGCAGGCTACCCTGAAAGAAGTTTATGAGTGCTGAGTTTATCTCGTGGGATAGATTTCAAATTGGTACACAGGAAGTTTCTAAGGTTTTAAAGAAATTCCATCTCCTTGGGTTGAAATGGACATGGTACAAAATTCAGGGAAGCCTTACAGCAGGAAACAACCGAGAGAAAATATTTTCTTGCACTAGGACTCAATTCTGATGGAAAGAAAAGACACATTTGGGTAGAAGCAAGATTCAAAGGCAAGCCAAAATTCACAGACAGTGCCAGAGAATAGTGTTGACCACTAATTTTAAGTGTCCAGTAAGGATTTAGCACATCAGACATATTAATATTATGTGGGATTTCCCTTTGTATGCTATGAATATGTTCTATTACCATTGGCTAATAAAAATCTACTGCTTTGGTCAATGGCTCAGGCATATTTCTGGCTAGTTCTTACATTTTAAATAATTAAATTACTAATTTATGTATCTCCACAAAGCTGTGGCTTACAAATAAGGTTCTGGCATCTTTATCTGGAAATTTCATGGCATTTGTCTGACACTGTCTTCTTTCTCCCTGCATTCAGTTTAGTTTTCCCTCCTACCTATATTCTGCCCAGCCATAGGCCAAGGGAGTTTCTTTCTTAACCAGTGGTAATAAAACATACTCATAGCATACAAAGGGGAATCCCAATCACTAAGACATTACATCTATGCATTTTGTATTCTCCCTTTTGTAATGTCAATCATTTGATGCCTAACCAACCCTTTTCTCTTAGCAATGTAGAACATAATAAATTATATATAATTCATAATTAGTGAATAATAAACCTCTGATTTAGTGCTCTTATCCCTATATGATAGTCTCCAGATAAAAAAAATGGTACCCATAGGGCTGGACTCCAGAAATTCCACTAGTAGACTCCCCCTTATAATTCCACAGGTCATGAGATTCTGGATCTCTAAATCCTGTTCAAATCATATGAGATGCACTCATAAATCCCACATGGGGGACTTTGGAGAAAAGATAAGTGTATTTTAAATGTGGAAAGAATGGCTATTTATTTGTAGCCAAAATATAGACATTAATCATTCATAATTTTGCCACCAATTTGATTGATATTTCTTCCATCAGGAGCTGGGATGCATACTGATGGATTTATGAAAAAGCAATGTCATGTAAGCTAGGTAATTCTGGAGTCCAGATCAGAAAACCTTGTACAACTTTTCCCTGGAATTCTTGGAGTTCTTGCTAAAAAAGAAAGTCAACCATCACAAAAGATGTACAAACTATTCTGACAACCATGTGGAAGAGTTCCACCTTGGTGCTCCAGTCTGCATCACTGATATCAAACATCGGTGGTGAGAGTAAACTACCTTGAACATCATGCCAAGCCAAGTCTACAGAAAAGAGCAGCTCCAGCCACCATCTGATCATAGCTACATGAATGACCCTGTATGAGGCTTGCACAGCCCCAAAACCCCTTCCTAAATTCTTAACTCTCAAAATACTAAGGAAAAAAAGAGAAAGAGTGGCAGCATTAGGAATATGCAATCAAGACTGGAGATGAAAATGAGTGGAAGGTCAGCAGCCTAGTGTGCATGAGATCCTTGGCTCCATCCCCAACACTGTACAAACAAACAAAATAATATATAATCAAGCATTGACAAACTCATCCAAAATATATACACTTGAATGTTTGTATAAGTTAAACAATTCAAGTGTGTATATACACAGATACTTTATATTTGGGGCCATAGGAGCTGAGGCCATGGGTAATGGTCAGAAATAGATAGAAAATAAGTTTATCTATAAGTAAACCAAAAAGACACAGTGGTTAACCGGGCAGTGGTGGTACACACCTCTAATCCCAGCACTCAGAAAGCAGAGTCAGGTGGATCTCTATGAGTTCAAGGCCAACCTGGTCTACAAGAGCTAGTTCCAGTTCTAGGACAAGTTCCAAAGCTACATAGAAACCCTGTCTTGAAAAACCAAAAAAAGAAGGAGGAGGAGCAAGAAAAGAAGAAGAATGTTGTAAGAAGAGGGGACCCTTTGTTTGTCCTGGCTTCCCAGCTAGCTTACACCTGAAATAATTACACAGAAACTGTATTCATTAAAACACTACCTGGCCCATTAGCTCTAGTTTCTTATTGTCTAATTCTTACATCTTAATTTAACCCATTTCTATTAATCTGTGTATAGCCATGTGACTGTGGTTTACTAACAAGATTATAACCAGCATCCATCTCAGGCAGAAGATCCATGGCTTCTCTGACTCTGCCCTTCTTCCCAGAATTCAGTTCTGTCTTCTCCACCTACCTAAGTTCTGCCCTATCAGGCCCAAAGCAGTTTCTTTATTCATTAACCAATGAAAGCAATACATGAAC
>NC_022030.1:4586231-4588643 GCF_000317375.1 Microtus ochrogaster
AAACAAATGCCAACAGAATTGTGACAAATTGAGGAACATATAGTTAGAGTAAGCCACAAAGAAAAGCAAAGGAAATTTGAGCTGGAAGAATGTCACCCACAGAGAACAAGATCAGTCTATCTGAGTAAAAGTAGATCAGAGAGTCTCCCTACTTTTCTCCCAATGAAAATAAATCACATACGCACCATTCTCAGAAGGACTCAGATTCTAAGACAAGGAAAAGATTCATAGAGTGAACACTATGTGAGAGAAGGAAACACTCTGTGAGAGATCCACAAGAGACATATGGATATTGGTATCTTAACATGCCAGCAAGCTCTAATATCATCTTACTTGCATGTCATTCAGGGAAGGGGGAGCAGGGTGCATTCCATGCACTTTGTCCTCACGGGTGACCACTCTAAGAGCTAGAGACTTAAGAATGATGTAATAAAGCAGCTTATCATGAAGAGAGGCAGCATCTTCCAGAATGTGGAAACCCTTCAGAAGAACTTCAATCGTGCTTTCTAGTGGCCAGTACCAGGTGCTGCCCCTCTTCTGTATACTCAATAGCAAACGGGATCATACTTTTATACCTTGGAAATTTCATGTTAATTTTTAATTCAACAACTAATTTGGCTAAGCTAATTTAGCCAATTTCTAGGAAACTTGAGTTTCTGCCTCTCAAGAAATAAATGATACTAGACATCTTTATTGATCATTTCATCTACTTTGGAATCACAAGCATCCAGACAAAAATGTATTTATCCATATGTGAATCTGATAAGCCCTTTGGGTATAAATCGCAATTATAGGAAGCTTATGTTAATCAAAATTTTTCTTCCCATTTAAAAAAAAAATCACTAAACTGAAAGAAACAATACACACAGAGGACCTGGTGCAGACTCTCTGCAAGCCCTGTGCTTGCTGCTTCAATATCTGTGAGCTTATATGAGCTTTGCTCAGTTAATTTAGAGGACCTTGTTATCTTGGTGTCCTCCGTTACATCTGGCTCTTACACCCTTTCAGCCTCCTCTACTGTGGCTTCCCTGAGCTCTGAGGGGAGAGCTTCAGTTGAGTGGGTTTCTTTTTTTTTTTTCTTTTCTTTTCTTTTCATTTTTTTTTTCGAGACAGTGTTTCTTAGTTTGGTGTTTTTATGGGACTCCAGAGTGGGTGAATAACTGGGTCTCAGACTTTTATGCCTTCTTGGCTCTTCTCCTTCTGTGAATTTGCCTTGTCCAACTTCAGTACAATATTTTTTACCTTATTATATTTTATTTTGTTATGTTTTGTTGTTATCTCTTAGAAGTCTGTACTAATGAGAGACAGAAAGGGAGCAGATCCTGATGGGAGGGGAGGTGGGGAGAAACTAGGAGGAGTAGAGGAAGTGGACACTGCAATCAGGATATATTGGACGAGAAAATAATCTATTTTCGATAAAAGGGGGGAAAGCAAGCTTCTCAAATGTGTCTATAGTATATATCATCCCAAAAGAAAAGATTCAGAATTGACTCTTTACTCTAAAGGAAAGAGTAAGGTTTGGGGAAACAAAGTGATGCTGGAAACTGTTCAGTGACTGCATCATTTCAACAACCTGATCCTGTCAACAACTATAATAATGATGGTTAGTTTTAATCTCCAACATGATACAACCTGGAATGACCCGAAAAGAGAGTCTCAATGAGGCAATGTCTCATAGTCTCAAAGGCAACTGGGTTGGCCTGTGTGTGTATGTGTGTCTGAGGGATTGTCTTATTACTTATTAATATGGAAAGCCTCTGTCTATTGTGGATGGTATCATCCCCCAGTCAGGGGACCCTGAACAGCATAAAAACAGAGAAATCCAGCCAGCTACCAACCAACAAGCAAGTGGTCATGTATGCATTCATTTCTCTTTACTCTTGACTATGGATATGATATGGCTAGCTGATTAAATTTTCTGCCTTGACTTCCCCATAATAACGGATAGTAATTTCAAATTAAGCTTAAATATACTCCTTTCTCCCCAGTAGGTTTTGGTTGGGGCGGCGTATCACAGAAACAAAAAAATGAAACCAGAACAACACTACAGCCATCCAACTAGCCTAGCCAGCAAGGAAAACACTAGTCATTCTGATCTTGGCATCCTCTCCTGGTCCATGAAAAAAAAATACTATATATTTCACATCTTTTCATGTTAGGTTGTATTTGCCTCATGAGGTACATGATTTAAAGCTATTAAAGAACTTTCTGGAAGACAGCATGAGGAGGTGGGAATTTTTTATTCTTTATTGTAAATCAATACCAAAAGTTTCTGTTATTTCAATTTAGTTTTAGAAAACACTTTAAAATAATCTTGATACATTTCATTATTGAAGAGTAATATTCTCTTTGCCCTTAAGCAACCTTATTATTATCTTATGACAAAAACTTACTAATTCAAAGTCGTTTTAG
>NC_022030.1:4589203-4604267 GCF_000317375.1 Microtus ochrogaster
ATTTCATTATTGAAGAGTAATATTCTCTTTGCCCTTAAGCAACCTTATTATTATCTTATGACAAAAACTTACTAATTCAAAGTCGTTTTAGACTTGCTCAAGCAACCTAAGGTAACTCCCATGGGCAGGGAAAAAATGTTCAACTATTTAGAGTCTTTTAGACCTAACTTTTCAATCTTGTCAAATTCTAATGGTTCAACTTAATACAACAATAGATTCACAAAAAACAAAAAAGACTTTAAGACTGTACTCAGTAGGAAAATGTTTTCCAGATATTAAGGTTAGTTCATATAAAACTATACATGTTCTTTAAACTAAAATTCCTTTTTTTTCATTTATTGCATAGGACCCTCAGAATTTACTCTAGTTTGTAACGAAATATAATCAACTAGAGAGCATTATGCAATGGCCTTAGAGAAGCATCAGGGTTAGAACTGGCTGTTGTTTGCAGGAATATCAACCACAGGTTTATGCTATGATGTAGTTCAACAATGACACTTAACTACTACTTTAAAAAAGACTAGAGTACAACATGGCTATAACTGTGGGATTTTACTCTATTTTTTAACTGTAACATTCAAAATTGATCAACAGGCATCTAAGATGAGAGAAACAAAAGCTTGTGATAAAGTGTTGTTCGTTTCCCATACTCACCAAAAGAGTGGAGAAAGGCAAAGTTGATAGGAGAAACATGCTTTAATGTAAGAAATTATATATTGCAATAAGCTACAAATGCCTCAAGCAGAAAGGATAAGGAGACACAAATAACAAGACAGACAAAGCCTGGGTAAGCTGCTGATGCAAAGAGCAGCCCATGATAACCATCCGTCATGTGTGTTCATCATTTCATTAATGATGTCATCAGCATGCCCATGAAAGAATATAAGTAGCCATAACCTACAAATTATGTTCAAGGGACCTCAGAAGATTGACGCACTGAAACTCTGTCCAGATCGTCATCTAGGTCTGGAGTCTGCACTCTGGACATCAATCAAGATGGCCCATAACAAGGTCTGTTTTATGCCCATCTCTGATTGTCCTGACCTTAAAACATTCAAGACCACCTCAGTACTTCCCTCATGGTACAGACATACTTCCAAAGAGCATGGGTCCCAGTGAACTCAGTTTTCCCCCAATAATCATTGGAAAAACTGAAATAAGCCATTTTGAAAACCATAATCATGAGAGCAATGTCTGTGTCGTAGGAAAAATAAAATTCCCTTTCATGTTGGGTCTCTGTCAAATAACATTACATCATGGATACTGTTTCCCACGGGAGATCATACTGCGCCTGAGAGTGGCTACCCTAAAGGAGGATGTTGTCACTGTCACCTCAACATGCTATTCTAGTGGGACTGTGTCCCACCCTATTCTAGGGACAGGGATATCTTCCAGGCATTGAACATAACCAAGGTTTGCCATGACTGTGGGAAAGGCTGCCAATCCTAAGGAATGAATTTTATGAGAAAACTGACATGTACATATTTATTTCGAGGCAAGATAAGGATTCCTTTTATCTTTTAAGCATTCTGAATGCCTGCTTTTTATCCCCGAGACTATGAACTTATTTTTGGTATCCAGAAGAAGTGCAAGTTTTTGCAAGAAACTACATATTTTTCTGTCTAGTTTTGACTGTTCAAAAAAATAATCACTGAATACTATGCTGAGAAACTCAGAACTTACGATTAAACATTAGAGATAATCACAGTAAAAGGCTTTCCTAACAAGCAGTGGTGCCGAAGTTTAGACTAATTCTAGAAATTAGTGCAAAGAACTTCACCGAGAACATCTGTCCAGGGTGAGAACTGGGCGCCATGAGACATTTTCTTAGTTTTGAAAATGACATTCAAAAGATAGCAAAGTAAAGAATGATACAAGAAACACCCACATTCCCACTCCTCCAAATTAAAAGCTACTCGTTTTTGCTTCATTTATTGGGAAAGGTTTGCCTTCTACACGAACACTTAAAAACACTGTCTGGAAAAACTGCTTGTTAGCCTGTGCCAGAAGAAAAAGAGTGGGAGAGAAAAGAAGTTGGGTGTGTGCAGAATAAAAACACAGAAAGAAAAGAGGGAGGTAGAAGAGGAAAAGACGGGGGAAAGAGTCCTGGAAAAAAAAAAAAAGATCATATTTAAGATGGCTAGTTAAAATTCAAGAGTCCCTGGGCCATGAGCCCCTTCTCATTTCCACCTAACTCAGTGGATATCACTGGACTCATCACTCTGCTATGGATGGCAAAAGGAACGTCATTTCTCTAGGTTGTCCAGTTTGTAGACAGTCAGTGGTACATGGTGCTCGCCTATGTTCCTCTCTAGGACTGTTGCTAGCAGGTGTAGTTTTTCCTCTTTGATTTCTGGCTCTATTTTAATCTATTTTTTCTTAGTCTAGCTAAAGCTTCTTTGGTTGTCTGGGTCTTTTCCATTGATCTTTTCTACTGTTATTTCACCATATATTTCACTTATTTTGCTTAGATATTTAGCATTTGCTTCATTCTGTTACCTTTAGTGTTAATTTCTTCCTCTCCTAGGTAGTCTGTATGTTTAGCCAAACTTGTCCTATATAGTATGTATGTTCAGCTAAAGTTACTCTTTGATGATAGAGACATTTATAGTCTAAAATCCCTTTTAGGTATACTTAATCCTGCATTCTGCAAGTTTAAGGTCGCTGTGCTTCAGGTTTTGCTTCTCATTGGATAATCATTCTTTAAATTATATCTGTCTTTGACCCATTTGATTGAGGGCTCTCCTTTTTAATCTCTGTGTATTATGAATTTTCTGGAATTCTTTCTATGATTAATTAGTAGTTTCATTCTGCTCTAGTCAGAAAAGAGGATTGATAGGATTTGGGGCTTAATAAACATGCTAAAGCTTGTTCTCTGCCCGAAAATATGATCCTCCTAGAAGAATGTGTGCTCTGTTGCTGTTGTGTGAAATGTTCTGGAAATGTCAATTCCATTTATTTTGTTGCCTCATATTTAATTAGTGGCTCAGAATCTATTCTTAGGCATTGTTTGTCCATAATTTCCTGTTCTTATACTATGCTAGTGAAGGCTTTTTATCTTCTTTATTAAATTTTATAAATTATATTGCTGAAAATTGCAAATAGCCAGGCAATGATGGTATACACATTTAATCCCAGCCCTCAGGAGGCAGAGACAGGCAGATCTCTGAGTTCAAGGCAAACGTGGTCTACAGAGTGAGTTCTAGGACATCCAGGGCTACACAGAGAAACCCTGACCCCGACTTGAAAAAAGGAAAACAAAAACAAGAAAAATAATTTACAAATAAAAAAATTAGACACCAAAATTAACTAGACTCAAAGTCTTTGCATATTGAAAAACTCCTATTTGCTTGCAGTGGCCATTTGGAATACAGCTGTGCAGCCTTACTTTGGAATACAGCTGTGCAGCCTTACATTGGAATACAGCTGTGCAGCCTTACTTTGGAATACAGCTGTGCAGCCTTACATTGGATTACACACTTTTGGAATACAGCTGTGCAGCCTTACATTGGATTACACACTTTTACTCTCACAAAAACCCACAACAGAGTTAGAACTAGAAAAACAATTAACTTTATACCCTCTTTCATAACTCGTGTCCATTACCTGTTCAATCCCCTAACATTTAGTCTTTTTTATTATCTTTTTATGTTATACCGTGCTCACGTGTGCATTCATCTGCACATTTACATGTATGGTTGGCTGGATTCTGCATATGAGGGAGAATGTGGAATTTGTTTTCTCTCTGAGATTGCGTAACCTCACTTGATACTGTAAGTATATCCACTTTCCCACAAATTTGGTGGTTCCATTTTTCTCTAGAGTTTCTGAGCCAGGCTTCAGGTCAACCTATAGTTTCCTCATTTCAAAAGCCAAATGGCTGCTCTTATACCTCAAGACTTTCGTGAGTTTCTTCTAGAACTTTCTGAGCATGAAGATTTTAATTGAGGATTATCTTTTCTTTGAGGATATAGCTTTTCTTCTAGGTTGATTTCCTTAATTACGACTAATGTACTCCACACTATTACATTTTATACCAATGTCAATTTTGGCATTTTTTAATCCTGTAGTTTTCAGATTTGTCTAGCATGGAATCTTCATAAATTCTTTTATTGTCTTTTCATTTTTATTTTATTTATAGTTATTTAGTCTACATGTGTTAACTTCTCATAGTCTTATATTTTCTGGTTATAATTAACTGTTGATATGGGATTTCCCTCTGTATTCTGTAAATATGTTTTATTACCATTGGTTAATAAAGAAGCTATTTTGGTCTATGACTGGGCAGAATATAGGTAGGTAGAGAAAACTAAACTAAAGGCAGGGAGAAAGAAGACAGAGTCAGGGAGATGCTATGTAGCTGCCAAAGGAGAAAGACACCGGAACCCTACCAGTAGGCCACAGTCTCGTGATGATGCATTGATTATTAGAAATGGGCAATTTAAGATGCAAGAACTAACTAAGAATATGCATAAGCTATTGGCCAAACAGTGTTGTAAATAATACAGTTTCTGTATGTTTATTCGGGTCTGGGAAGCAGGAAAACCAATGCACCGTTTCCATCTACAAACTGTTAGTCTGATAGCCCCACTTTATTATTTATATTGTTGGTTTTGTTCTCTAGACAGAGCCTTGATAATGAGCTGTGTTGTTATGTATTTCTTCTGTTAGGCATGCTTTTTAAGGCAAGTTTGAGAAAGCATAAACAATAATCATATCAATGTGCTTATGTTACAGCCCCGACGACAAATTCAACTTCCAGCCTCAATTTTTTTATCTTACAAAAAAAATTACCTATGCAGTAGAGGGGTACCAATCATTTGCTGCCCTTGCCTGCCACTTTTGCAAGGGCTGCTTTGTTGCCTCTATATCAGAACCCCAACTTCACTACGTTCCACACACCCGAGTACTGAGCTAGAACCGAAGCGTACTTCAGGGCAAATTTACTGCTCTGAGTGCTTATATAAGAAGAAAAGAGAGCTGAAAATAAATGAGCTAAGCAACTCAAGTAAGAGAACAACAAAATAAACACAGAGAGAGGAGAAGGAAGGAAACTATAAAGATAAGAGTGAAAATCAATCAAACGCAAAACAAATATACAGTAGAGGGAATCAACTAAGGGAAAAGTTCACTTGGGGGGTAAGAACTAATAAAATAGACATGCTGAGGAGCTTTGGAAAATATGAAATGGCACAAATAAACAATCTTAAAAATGAAAAATAAGATATGTAGATAATACAGAGACTTTAAAAGAAAAGAGCCAAAATAAGCGTTTTTCAGACACGTAAAAACTTGGGTAAAATGAAAGTTTCTCAGAAGGACTGAACCTTAACCACTAACTCAAGAAACAAAAATAGATAGTTCTCCTCTGCTTTTTAAATTTAATTAAAAATCATAAATACATACTTCAAAAAGCTGATTCCACATTAATTCATAGGCTGTTTATATATAAAAGTCAAAATGTGTGTGTGTGTGTGTGTCTGTGTGTGTGTGTGTGTGTCTGTGTGTGTTGTTATTTGGCTTTAACTGAGTTGGCTTGCAACTCTTTAAAATGAATTTTTTAAAGGTACACTTCTTCCTCACATATACAATTTCTTATGTGTAACTTATGCAAATGTTCTAGAAGCTAAAACCTATGTAATCGCACTTTAGGATGGGCCAATGTCCACAACTCTTCTTTGGAGGTTTGAGAACAAAATTTACTGTGTCATGGACTACATAGCTTGCATGTTAAGCTTCTTAATGATGTTGACCAAATTTTTATGTAGAATTGTTACTTAGTTCACCAATAACTCATAAGAATTCTAAATTTTCTAAATTCTTACACTCCTTTTGTTAATGTGCCTATCATGAGCCTTAAATGTTTTGAAACTTTACTGTGATGTCCAAACACAGTATATCTGAAGAATTGAGTTTTCATGACTAGAAATCCTACTTATGCTTAGTGATTTCTGCCCACTCCTGACACCATTTTGACTGGCACATGTGAAGATTTTTTGGTAGATTTGGATTTCATAGCTTTTCCTCTTCTTTTATTTATGACTTCTCAGCATATGTATATTCTAGTCATTTCTCTCCCTCTTACTAAACAATAAATGCCTACTAAATGCCAAGTCTATTGAATTTATAATAATTACTATTACTGGTAAATATAGGATTATGGCTATAATATTTTTTTACTGCAACTGATTTTGCAATTTTTGCTAATACTCTCTCTCATCATTCTCATTATCATCCTTTTCTGCCTCCTTTCCTTCTGTCTTCCTTCCTTCCTTTCTTCTGATCTAATTGGTATTTATCTTTTGGTTGACTGGAGAAATTGTTCAGTAGTTATGATCACTTGATGGTCTCCTAGAGGACCTGAGTTTGGTTCCCAGCATCCACATCAGTCAGGTCATGACTAGCTCTAACTCCATTGTCAGGAGATCCAACACTTTTTTTCTGACCTCCACAGGCACTTGTATACATGTGGCAAAAATCCACACAAACATACACATAAATACAGATTCAAAATCTTTATTATTTTTAATTGCCTCTTGGGAATGACATGATGATTCACTCGGTGGGTAAAGAAGCTTTCTGCCAAGCATGATAACATGAATTCAATCCCCTGTTCACCCGTGGTGAAGAAGTGATCCAACTCCCAAGAGTTGCCCTCTCATATCCATACATGCAACATGACTCATGTATGTCCCACACATACATATACACAAGTAAATGATCAAGCAAATAAGTGTAATTTTTAAGATTTGTCTTTTTATCCCATTGCCCTAACAAGACATAATTAGATAGTGAGCTTTTGGTGACATAGCTGCACTAGCTACTTGTCTTATGGCTGTGACAAAACACACGACATGGAGCAAGCTTAATGGAAGCAGGGTTTATTTTGGATCCCACATGAAGGATGCAGTCCATCCTGACAGGTGGCAAGAACCTTAAAGCAGTTGTTTGCATTGTGTCCAAACAACAGAGTGACTTCCACTCACTCTGTTCTTTCAATTCAGCCATGGACCAAGGCCAATGAAATGAGACCACCATTCTTTAGGATGGGTCTTCCCATCCAATTAGCCTCATCTAGACCATCTTGCATAGGCTTGCCCAGAGACTTGTCCACTAGGTGAGTCTAGATTCTAGATCCCAGAGAGTTGAAAGTCAGCATTATCCAAAATGATTCTCAGTGACATTCTTGTATATTCAAAGATCACTGCCTTGCTCAGCTCTCATCAGAGAAACTCCTCCTGAAGCAAATGGGAACAAATATAAAGACAGCCAGACATTATACAGAGAGTGAGAGACCTTGGAGCATAGGGCTCTAAGTCCCTCCTCCCAGAGCTCAGGGAACCCTACAGAAGAAAAGGAAGTAAAAGTATAAGCCCAAAAGGGATGGAGGACATCAAGAAAACAAGACCCTCTGTAATTGGTCTTTTTTTTTTCTCTTTGGGGGCCTACCACCCAGCTCCCAAATAAATACACAGAGTCGTATTATTTTTTATGAATTCCCAGCCTTAGCTTGGTTTATTTCCGGCAGCTTTTCTTAACTTAAATTAACCCATCTACCTTTTGCATCTTGGCTTTTACCTTTCTATTCTATATGCCTTTCTTTCCTTCTTATTCTGTGACTAGCTGTGTGACTATGTGGCTGGCCCCTGGCATCCTCTTCTCCTTTTCCTTTTCTTGCCCCTCCCTTACTCTTCTCACAAGCCTAGACTTCTATTTATTCTCTTTGCCCACCAGCCCTGCCTATCTATTTCTCTCTCTTGTCTCGCTATTGGCTGTTCAGCTCTTTATTAGACCAATCAGGTGTTTTAGACAGGCAAAGAAACGCAGTTTCATGAAGTTAACCAAGTGCATCAGAAAGGAGGCAACACATCTTTGGATCATTGAACAAATTTTCCACAGCATAAACAAATACATCTTAAACTAATATTCCACAACAGCCCTCTAAATCAACATGAAGAAAACTCATATGAACTTGTGGAGACTTAAGCAACATGCACAGGGCCTACACAGGTCTCTGCCAGTTGCTTTTTGTATGGTGCACACCATGAAGCAGAGGAGTCCACGCCACAAATAGGCATTTAGTAAACCCTCACAGCCACATACTCACTCTACAGCCAGTCTCCACTCCCAAAGGTTTACAGTCTTTCTAAACAGCTCCACCAGCTGTAGAGCAAGAATTCAACTGCATGAGCCAATAAAGGAGATTTCACATTCAAAACACTCCAGTCAACTGCACAGCCCATAGGCACAGAGATGCTGAATGCTACCCTCATCACCTGTTTATGAAACTTTCCACAAAGCTTAACACCTAGAGTGTGTTCAAAAAGTATGGAAAGATAAAGAAGCGAGTAGGGGAACTAAGAGAAATGTCCACAGTGAACCCAGGAATCCCCATTCATGAGCATCTCTACATGAGATTTTGATAACCAGAGCATTGAAGAGCTAGATTACTGCAGTGATTTCTCAGTAAGGTGAAATTCTTAGGATTGTTGATGTGGACACAGGAGCAACTTCCTGAAGATGTGGTTAGGCCAACTCAAAGAGCTCCTCCCATCCTGTACTTGAAGCTCAGGGCTCAGGTCACCATTTTGACCATCTTTTTAATGTTGCCTTTGGATATGTGCTTTCTAGGTCTTATCTGATGAGAAGTGGAGGATGGGCTAGCAGTTAACACCTCTTCTCAAAACAGAATCTCCAGACATCCCATTATCCCATAGCAAATTATCAGTTGCTTATATTCCTGATTCTGCCCATCAATTACTGCTGCCCTAAATGAGGCTGACTTTGGCATACGTATTGGAAAGACAGAGGACCATGAATATATTTATACAAGTATTCCCTGACAATGAATGCTACATTCTGTCAGTAGACCTGGAGGTAAGAGATAATTTATCAAAAGTAGGGAATGTGTACTTAAATTTGGAAAACAACATTCTAGTGTCGATTTCTTTGAAGATAAGTTTTTATAAAGCACAGTACCATGACCATTGAGTAGGTACCCAGAAGCCTAGATCACTTTTGTTCCACAATGAAGCACCCAGGCCCAGTAACTGCCTATAACTAATACAGAGAATGTCCTCCTGTCTGTTGAGTTATACTTTCTTGAAGAAATCATGATTTCTCTGGAAATCTAAAAGGAAGGGCATTTCTTTATCTTACCTTGGATTCTGTCAGAGTCTCCAGCTGAGAATTTCTACTCTAGCCTCCTCCCATATGCCTACACACCCACATGTCCTTCAGAAGAGCATCAAGCTGCCTGTTTCTGTCCAGTATGAGCAATCTCTAGAATAGTAGCAGTTTTGCAAGTTTGTGGAGATTGTGGTTAGTCTCTGGACCATACAAGAGGCATATGACCTCCTCTCATCCAAAAATTAGAAGTCAGAAGCAATCAGAAATTTCTGGATGATTTCACAACTTAGCATCTACTATGTTAGAAGGCCTGTACTCTCCTTAATTGATTAAAACATTAAAAAGTGTTGAAAACCCTGAAGTGGAAGGTGGGCAATGTGTCTTCATATATCTTTAACTGGAATTAATACTGTGTGGTAGATTGGCTCAGGAAAGCCTTTATGAAACTTGGGTGGGTGGGGCCATGTCCTAGGCCATCCACCATGGCCTTTGGATTAACTGAATTACTAGAAAATATGCTGATTTCCTATAGTTACCTCATATGCAATGCTTTCTAATTCTTCTTGGGGCAAACCAAGCATAGAGGTTGATCACAAGGAAGAAAATAAGCAACGGCAAAAGCAGATTCCTATCTACTGATATTTTGGGAACCTTCTTAATGGGAACTTAAAGCAGACTTAAATGGGAACCTTTTCTGAATAGCAATGGTGCCTCCTAGAGAGACTCATAATCCTCCTTTACGGAAAACACGTCCCTGCCAAAAGTCCATGTCCCGTCCAGGCTTAGTCCTTCACCTTCCTTCCCATAGAAGCCCAGTGAGCATCATCTTCCAGATTGACCCAGTCTTTAAATAAGTGACTTTAATCTGGAATTTCTGAAGGCCCAAAAAGTGCTCAGACAAGTTCAAATAGCATGTCTGTGTCTATATTTGCTTTTTTAAAAGTTTTAAAAGCTTCTTTTAAAAGTTCAAAAGGTTTTATACAATTTTTTAAATATTTCTTATACTTTATTTTAGCGGTCATTTCAACATTAATATTGTCAAATTCTGTTGAAAAAAAAGCACACACATTCAGGATTAATCATCTACCCTTGACTTGTACTCAGGTGGTAGATACATGAGCATTGTGAGTTCAAATGTATCCCTGGATCTTTACTGACATCCAAGCTAGGATGAATAACAAATAACAAAATCTCAAGGGAATTTGTGAAAAGATAAAAATCAAAACCAGGAACAACAACCCACCACCTTTACTAGAAAAGTATGATCACACATGGCTGGATATTTCAATAACCAATGGGACACAAGTATGATGGGATACCACTCTATACATTACAGCAGAAAAAAAAAAACCTATCACTAGGTAAAGGCACAATAGAAAATGGACAAAAGCCATAGAAGCACTACAAAATAAACTTCAGTAAATGGATTTGTCACACATATAGTACACTTTAGTAACTACCTCAACTGTTTCAAAATAGAAACCAAAATGCAATTTCCACCATCAGTCTTGAGTGAATATGGTACATAATTTACTTCCTTCAAGGCTATGATGAAAAATAATTTTACTTAAAGTAAAGTCAACTGTGATGCCTAGAGACATTTGCCAATTGTTTTCATGAATAGAACTTTCTTTTTTATGAGTTTGTTCTTATTTCCAGACTTCAAAGTGATATAAATAGACTTAAAATATTTAAGGCACTAGAGTCATGGCTAGGTGACTAAGTAATGTCCATTCACTAAGGACTAAAGTCAGATGTTTGACAGCTTCTTGTAATTTCTTCTACAAGAAGATCCAAGGAATTAGCTTTCTCTGGATACAGAATGCACATTCAAATTCTCACAGAGACACATACATACATACATCACATAATTAGAATTAAAACAACTTTTAAACAATTTTTTACTCATGAACGCTTTTCTCCTGTAAACATTCATTCCTATAAAAGAGGAGCTGAGGCATCTTATGGCTTGCTCACACAGTTATTCCTCATAATGAATTGGTTCATGTAAAGAAAAATCAGTTAGACTTGAAGCCATTTCTCCAGGCCTTTATACAATTCTTAAAGAGTGTCCAATTTTTAAAAAAAATGGTAATTGAATGAGTTTAGTGAGCAAGTAGTTTTATCAAAGAAAGTGCAAAATCATGAAGATATTTGTACCAACTCTTCCTTACTGTCTGGCCAATGGAAACCAACTAAACTTGGATTTCATAATTTATGAGATGATAGATAATGAACTGTAGTTTTTAAAAAATGAGATGACTGGTATCTGGGACAGGGGTTTCCAAATGTTTACCGCAGTGGTTACAATTCCAAAGGATGTCTCTGGGATTTCTATATAGGATGAGAAGATGGTAGGGCTTCTGATCTGCAAGCACACTAACCTCTGTGCTATATGGGGCATCCACTGCAATTACGATAAATACTGAATTTTCAAAGCTTTATCATAAAATATAAAGTATAAAGCATTATTCTGAGATTGGAATGTTAGTGTGAAAGCCTCTGCCCATCTCAGCTTATTTTACACTGCTTTGTCAGACTTGGTTTAGACCAATCTTGACATTTATTGGTTATAAACCTGCACCAGAAAAAAAATATGTATTAATTAGTAAATGGGGAACAATCAGAATGGGATTTCCAAAGTAGCCCTTAACTCTTAGCCTTTCATGAACTCCATGGGAGCCACTCCTGGATTTCCCAGGTGGCTAGTGTAATCATAAAAAATTACAATTCTCTCATGTATGTATAATTTTGTATGCATGTTCATGTCCTTACCCTTAGGTAATCAAATTCTGTCTCTACGGCTACATAAGCTCCAGGAAAGTCAAGTTTCACTCAGTGCTCTACCCTCAGTTCCCTGCATTAAAAACCCATTGCACATAGTCTACCCTCTGATGAGTTACTTACTGCTCCCGCTTTACTAAAATAAAACTTACAGAGCTAGAGAGATAGCTCAGAAGTTGAGGATGTATACTGCTCTCACAGAGGACTTGAGTTCAGTTCCTAGCTCCCATAGTGGGCATCTCACTACCACCTGCAACTCTATCTCCAAGGGATCCAGCGCCTTCTTCTGGCCTCCAAGGGTATCTGCACTCACATGCTTATAGCCATGTGCAGACACATGCACATAATTAGAAATGAAAGATTTCAATTAAATCTCAAAAAATGCAAGAATCAAAAAGAGAAGAAGGGAAGATGATAAAAAGAGATGCAGATAAGTAAATTAAAATGACAGGCTTCATCTGAGAGCCTCATGTGTACCCCCAAACATGCTGGCTCTATATTCAGGAAACTTCACTTCTGGTCATGGATTAAAAGTCTAAATGCTTGATTTTAAAACCTTCACTTATGGGAATTTGTGCTTCTAGGAGAATTCACCGTTATAACTTGGGTTTAGGTTGGCTCCAGACTTTATACTTTATTTTTTAAAAAAAAAAAAATACTCTTCTTCTACTCTGAATAGACTAATTATTTCCCGGTCTTCCCAGCTCGCTATCTCCCTATCTGTTAAGGAGGTCGGAAACCAGGAATGAGAGGAAACAGATAATGGAGGAAGAGCGCTGTCTCCGCTTCCAGAGAGTCTTGCAAATAGAACATCGCCCCAATATTTTGTTGAAACTGACAGAAAATCAACCACCAAAATTAAATAAATAAGATCAACTGACAGTAACATCTATAAAAGTTACTGGGGTGAGGGGCCAGAGAATGGCGTAAGAGAAGGTGGTGCTCCCTTGCCATGCAGTTAGGGAAGATGTATTGAAGAGGTGGGTGGCATCTGAACAGAGACGTGATTCTGCTGAAAGAGTGTGAATTTGAATAGCATGAAACTGTTTAAAACTTTTGTTTTTATCCTAGCTGACAAGATCAGCTTTTTAAAAAAAAAAAAAAAACCTGTGTAAATAGAGGAATTGGAGCTGAGGTATGAAATCTGTGGAGTTCCAACACGGGCAGCTCAGGTTGGAATTTTAAAACCATTATAGAGAATTTACACCTAAGAAAAAAATGTGTAAAAGTGGGGGAGGAACATTAAGAAATATTGAACATATTTCTTCTAACACCTGTACCCTTAACTCTTAGAAATGAAGTCTTGTTCTTTCAAGCATTTTCCCTTATAATGAGCATGATATTAAGCATTTTAGTGCATGGTGATGGAAGGTCATTTCAGAAGGAAGAAGCTGGTCTGTTTAAGGAAGGTTCTTGGTAAGAGAGAGTGTAGATAAGAGAAATCAACAGTTTGTCTCCATCTCATAGCTGCTGTCTGGTTTAAAAATCTCAACTATGCTTCCCTACAAGGACACTGGATAATCTATGCAACCCAGTCTCAGGAGGACCCTACTCTTCACCTGAGAAAACACAAGATTTGGGCATATTGCAGATATTCTGTAATTTTTCTGACATGTCTATAATTATATATAATTTACATATATTACTGATATTATTCACTGAGTTATTTCCTAATATATACTATATTTGTAACATATACTATTTTCCTATTGTATATATGTATGAATATGTATATATTTGTATAGATACATATGTCTCTATAGAATGCACACATATGTATATGTACACACATATATTTATATTTTCACCAAAAAAAAGAAATATTGAACATAAAATCGTGCCATGAATTTTACTTAACATAAAGAATAGATTAGACATGGGTATAAGGTTATTTTATTTAAGACAGGGGCTTTAATACTTGAGTATTCTAGTTGAAAATTTATTGTCAAACTTTCTTCTCTGCTGTCAGCCCACAAACAATGACATGGAGATTTATTATTAATTATTAAAGCTTGGCCTTAGCTTAGACTTATCCCACTAACTCATAACTTTAATTAACCCATATTTTTATTCATCTATGTTCTACCACGTGGTTTTTACCTCCCTCCCATTTTGTGTGTCAGAGGTGTCTTCTGCAAACCTCGATTATCCCTCCTCTGTCCAGAAGTCCTGGCTAGGGATTGGCCATACAGCTTTTTATTTTGCCGGTCACAGCAATGCATCTTTGCACAGTGTACAAATATCCCACGACAGAAAATAGGCGAGATTATAGCACAGTGCAAGAGGACAGGAGCAAATAGAGGAAAGAGGCCCTTGGTCTTAGCAGAGGCCAGCATCATCCTAAGGGAGGCTGACGAATGTGCCGGGGCCGAGATGAAGTCACCTCCTCTGAATGCTGCTCTTTTCTCAAGAGAATAATGAGTGAGGTCAGCAGCTGATAGCGAAGAACGGAAGGTGGAGTTAGATGTTTGGTGACAGAGGGGATGATAAAGCTAGCCTTCCCGGAGATGAGGGAAGAAAACCCACCAGGGAAATGCAGCGTGTCTAATTACCGTTCTCTTTCTTCCTTCATTCAATGGCTCCTGGCCATAGACCATCCAGGTCCTTGGAAACCTGGGGCCCTTAGAGCACCTACAGATGTTTCCAATTGAGGCGTGTTTCCCATCATGTGTTAGAAAACTTGCTTCTTCCTAGCTTGGACAAAGTTACACTGATGTTCTCAGTAACACACGCATCCTTCCCTCAAGAGGAGCATCCTCTTTCTTTATGGGGTTGGCCAGAAACAGGAGAGGGACAACAAGTCATTATAGCAGCACCAATGGACTGAAGTTTCATCTTTCAGATGTGTCTGAGAAGTCTCACTCATGAGACATGAGACATGTCTCAATGTCCAGTTTTGGCTTGACTGTCTAAAAAAAAAAATGTGTCTTTGAAACTATTTAAGGAACTCTGTAATGAGCAGCCCACCATACATACTAGGTTTAATAGCCTTTGGGAGCCCCCTGAGGGTGTTTGCATCACTTACCACATCAGATTTACTTAGGTTCAAAATTAGATCTCACACAAAAAGTCAGCGTAGTCACCTAAACCAATATAAAAAGACGACACTAATAATGGTAATGTCCTTTACTTTTTTTTTTTTTTTTTTTTT
>NC_022030.1:4605706-4634908 GCF_000317375.1 Microtus ochrogaster
AATGAAGATAAGAACTAGAAAACCCAAAACATTAGCATTTCAGCAGGCATGGGCATAAGACTCCTAATATCCTGTCTCTTACTGGGGCAACAGTAAGTAGGACAGGCCTAGTGAACTGTGCAAAAAGCTCAAGGAGGATCTTGGGGTTATTCTGGAGGATGATGCTTGAGGAAGGCAGGACACTCTCTTATAGGTAGAGCCAATGCTCACAGTCCCTTATTGAAGTACTAAAGATATGAAGGTGAAATAAAATGCCTTTATTATATTTATGCAGAAAAGTTAATTCCCTCACTAAAGAACTTTAAAGGATCTCTGTAAAGAAGTTCTCCAAGAGAGAGAGAGAGAAGCTCAGGGGTTGAGGAATAGATCAGTGGGTAAGAACATTTACTGGGCAAGGAAGAGGACCTGAGTTCAAATCCCTATCATCCATATAAAAGTCCAATATGGCTACACATGCCTGCAATCTCCCGTTCACTTGCAGAGAAGGTGGATCCCCAGAGTTTGCTGACCAGCCAATCTAGCCATAGCAGTGAACTTCAAAACTTAGGGTGGAGACGCCACTGTCCTAATATCCTCCTCCAGTTGCATGAGCATGCATAGGCATGTGCATGTACATCTTCACACACTACAGGCAACACACACATATACACCATGCACATACCACATACACACAAAAATAAAAAATAGAACAAATTTTAATATAGCAGCACAAACTGCTCAGTCGTGGTATTAAATATGTTTTCTTCTTTTTTAAGAAAAGAATACATTTTTTTACACATCATAAACTTTTAGAAACTTAGCCAGGTGGTGTGGTGCATGTCTTTAATCCCAGCTTTCATGAGGCAGAGACAAATCGATCTCTTTGAGTTCATGGTTAGCTTGGTCTACAGAGTGAGTTCCAGGACAGCCAGAGCTGTTGCACAGGGAAGCCCTGTCTCAAAAACAATTAAAATGAAATAAAATAAAAACTTAATTGAAGAATTCTGAAGAATCGTAGAAAAAATGTTGCATTATCCCTAACCATATCTCTTTAGTAGCAAAATTAGCCATCCGGATAGATGGGAACATTGTTGAAAATTTATAGTGCTCCCAAAAGAAAGCTGTTTTATTTATTTGCTTGTTTGTTTGTTTTAAAGTGAATCTATGCACTTGGTTCCATGAACAATTTAAGATTGAAAATATTACATTCATTTAATACATACTTAATTGCACAAAATATAAAAATCTTTAAATTAAGCTAAAAGTATCATAAAATTTAGTGTGTCCTTGGCTTTTTAGGAAATGTTTTTTCTACATGATCTCATTTGCTAATCTCTACAACCTCATGAATGGGGAATTTTCCTATTTGATTTGTAAGGTGACAAAGGGTATAAAGAAATAGTTAACTTGGTCATATTATAAGCCTTGGGTATGGTTGGTTCTCCTGTATCTAAATGCTGTGTCTTTGTCATATTAATACATAATCTTACATAACATAGTACTGTAAATGTGTGCCCAAATAACAAAGTAGGAAATAACATAAAAACGATAAAAGGAGAAAAGCAGTTTGTCCATAGTGTCTTCTGTCCTGCATGTGAACTACACATGAGTGCTATCTCTACATGACACTCAGGACTCATCTGCCTTGTGGCAGCTGTGGGTTGCTGTGGTCAGGTCACTCCTTCATGTTTCCCTGGCTTCCTGGCGTGTTTCTGATTCGTGGTTCTACTCTACTTGTCACAGTTGATTGGTCTGGAGTTGAACACCTCCTCCAACTTGAACACATCGTGTTCTTCCTGAGAGAAATTTGCAGAGACCAAAATGGGAATAACCAGTGTCTTCTCTAATGAACCTAAATTAAATACATCCTGAGTAGAGAAGTGAGAGAATTCTGGGAGAGATGATAAATATGGAGGAGGAGAAGAAATGAAGGACTTGAAGGTATCAATTTCATGAAACACTTCTCATCCTCACAATGAATCCTTTTGTCACTGAGGTTTTATTATTTCCAGTTAAATCCAAGATTATACATATATAATCCACTTAACTCATTTTAATCCCTTACTCCTCAGTATTTAGCAAAGCAATATTCTTATAATAATTCTTTTAAATATTGTGAATCATCCTCAACTGAATCAAAGACCCAAAGACAAGAGATGACATTGTCATCATGCTTCAGTAACTGACTCTTTGTTCCTTGCTGCTCAGACCAGAAATAATCACACAGAAGCTATATTACTTGCAATACTGTTTAACCAATAGCTTAAGCATATTTCTAGCTAGCTCTTATATCCTAAACTAATCCATCTCCATTACTTTGTGCAACACCACGAGGTCATGGCCTACCAGCAAAGTTTTGGCAGGCTCTGGAGGAGGAGTCTGTCTCTGTGGAAGCTACATGGCTTCTCTTTGATTCCACCTACTTTCTCCCAGAATTCAGTTTAGTCTTCTCACTTAGCTCTATCCTACCATATCACAGGCCAAAGTGGCTTCTTTATTCATTAACCAATAAAAGTAACACATATACAGAAAGACTTCCCACATCACCACTGTGTTCATTAGTTTACATTTCTGTCTTCCTTTATGATGTTCTTAAAAAATATATGAATTCTTTTTTTTATTTTTCCTTTATTTAAAATAGTTTTTATGATTTCCCCTCCCACAACTCTTCTGAGGTCCTCTCCAGCTCCCCTGCCATCTGGAAGTATAACTTCTTACTCATTATAGCTCCAGTTCTTTATATGATAGAGATGAATGGATGGTTAGGTGCATGGATGAGAAGATAAAGGAGGTATAGAAAAATAGATGCATAACTGGGTGGATGGGTGATTGGAATAAAAAAAAAGTTGGATAACTAGTAGAGTTGATACCACATTTTTTCAGGGTTATAGAAAGGTACTTTAGAGGCTCAGTGACTTCCTGTGAACAAAGAACAGAATGAACATAGTCTCATGTCCAGAATGGTGAATCACACCTTTAATACCAACACTTGGAAGGCAAAGACAAGTCAATCTCAGTGAGGTTCTGGTCCACATAACAAATATTAGGCCAGTCAGGCCTACACAGTGGGACTCTGTCTTCAAAACAAAACTAAAAGTTGTCCTTTCCCCCTCTTTCCTGTTTTTAGACAACCTTGTTTATCCAGAAATTTGCTAGTTAATATGAAGGAAAGCCTACTGTATAGGTTGGTACTTTCTTAGGCTCTGAACAAATCTGAATAGCATGAGAGTTCAAAGCAAATCCATTTGATGGATACCAGTCCAATGCATGCCCAGAAAAAAGATCATTCCAACCTGAATTGTCAGGCAAATCCCTGGTAAGCACTGAAAATAAAAAGTTTGCACTTATTTTTAAAGGCTAGACATTTAATTGTTTTCATTACTTCTCATATTTCTCATTAAATGTGTCTATAGCTGTTTCTAAAAATCGTAATTTTATACATTGCTATTTTCTTTATGAAGTCCCAATAGGGAAATGGTGCAAACCTAACGACCTGAGATTCATTCCTGGAACCCGTGTGAAATGAGAGAAGTAACTCCTGAAAGTCATCTGCCAGGCTTCACATGCATTGCACCTCGACACTCACCTCCACACACACACACCTCTACATACATCTCCACACAGACACACCTCTACATGCATGTTCACATGCATCTCTACACTCACCTCTACATGCATCTCCACATGCACCTTCAGACTTCACATTTTGTCACACACAGAGACACAAGGGGGTACAGTAAAGAAATAAAAATCTCAAATAAAAATTAACAGAGTAAGGCAAACATAAAGAACACATACTATTTTTGTTCTCAGCCAGGAACAATACCCCCCCTCTGAAAAGTGTGCATATGTACAACATTTTTATGTCTTAACATCTAGTCTGTAAATTCAGTGTGGGTAAGTATTTCATCATTCCAGAAAGCCAATGATTTTCACCTCAAACCCCCATGATTGTTTTTATTTAGAAGCATAAGGAAGAATATTAGAAGAGATGGATAAATTGGATGATGCCTGATCACTGTAAGCTCAGAACACAGGCTATGGAACTCATTTCATCAGAATACCAGAAACTCTGATATTAAACAGTCTCCCCCAGAAATGGCTCCATAAACAAGACAAGAACAATAGCAATATCAAAAGCAAGTGACCGTGAACAGGGAGAAATTTCTAGAGATCCTATCCCTAGACAAAGAATGACAAGCAACTATTGACTGTTGGGAGAATTCACCTCTCCCAGGGATGAGCCCCTTTGTTGGATGTCCAACACAAAACTGTCAGCTTTGAAACCATATACATACAAGCAACAAAAATGGACTCAGCCGGCTCTATTTATGAATATGCATGAATACACATACAATTACATACAGCAAATATATTCATGTGTAACAATAATATCCAAAGAAAAAAGAGGCTGTCAAATTGAGACTGGAGACATGAGAATGTTTCAAGGGAAGATAACTGGGGAGGGCTGGAGGGAGGAAAGGGGAGGGAGAACTTCTGCAAATATTTCAATTAAAATCATTTTTTAAAAGAACAGAAGTACTTGAGAGTTATCTATGGGGGGAGAGCTGCTGACATTCCTAAGCAGACAGTGATACCAATCCTTGTGAAGATTAATTATATGGGGGGAGGGAGCAAGCAAAGCAGACAGATAGGAAGGAAGACTCACAGGAGCACTAAGAAATGCTGGGTGCTCACCGTTGCCCCAGCATGAAGAACCAGGAGGCAGGTAACTGTGCCAGTCATGGCTGCAAAATCAGAAAGGAAATGCGTGTTTTCCCACCTTTAGCCAAATTACAGAAGTCTGCCATTTCCCTGGGTTAGCAGAGCACTGGGCCAGCATACATGACTTCTGCTTTAGCTCCTCTACCTCTTGAGAAAAACAGCATTTTCAGTGAAACTGTGGGCCTGAAAGGGGTTCAGAGATTGGTGATTTGGGGGAAGGAGGGAGGGTGAAAAGAAGGGAGGGGAAGGGAGGGAATTGAGCTGAAAAAGCCTATGTAACATCTGAAATTCAGGTGCCATTACCAGGTCAGAAAAAGTTTTGAAAGTTTAAGTACTGTGACACATTTAGGAGCTGAGGTGACTTGACATCAAAAAAATACCTATGGGTTATTAACTGTAGTACAATAGGGTGCGAGAAATTGCAGAAGCAATGGAGAATCTAATTGCAGTAACAAATTAATGTAAATTTCTAGTGAAGCTGGCATAATAGACATTATGTTTGTGATTAATACTCAGGAAACAGTATAGAGTTTATCTTCCTGGACAGGAAAAGGCTTTCTTCATATTCTGTGTCAGGAATCTGAGAACTTTCTTTCTCTTGGCTTCGACTTTTCCATTAGCTGCCTTTCTTGGACCTGTGGCCAAATACCTAGCAGGAAGCAGTTTTAGGGTGTAAGGATTTATTTGGGGGATGATGGGAAAGATAAAGCAGCAGGAAAAAAAGATAATATTGTGGTGAAGGAAGTCCTTCTATATATGTGTTGCTATTATTGGTTAATAAATAATGCTGTTTTTGGCCAATGAGTTAACAGAGTAAAGCCAGGCTGGAAATATGAACAGAAATGTAAAGAAAGAGAGAGTGGGCAGAGATGATGAGAAGCCATGTAGCTGCCACAGGAGACAGATGCCTCCACCAGAACCCACTGAAACTTTGCTGATAGGCCACAAACTCATGGTGATACACATATTAATGGAGATGTGTTAGTCTAGGACATGAGAGTTAGGTAGAAATATGCTTAAGCTTTTGGCCAAACAGTATTGCAAATAATATAGTTTCTGTGTGATTATTTTGGGTCTGAGTAGCTGGGAACAAGTAAGCAGCATCCAACTACAGATTGGCACCCACCATCTGGGGCATGGATCCACATAAGACCAAAAAATCTTAAGAAAAAAGAGGGTCTAGACCCACAGAAAAACAGGAATCAATTGGAGTTTTTCGGTAGCCACGTAGTTTTAGATAGGCTCTATTTGCTGGCAGCAGGCAGAGGCACAGCTCCTTTAAGAGAGGTTTTCCTGATTCAGCAGTATCAGAAAAAAAAATCTCATGTGGTTTCAAAATAGCAGCTTCCTGGTTCGTGTTGCCAGCACGAACTCTGGCTCTTTTAGGAGGCCAAACATTCAAATGGGGTTTGTGAGCAGAATGATACAATTTGCTTAATGTCAACATAGACCCACAGTGTGCCTGAAAATGCAGCTGTGAGCATGGCTCTCAAAGGCAGCAAACATGCATCCACCATGTTGGACTGGGTGGAGCCAACAGGCAGGGCTGCAAAGTTGGTTCTAGCCGTGCATGCTTAGAATTTTAAGAAAAAAAAATGCTACTGGTCAGAAAGTAATTACAGATACGCAATGAAGACAGATTCAGATGAAAAAGACCTTTAAATAGATAACAGTGTTAGGTAAGTGTACAAAGGCGTGAGAGAGAGAGAGAGAGAAGAAAAAGAGTATAGACAGTTATAATATAAAATAGTACAGACAGTCATAGGTTAAAGGAGTAAAGATTATAAATATTAAACTTGTGGAAAAAGTAATAGAGTAAGAAAAATAAGTCATATAAAAATGGAATATATACAAAGAGTCTGTATTATGCATGTTATTGTGTTTTCTTTAAATTTTTTGACTGTGAAGGAGCTAAGTACAGTGAGACATTTCATTGTATGGGCTGCTAAGCTAAACTAACATATATTTTAAAGGTATCTTGACTTCAAAATTGGGGTCTAAGGATTTGTTGTTTTAGAAAAGAGGTTCTTCTTTTGTTTCCACAGAGGATGAGAACCTGTGGATTTTTTCCAGACTAATGTGGTTTGGTGGCCCAAGAGCCCCCAAAAGGTCACCATGAACACCCCCAAAAATTACCTTACCCAACAAAAAAGCCAGAAGCAGTTTGGAGAGAACTATGCCCAAATTCTCAAATATTGTTTATAAATATTTATTTGCATTTAAAGGGGGATATGCTATGGAGATGGATACTTTGTATTGATATGGATCTTGGTCTACTGATACAAATTTAGGTCAATTCTGTTATATATGCTCTTGATTAAGGTATTTTGTTTGTAGTCATGTTAGTTAGGTTTTCTAGATGTACAGAGATAAATTTCAGATGGACACATAGTCTTGAGATCTTTGAAAGACTACAGAATATGACATTTAAAATGTTTTAAGAACCTAAAACTTTTCATGACAGTGAGACACATTTGCTTCTGGCAGCACCAATCTACTTCAAGAGGATGATGGGCATCCTCTTTTTATGGAGTTTGTTAGCCATTTGGGCAAGAAACTTCTCTTGCCTGAACTGCTTTACTGGACTTGCAGGATCCGCAGAAAAAGTGACTACTGAAGTTTCCTTAAGAAGCTGAGACAGTCCTTTGGGATTCCTGCTTCATGAAAGAAGCAGGAATTCTACAGGACACAGAAGAAAGTGACTGACAAACTGCCAATATAGGTGGAACTGTCTGAAGTTTTCTGCTTCATGGAAAAGTCTGCTGGATATTATGGGCCTGTAGGTTAAAGATAGGATGCCATAATGTTACAGAAGAACTTTGGGTGACTGTGCTTAAACTATTGCAAAAAAATATCATTTCTGTGTGATTATTTCAGGTCTGAGCGGTTGGGAATAAACGAACTGCATCTGACTACAATATTGCATCCAGAGATAAGCATGGCAGGACTAAGAAACCTGAAGGCCTGCCACCAAGTGCGACTCCCTTCCTCCATCTAGACCATGCCTAAAGGCCCAACTCTAGATGGGTACCAAGTATCCAAACACATGAGCCTCTGAGGGACATTTTGCATTTGAGTCATGTCACCTTTTTCCTGGGATATGCCTTTATCATTTCTACCCATCAGCAAAAGAAAAAGGAGACAGAAGTACATCTGTGTCTTAAAAGTCTTGGCTCAGAAATGACATACATATTACCTGTGCTTACATTACACTAATGGTCACAGGGTGACAGTTACTGCAAAAGACTGAGATTTGTCAGGCAGCACATACCTGAGAAGAAAAGGGCATAAATTTTGGTGAGGTTTCTCTTTAAAGGTCCACAGCACTAATTTTTAGATGTGGATGCATGTATGCATGGTCTTTATATCCTTTTGATTAAAGTGGTTTAAGAACCTATTTTTGACTGCTTTGGCATCAAGATCAAAGTCATAAGTAAAATTTAGACCCACTGATGTAGAGAGCTGGTTTCTTTCTCACTTTCTGGGTCTTTGCCTTTCTTTAGAACTTCATAGGGAATATGGTCCTTCTCATCTCAAAACTATCAGTGTCTTTCTGGGTCTTCTTTCTCCTAGTGACCTCCCATCCCCCATGAGACATCTCAGTAGTTCTAACCCAACTCAGGTCTTTCAAGGTCTTCTTTGTTTCTCCCTTTTCAGGTAGTCTTTGAGGATAGCTCCCTATGTGATTGTTGGATTAATGCATACCCTGCCCCCACATATCACCAACACTATCAGAATACCAATAAATATTCTACAAATACTTGCTTAATGAGTAAATGAATGAGATTACAATTTTGGTAAATAAGAGTATATTGCCCTGGAGATAAGTCCATGTGAAATGCTTGGAAAACAACTTTTAAGTTTTGAATCCTTTCTCATACTATCTGTTTGCTATCCAATGAGTAATTCCATTTTAAATAAAAATATTTTATATTGCATATCAGCAAGTTAGCATAAATCACAACAGAAACAATAAAGATTAAACTTTTTAACCCTACCGAGTTTTTAGTCTGGATATAAATGCTTGTGTGCGCTCTACTTGTTACTAAAAGACGTGATATTTTTAAAGTGCTTTTCCACTCATTTAGATTTTACAATATTTAAAAATCATTGCTCTGCAAGTTTTGCTTTTCCTTTAAGGATTTTTCAACCCGAAAGTTTAGCAAATGAAATATATATACAGCTCATGAACATATTTTAAGACTTTTGGGAAACACTTAAAACAAAAGTTATTTTGAGGATTAGGAAATAGCTTGTCTGAGGACTGCCAAGTGCATGTGGGCTAACCTCTTTGTGGGATGCAAGGAAACAGAAAGGCAAAGACTCCAACCTTCTCAGTTCAAGGTTACCGGAGAATGTGAACACAAAGTGTTTCTCTTCCTGTTAACACAGACCATAAAAGCAGTGTCTTCTTTCACTTAGAACAATTTAAGCACATGCAAGCAGACTTTGACCTGTTTGCCTCTTAGTTTCACAGGGAGGGTCCTGGATGGATTCTGACCCCTTTTCCTCCTTCCCAGTGTTTTATTGTGTATTTAATGAGGCATGGATACCTGTGCAACCCACTGTCTACTTTTAAATGAAGGGGAGAGAAGAGAACACCAGATGCTTTCTCCACCGTGACTAATGCCATTGCAGTGTCTGGGTGTCCCTTTCACAGCAAACTGAAGAAAGGAGAGTTCTTCACACAGGACACAGGACATCTAAACATCCTTTTTAAAAATAGGCGAAGATGGAAGAAGAGTAGCTGAGTCCAGCCAAAGGATGAAGACAAAACAAGCCCATAGGCCAACATGCTTTTCCTTAAGGATTGGGAACCTTATTCTCTAGAGACTATGTATTAAAATTAAGGGTTTTATTCTTTACTTAAAACTCAGAACCCCAATACCATTTTGTTCCTATTAAATCTGTTTACCCGTGGAAAGGCGTTATAACCTGTAATCCTAGCACTTGGGAGGCTGCAGTAGGAGGAATGTACTGAGTTCAAGGCCAGCCCGGACTTCATAGTAAATTCCAGGCCATCCTAGGCATTTGAAATTAAATACTGCCTCAGTAAGAAAACGGGAGGGAGGAAGTGAGAGAGGGAGGGAGGAAGGAAGGAATTTAAGGGGTGACTGCTTACAGAAATAATTTATTACATAACTGCAACGGGAATTTTAGGTTAACCAAATATAGTATGGCCAGTGCCCCACCTGGAATACTTCCTACTTTGTTCTTAGCACATTGGACCATGTCAAAAACATAACTGCATGGAGAAGGAAAGATTTTCCAGGGGTGGGCACCAAAGTCAGAATCAGAATACTAGTGTAACATGACTTATAGAAGAGAGTAAACATGAATCCAGACTCCATTTTCCTGACTGAAAAGAAATTCACCTGTGAGAGCAAAGACTTACCACCACAGCAGTCAGAAAGCCAACATGGAGCCTGTCCACCTCTCTCATATCCATGTTTCTCCTACAGGGCACCTGGACAAAAATCTTTCTGAAAGAATGTAGCCAAGATTTTACCAAAGAATCTCAGAGCACCAATAATCCAAACTACTCATCAGGATCTAGACCCAGGCATCAAAAAATCTTTACTCAATGTTACTAAGAGTATTAAACATATCCAATATTCTATTAGAGAGAAAATATGTGTGTCCCCAATATGCCTTTTTATATATATATATATATATATATATATATATATATATATATATATATATATGTAAATGTATGTGTTTTGTTAATTTTGTAAATTGGAGAGTAATATGTAAAGCAAGAGGGTAGAAGAAAGCCAAGTGGTTATGTTCTATTTATTTCCTATTTTTCAGATTGGGATGAAGCTCTACTCACAAACCATAAATCATGGCTACTGTACATAGCAACAAAGTCATAACAGGACGGAGCTATTAATAATTTATGAAAAGTACATTCAAAAACTGGCCCAAAGCCTACAGTAATATTCTCATCAAAAGTCTTCAATGTCAGCACTCTGGAGGAAGAGGCAGGCTTTGTGAGTTCGAGGCCAACCAGTCTACCAAGAGAGTTCAAGGACGGACAGAGAACATCCAGGGCTACACAAAGAACACCTGTCTCAAAAAAAACCAAAAACATATAGGTAGTTCAGCCTCTTTGTAAACGGCAGTAGTCTAGCCTTGCTTTGTCTGAGGAGGACCCAGCCTCCAGGATCTCACTGTGACCTGATAACCTGAAATCAGAGCCAAGGTTTAGGTCAAGTGAAGGAGGAAAAAATCCAAGCCAGATTATCTGTCCTGCATGTTTAACCCCGCCTCCCATTTTCCTGTAAATGGGACTTCCTTCCTCAAGAGCATCTATGCTAACTACAATTTCCTCATACTTACCCATTACCTAGCACACTTCTAATCTAAGCAGGTATTAGTATTTTGATGTTTGGGTGTTAATTTTGCTATCACTAAACGAATACCTGAGTTTTAAAAGGTGAGGGTTAAAAGACACTAAACTACCGCAGCAAACCTAGAAGAAAATTCTCATAAGCTCAAAGCCATGGGAATCCATTTCTTGCATATGCCACAGTCCAGGGACCACTTCCCTCCATCTATAAGTCTGCATCCTCCAGAAAGGCAGCAGCACCGTCTCCATCCAGCTAACAGACACTGAAGGCGAGCAGAGGGGATCAGTCTTTCATGATACAAGCCACACAGCGGAAAGCTGAGCGAGATGAGAGGTTTGGGGGTTATTTGCCTGTCTATCAAGCAGAAGGACTAAACCTGAGGAGGGTGCTAAAGCCACAACCACTCTTAAACCTAGAGGAAAAAATATCAAAGTACAGAAAAAATGCTACGTACTCTAAATGTCTCAATAAATCCTGACATTAAAAGCTCATAATAATTAGCAAAGATGGTTGAGTGTAAGTTACACGGAAAGATTTTTAAAGTTCCAAGGCATTGTCATCTTCTAAATGCAGTGGGCCACTTGGCCGTCTTATGCAAATCAAGGCATTATGAAAGCTAACCTATCTACAGGTTGGAGGGGGTGGTACATAGGGATTGAATCTACCAGGGCCTAAGCACACACTCTACCGTGGGCCTGCATGGTCAGCCCCCTGCTTAGCTCTTAGATCTGTCAGTGAACACTGTTCATTGCCTGGACACACGCGTTGCTCAAGGCATCACAATAAGCAGCACTCTCTATTCGGATAAGCATAATGTTTATGCCATGGTTTCAATGTCCTCTGTGTTGCGGGAGTTAACAAAATAAGGTGATAGGCACTTTATTTTACAGCTGTAAAATCTGCTCTTCTACTGCTACCTGTCTCAGCTAGGGCGAGTTTCTTGTCAAGCGCATCTCTAACTTCTTCCTTTTGGGTTCCTGTGTGTGCCTACGTGATTTTGTGGGCTTCGTTTTTATGGTTTTGCTGTCTCCCAAAATAGATCATGTCTACAAGATTGGGTCTTGGTCTCCTCTCTATGACCAAGATTCCGTGTAGACAAAGCAAAACCTGCCGCAGTCCTGGTCTAATTAAAACCTGACCAAACGAGTACGTAATGAGCAGTGTGTACTCAAATCCGCAGGCCACCCACCAAGCAAGTGGAAAAGAAGATGCCAAGTCATCCCGCAGAGAACTGGATGAGCCTTCGGAGAAAACAGGAGATAGCGTGTTTTGCCATGGTCGAGTACAAATAGTGCTTCACACAGCAGCACACAAGCCCCACGTGTGCACACATATTGTTGTGTGCATGACTATAAAGAGAAAGATAGCAGTCTGTCATCTGTAGGGCAAAGTGACTTTTCTCCACTGCCCCACCCAAAAGTTCTGAAAGAGTAATTCTAGGAAGAAGCAAAGGGAGAAAATGATTTAAAAGAAAGAAAAGAAAAAAAAACATGGTCATTTGAGGATGACTGAAGTTTTCCAACTGAGCTTTAAATATGTTTAAATAAAAAGGTTGTCTGGGTCTAAATGGATTTCAAAAGATGAAAAGCCATTCTCTAATCTCTTCTAATGCTCTAGACATATTTTTACTTAACAAAATTCCTCATTAGTTTTTAACTATTAGTTTAACTTTTTGCCAACTGGAAGCAAGCAGAAACTTGCGGATGTGCTGCAGATAACTGATTCTCAAATGGGAGTTGGTAGGAAAATATCAGCGCCTCAGCAGAGATAATGGCACTAGGAATGTGTAGTTTGGAAAAACTCCCCAAGCTGATGCTATGACTCCTCCACGCTCATCCTCGTCTAGAACTACTGTGAGCTATTACTTCAGAGCAGAGCAAACTGCTCTCCTGTGGAGTTGCCAGTGCATCAAAATGGGATGTTTTCGCTTCCCCTATGAAGTTATGAAGGAGCAAGGGATGGTCAGGAAAAAAAGAGACAGTCAAAGAAAGGAAATTGTTTCAGTAGACATGTACAGGAGGACCATAATTGAATGATTCTTCCTTTCTTTCCAATGAGTTTTCTGTTTTTGAAGCTTTATGCAGATAGATAGATAGATAGATAGATAGATAGATAGATAGATAGATTCATAGATACACTGTATATTGAACATGGTCCCCCTCATGCCTTTTACCCTCCTTTTCCTTACTTTGCCTACTCTTGCCACCATAGATGGGGTTTTTTATTATTATTTCCTTAATTTTTGAGATTATAATTACATCATTTTCCCTTCCCTTTCCTCCCTCCAAATCTTTCCATATATTCCTTTTTGCTCTTTTCAAATTCATGGCCTCCTTTTTCATTAACTGCTGTTACTTGCATATATGTAAATATATGCATATATATTTCTAAATACATAACTACAATCATAGACATTTATGCTTCTACTTTCATGCCATGTACATATGTACACACATACATACAACATGTTATACATATATAGTCACATGAATTTAAATATCTCTATAAGATATAAGAAACAAAAAAGAGGAAACCAAGTATTTGTCCTTCTGACATTGCCTTAATTCGCTTAATACAATTATCTCCAGCTGTATGATTTCTCTACAAATGACATGACTTTGTTCTTTATTACTGAAAAACTCTATTATGTATATATGCTGCATTTCTTATCCATTCCTCTATTGTTAGGTATCTAATCTGGTTCCATAACTTAGCTATTATGAATTATTCTGTAATAAACATTGGTGTATAAGAATTTCTGAGATAAGTTGGCTCGGGGTCCTTTTTATCAATACCCAGAAGTGCTATAACTAGAACCTATGGAAGATGTATGGAGCCCTTATACACTGCTGGAACAAAGGTAAACTAGTCCATTCACTATGGAAATCAGTATGGAGACATCTCAGAAGACTAACTATTTCCTCCGTATCATTGCTCCTTTATCCATTAGGAATTGAACATTGTTTCCATTGAGATGCTTGAAACAGGAAGATTGACATAAAGTAGATTTTATTCTGCCAAGAAAATTGAAAGTGGGCAATTTAGGCTGACACAGCGGATTCAGAAATCCAGTTTCATCTGGCTCTTCCTTGCCAAGGACAGTGCTACTATCTGCTAGCAGCCTTCAGTTTACCATCTACCACACTTCTGATGCTTCAGACATCACATGTACATTCTAGGGAACTAGTGAGAGAGAAAAAGCAAACCCATGAGCGTTATCTTTAAAGAATAGATGTGGGAAGAGCCTTCCAAATTTCCCAATGAACATTTCTCATCTAAGTGTAATCAGACTTGGACAACAAAGTCTTAACTTCACCCTGCTTTGTCTTGCTGGCTTTGTGAGGAAAATCTTCAACCATGGTAAAACTCATTCCATCTCCTCTACATACCATGGACATGGGTGGAGAAAAATACATGACATCAGCTTGCCAACTCATAGCCATGGATCCAGTTTCAGTGAGAAAAACAGAAGCAATCAGAAACTCCGTAAGCTCTGTACCTAGCTGACCAATATCACTTTCTCTCAAACTGTCTTCACAAGTGATGCATATGCGGGCCTATTAAAGGGCAACATTTCCACAACCCATCCTATCTGGCCTACTAAGTGACATTTCTGCTACAATCCCCCATTTTTCTCATTTATCAATTGTCCCTTTCTATTTTGGATCATTCCATTAGCTCACCAACTCCCTATTATTTAGCCAACTTTACCCGAAAGACAAAACATCACACAGAACCAGTTCACTCTCGTTTCTGAAGTGTCTGTGTTTTCAGTCTCTTCTTCTCTACTCACTCTTCAGCCCATTTCATTCAGACTTTCTACAAACTCTCCATACTCCTCCTGCCAAGGTTAACAGTAGCTTCAACATTGCTTCACCCCAAGGTTGGTTCTCAGTTGTGACCCCACTTCACTGGCCAGCACCCTCTGACGCAATGGTTGCTCTTGAGATTCCCTTCACTTAGCTTCCAGGTGAACAAACTTTTCCTCTACCTTACCACCCACTCATTCCCAGTCTTGTTTATTTTTGGCGATTCCCCAGAGCTCTTCTTCTCCTGGATCTCTTACATAGCTGCTCACACTTCAAACCGCTGTGTTCGTTCTCACACTAGTGAGTCACAAATATATACCTTTACCGTGCCACTTCCTTGACTGCAAGCTATTATGTTCAACTAGTAGTCTTGACTGCAATCTATTATGTTCAACTAATCGCACATGCCTAAGTTGAACTCCCAGATCTTCTACAGCTGAAACATAACAGATCTGGCAGGTTATTTCCATTTGGGTTAAGGCCGACCTCATCAGCATTGATCAGGCTAAACTTGGTTTTGCAGCAATGATAAACCAGCTTCCAGGAACCAACATCCATTTATTGTTGTGTAGCATGTCTATGTCCCCTTCAGGTGAATCCATATCAGTTTTCTTCTAGGAGCCTGAATAGGACAGCAGCCTTTCTCTGAAACTCACTGGGTATGTGGCAGAGGAACAAAGAAAATCAAAGTGTGTGCTGTCAGATAAAGCTTCCACCACTTCCGTTGGGCAGGCAAGTCACTTGGCTTTCTCAATAGGCCAGAAGTGTCAGGTTGAAACCCTGCATTGGAGATAGTTGATAAATTTAAAAAGCCAAAATAAAACGAAAAGCTCAGCGTACCCATTGGTCTGTGAATTGCTGCAGCTAAAATGTTTAGCTCTTCTTTCTTTAAAAATCTTGTACATCGATAGACGTAGCTACTTCTCTGTTCTCGTGTCCTATTCCAGGCCCTAGTTAGTCTATCTGTCTGGTCTCCCTGTTTGCCTTTCTAGTCTATCCTGCAGGTAATATCTAAAGTGATCATTTTTAAAACACAAATCAGATCCAAACATGCTTCTACCCCAAACTCTCAAATGGTTCCTCGTTCACTCAAGGAAAAGCCAACATCTTTCAACAGCCTTGTAAAATCTGATCGTCTCCTCATCTGTCGCCTCTCTGCCTCCTCTTCATCTTCAGCTCACCCTCTCCCAGTCACCGTGATTCCCTTGCTGTCCTGCTATACACAGAGTGCAGCCCAGCTTGGGGAATCTTTGCCTGGAGTCTCCTCTTCCCGGAGCATGCTTCTGCCAGATCGCATAGCTCAGTCTGTCTTCTTCTCCAGGTGTTTGTGCAAAGGTCACCCTCACAATGAGAACCTATTTATAGTCTCAGCCCCCAGCCCTCACCTCACACCCTCTCTCTTTCCTGCTGCCTTGCTTCCCCTGCACTCAGCTCTTTTTCTCATCTGCTTTTGTCTCTCTCACTCTATTAGAATGTACATTTCTTGACTACACATATCATTACCTACCTATTTCATGCAGTATTGTAGCAGTATACTATAAAACTGCATCTAAATCACTCAGTCTCAATAAACATTTGTTTGATACAGACATCAGTGAGTAGCAATGAACGTGAAAGGCTTTAAGGAACGAGAGTATAGGCATAGTTTAAAGATGTGGGGGGAAAATAGCAAATATCAAGCAATCACATAAATCAATGCTATTGCTAAATTATTTGTTTCAAATCAGAGAAAATAAAAACAATGAGTAAGGAAAGCAACACTCATATCATTAAATATTCCAGTTACAAATTGATACTATTAAGGCCAAACTTAAATCCAAATTTGAAAGTGTGTTTATTTTCTTTTGTCTACCAAAGGGGGAAAAATAGCACGCCATTTCACAAATTTCTGTGCCACACTTGGTATTAAAATAACAATTCACTACAGGTTTGACTCCAGATTAAAAGGAGACAGCTTTTTGTCCAGACTGATTATCTACATGCTAGGCTGACAGGACCTCAAAGGAGGCTTCCTCCACCTCAGCACCATTTGCCTCGGGGCTGAGTAAACATGGTTGTGGGAGGCTGCACTTGAAGACAGAGATGATGAGCAGCATCCCTGTCCTGTGTTCACTAAGTGGCTTCTTGCCTGCTGTGACAAGAAGTGTCCCGGACATTATCAGATGCTCTGGGGGAGGAAGGGGACTGGACCAGGCTTATCACTCCATTGAGAACCACAGCCCGGGAGGATAACTCAGCCTGGGCAGTAAACACTCCCGGGAGGCCTCACACTGTGTGCATAAAATGCACTATGGGATTATGATGGAATTACAATACCAAAAGGCAAGCAGATTATTCAGTGTAGGATTTATGGAATGTTTCGCAAAGCTTCTGTTACAAAGAGGCACCCGTGGCTTTATCCTAGCCTTTCTTTTGCTTGGCAGTGTAGACAGATGTACACTGGAAAGTAAAAGTTCCCAAGGCAATCAGGTCATTAATGCTTTAATTGTGTAATGTTTGAGTCTAAGAGGAAAGATGGCAGCTTCAGCAGGGTAAAGAAAAGAAAACTAAAGGCCACAGGCAGGAAGCTCATTCTGCAACTCCATCCATACCTTCAGAGTGACCACACAAGGACAGCCTCGGACGAAAAAAAATCAACCACCAACAGTCATTTAGGGTTGATTCTGGATGGTAGCTTCCACAAAAAAGTGAAATGGTAATTTGAGAATAATATGATACATTTAACCAAAATGACGTAACTTCTTTACTGCTATCGAGTTTGGTACTAGCATTTCTAATTCCAAATTAAATAATTCAAAACCAGAAGGAACTCAGCCACAGTCATATCAGGCAGGCCTGAAATACTTCATAAACTTATCTTTAAATAAAAACCCCTCAAATGATAAAATTATTTTTAAAATCTTAAATCCTTCACAATGTATTAGTTTTTTTTACACATTTTTTATTTTTATTTATTTATATATTTTTTTAATTTATTTATTTAATAAGGATTTCTGCCTTCACAATGTATTAAATGTGACTTTTTTCCTAGCCAATTTTAAAATTTCAGATCTAATGTAAAAATGCAATAAAAATGATTGAAAATGCCAGAGAGAAACCTTTAAAATGTGAGCTCATGTTGCCCAATTAGAATCCTACACACACGCACACAAACACACACATACAAACACACACAGACACACAAACACACACACAAACACACAAACACACATACACAGCATTTTAGATATCTAAAGTATCTGTGATTTTAAATAAATAGACTTTCAACTGCTTTTTGGAGCCCATTCACTATGGTGGGATGCCTTGCTCAGTCTTGATGCAGTGGGGGAGGGTCTTGGTTCCCCCTCACCTTAATGTGCCAGGCTTTGTTGACTCCCCATTGGAGGCCTTATCCTTTTTGAGGAATAGGTAGGGGAGGGGATGACAGGTGGCAGGGGAGCAGAGGAGGGAGGAGAAACTGTGAGTGGTGTGTGAAATAAATAAAAATTTTAAAATAAAAAAAGAAAGCATATAGTCACATGACTATATTATACATTTCTCTCACACCAATGAAGCCATCCTAACATTGAAATATGAAGGTTCCTAAAACTGCAATTTAGTTTTTCAGTTATGTACAGTAGGTTGAAGAATTGACATGCACAATTCCAAATGCACATATTGTTAAACAAGTTGTTCCAATCTGTGGAAAACAGCCATTTCAAATTTTCTTCACTCAACCCTTGCACTTAGTCACATTGAAAGAGAAATCTTGATCATATTTCTATTTTCATCCTTTAAAAATATACAACCAAATCAGAACAGAACCAAAAGTAAACAGTAGAAATTGTTAAACAGTCAATGATCTCTTAATTCCTCAAACCACGTAGCTGTCCACTGAAGTTATATGTAAGCGACAATTACATTGACTTTAAGATACTGTCACACTGACATCTATAGCAAACTAAAAGAAGTTCACCTTCAACTATTCTAAGAAAGAAAAATCTTGAAATGCATGTAAATCGTGTGGCATAAATTCAATAGTAATTTTAAATATAAAAAACCAACCCATCTTCTAATAATGTGAATTGAAGCCTTGGGTTGAGGAGGAAGAGTTTGAGCATGCCCACATTCTCGAGTATCCACTAACACATGATCTTCATTCATCTTCCAAGCAGACTATTAAAGAAACAGTATTAAGAGCTAGAGCAAAGGAAGCACTGACCCCTGGCAAGTGGCTCACAGCATACAGAGTCTCTGGTGATTTTAAAGTCTTGTCTTTATTTAGTTGTATTTCCAACTGTTCAGTTAATATTTTAGTCTCTAACTGTCAGGCTTTGGAATGCATCTCTGAGCCGAGAAACATTTCCGGGTGTGTTCAAATGGGCTGTTTACTTCCCTTTGCTAATTCTTTTGCCCATTTAAAGATCTGGACATTTGCAAGGGTCAGAATGGTCACTTAGAATGTTGTACCCAGAAGGATATGCTACATTACCTAGATGTGCATCTTATGCAAATTATAGACGGAGGTATTTAGTTGACACTGGCCAGTTCTGGTTCTTGTCACCAGAGGTAAAAAAGCACACACTCTGGAGCAGGGATGTAACATTCCATGGGAGAGGGAAAAGTAGAGCACAGAGACCAGGGGCGGCACAGCACAGGACAAACGTAAACCAGGAGGTTCTGAGCACATGGCCCCAGCACTTGGTAGAGCAAAGGGGGGTCTCACCACATGATGACAAAAATTCAAACCCAAAATATCTCCATAAGCTCTTAACTAACAAATACAAAGCTTAAAGCAGGAGTCATCCCGGGCTATCTTCCTCATCTCAACATCACAAACTCAAGTCACACCATCTCCTGTTCCTAGCTCCCTAAATCTCTCAGCCACCCATCACCATGTCTGTCCAATCATACCTCAGAGAAAGTTTATGGTATAAACTATCTCCAAACCATTTTCATTGCCTTTGGGGCTTTATTCTTTATTTAGCCACATATCATTCCAATCACTACCATTCGAGAGCCTGTTCAAAATTCAGAGTGTTCTCTGCAGGGTATTATTAGCCAGCTGCTCCCTACATTAAAACTGTGTTCCCACTATTTATCTTTCAAGACCACCCACAGCCCACACGTCCGTGAGGATTAACCCGTCTCTGTGTAATACCCTCTGGTCATCTGTTTGTACTAATACTATAACTCTACCACCTGCACCACAACCACGGCATGATAATCCGATCTCTTGTAGCAACCGTTACTTTCATTTGAAGTCTAGGCTTAATCTTGTTCAGCTTCCCAGATCAAGCTCCCTTGAGGGCATCTGCCATTATTTTAAGGGTGAATTTTAAACATTTAACTGCAAGTCAAGTGCCAACAGAATAAATGGTTCAACAAGTAAAGTCCCCTAAAAATAACTGCAAGTAATTTTATTCATTAGCCACTTGTATAGAACATAGTTCCATTTCAATGTGTTTCAGTCTTTACCCACACTTCCTGATGCCCTCATGAGGCTGGGATTGAAATTTATGGAATCTCTCTCTCTCTCTCTCACTCTGTGTGTGTGTGTGTGTGTGTGTGTGTGTGTGTGTGTGTGTGTGTGTGGTGTATGTATGTATAATGTATATTTTTCTTTCCCTCAAAATGATGGGGAAAAGTACCTGTGTTCAGGCTCTTTCCTAAGTGTTATGTAAGAGAGATTAAAGGCCACCTTTCTCTGCCCTTGAGCCTCAAAATACAACAAGCAACCAACACAAGGCTCCCAGATGACAAAACCACAGAAAAATTGTCCAATAATTTATAGAGCCTTAAATAATAGTATACTGCCTAGCATTTATCATTATACTAAATATGCAACACACTCTTCTATGTATATACACACACAGAGTCAATTAAAATTCACAAAAGTCTCCTTGGTTAAAAATCATTTTGGGGGCCCATTTTACAGACTAGCAGCATTAAGGAACATAAAGAGTCAATAGCTGGAGAATCACCACCCAGCTAGAGAGTGGCAGAGACTGACCTGGACCCAGATCTGGTCATCCTGGTGTACTCACCTAACCTCTGCCTAAGCTTTGTGCATTCAAGATACAGGGTCAGGGAAAAGGGAAAATCATCTCAGCCAAGCTTTGCTACTCAGTAACAAGATGTATTGTTTATCATTCTTTTTGTTCTATGTTTCAACTCTCCAATGTAACATAAGCATATATATTGTATACGAACATATAAGTAGCCGGACAGTGGTGGCACACGCCTTTAATTCCAGCACTTGGGAGGCAGGCAGAGGCAGGTGGATCTCTGGGAGTTCGAGGCCAGCCTGGTCTACAAGAGCTAGTTCCAGGACAGGCACCAAAGCTACAGAGAAACCCTGTCTCGAAAAAAAAAAAAAAAAAAAAAGAACATATAAGTAGATATACACACGTACAAATGCACACATAATCAAGCTTTGCTACTCAGTAACAAGATGTATTGTTTATCATTCTTTTTGTTCTATGTTTAAACTCTCCAATGTAACATAGGCATATATATATTGTATAAGAACATATATGTAGATATATACACATACAAATGCACACATAAATATATTTTACTTGGGATCCCTTTCCTTGGAATGAGAAATACATACACCAAATATGCAAAAAAAAATTTCAAAGAAGGGAAGGAAAAACCTTTATACTTTCTATGAGTTCTAGAGATAACATGCATAGATCACTCATGAGATTAAAGAAAATCAACCACAACTTTGAACACTATGCTGGGAACAAAAGGGTTTGGACTTCAGGACACCGACGTTGAAATTCTCTGTTTTGGGAGAAATTGAGTCCTCATTAGGGCTATGAACTCTTTTCCATTAGCAGCGAGGCCCGAGCGCTCGCCTTCCTGTACACCCTCGTGAGAACTGAATTATGTATGACTGGCTGCCTGAGGAAGAAAATAACTGCTCCAGGAAGGGGGGAGCCGAGCAAGGGCTAAGTGAAGGGCTGCCATTTAGCTTGGAAAGTGCAGCAGCTGTGGCCTGTTTTCACTAATATCTGACATGTTTCTTTGGCCATTGGCCAAATGGAGCTGTACCCAACACTTCTCCCATCCTTCCTCTGCCTCTAGGCTCCTTTGTAACCGCTCCTTGAGACTGCAGTGCACTCCAGTCAGTGCTTCGGTTCCTTCCTCCCCTTAGAGTGCAGGCATCCCGCCCTAATTAATTAACCCAACACCAGCTTCACCCAGGACCTTCCCACACTCTGCCCCTTCACAAAGCCCTGAGACATCAGCACATTCCTGATTTCATCACTTGTCAACTCCCTTTCTGGTAAAGACCAGTGTCCCCTTTCCCTGACCTGGCCTCTGATGTGATCTCACTTTAAAGTAACCCACTTTAAGAGACAGTAACAAATGCTGCCTTTTTCCTGTTTGGTTTGTTTATCCCCTTTCACTGGGCCTGTTAGGGCTGAAGACCCCAGGACTTGTGCTGGGAGCCTAGGAAGACAGCGTGTGCATTTGATGTGTGGTTGAGCTCAGTGCTGGGTCTGTCACTATGTTCATTTTACCTATCACTAATGGACCTTACATGAGTTTCTTAAGCCTCTGTCACTCGTTCGAAGCCTCACCAAGATCCCATTAATCTGCTCTGTTCTGTCATAAATGCCAGTGCTATCATTTAAATAAATAACTATAAAGAAAATAGCTGCCCCCAAGGAAACTTATATTTTAAAGGGGACAGCTGCTAATTAACACATCAATTTAAAAATATTGACAGTCGATAAACAATATCAAGGATGAGGAAAGGAAAAGGGGTGCCGTGGGTGTCAGGAACTTCAGAGTAGGAAGGAGGATGGGAACCAAACATAAAACAATCAGGAGGCGCCTGATAAGATGCTTGGCCAGATATGAGGAGATAAGAATGTGAACCATGGGAGCCTGCTGCGGAAAAACATTTCCAACAGCAGAAGCAGCAGTATAAGGGGCTCGAGGTGGGAGTGCCTCTCAGGGAGCCCTGGGGGACCAACAAGTGTAGCTATGACTGGTGGACAGCAGGGGGGCGGGGGGGGGCTAGAAGGCAATAATGGAGGAGCAGAGAGACACAGCACAGAAGGACTGGAAAACAGCTTGTACTTTGACTGGAATGGGAAACCTCTAGCTAGTATTGATTATAAGAATAATGGGATGGGATCTGCCTCAGAGAAACCTCCCCTAACTCCTGTATAAAATAGGAATGACAATGGAGTGACTTAGCCAAAAGTGAAATCATAAGCGCACACACACACACACACACACACCTGTGAATCCATCACTTGGAAGATGGAGGCAAGGTAGACATGGGCTCAAAGCCGAACCTAGCTACATAATCGGCACAAAATGAAAACTAATCAAGACTGGCATACCAGCTCGAATCCCACTGCTACCAGCAGTTCATTAATTTCATCGAATTAATCTAAGCCTTAGTGTCTTCAACCCCCCACCCCCGCCTTTAAGGCAGAACTGCTAATAGTTCCCATTTTTAAGTTCCAAAGAGAAGAAGTGAGTGTCCAGGTGCTCATCTTAGTGCCTGGTTCACGGGCACATCCAAAACATGCTGACCTTGTCGGGCTGGGGAAATCCGTGAGACCATGTGAGCCAGTGTGCAGTGCATGATGCACTGAACAGCATAGGGAGCACATTTGAAAAGAGTCTGGCAATTAGAGTTCACAAATTACTCCCAGGAGTCTCAGGGTTGAGAAAATGTTGGTTGAGCTCAGCTCTGTGAAGATCTCTTGGCATGAAAATGCCATGTGTCCTTTGGTTGAAGAGAGGATTTATTTTATGTACGCACACCCTTACATGTGAACACATGACTTGTGTATAGGGAGATATGATATTGATGGTTGTGGAATATTTGTTTAACTATACAAAGAAGAGTTGCTCTTTTACCTGGCCTGCCTAAGACATCTGATTGGTCTAATAAAAAGCTGAATGACCAATAGTAAGGGAGGAAGTATAGGTGGGACTTCTAGGCAGGGAGAGCAGGAGGAGGTGAAATTTAGGATTGGGGAAGAAAGAAAAAAAATGCCAGGGAGACACCATAGGCCAGACAGACAGAAATGAAGGAAGCAGAAAAGTAGGACATACACAATGAATGAAAGGTAAAAAGGCCCGAAGCAAAGCGTAGATAAATAGAAACAGGTTAAATTAAGTTCATAAAGATAGTGGAACAAGCCTAAGCTAAGACCATGCATTCATAATTAATAACAAGTCTTCGTGTCATTATATGGGAAGCTGGTTGGCAACCCAAAGAAATTTCCAATTATATCTGAGGGTTGAATTTAGGGCCTCACATATGCTAGCAAGTGAGCTGAATTACATCTCCATTTTTGTTTTTCGTTTTTTTGTTTAGGGTTAGGAGGATCACAAGTCCAAATTCTGCATGGGTTGCAGAATAAGTTCAAGTCCATCTTGGGCAAATTAGTGACCTCACAATCCCAAGCATGGAATTACAGTTAATGAAACACCAGACCTGAATGATGATGATGATGATGATGATGATGATGATGATGATGATGATGATGATGATGATGATTATTTAGAAAACTCACTGAGGCAAGTCTCCATATGTTGCTGGTGTTGTTTGTTGACTTAAAGAAAGAGCAGAGCTATTCTCCAAAGAATAATAAGCATTGCTTAGCAACAGCAGAGTGCCAGCCCCAACAATGATATGCAGTAAACTACAGGCATATTCAGTGAGATGGGGAGCTGGGATGATCATTCATTGGTTAAGAGCTCTTGATACTCTCTCAGAGGACCCAGCACCACATGGTGTCTCACAACTCTCTCCAGCTCCAGTTCCAGGGGATCTCCAGGTACAAAGACACACACACAGGGAAAAGTTCCCATGCCCAGAAAATGAAAAGATTTTAAATGTTAAAAAAAAAAGATATTGTGATAGGCAATGATACAGAACAGGTAATTATTATCAGGCAGTGGTGCAAAGCCACCCTCCCTTCGTTACTGTCTAACTTCTTTTTTAAATAAACAACAACAACAACATCCACCAGAACAACTTCATCTTGACTCTGAAGATTGCTGTATTATCAGTCTCTTGAAAGAAAGAAGTGGGACTCACCAGCTGGTAGGTCACAGTCCAGATCTGGAATTTGTTCATTTCCAGTAAAAGTGATTCCCCACCTCCAGCCGCAGGCAAGAGTCTTGGAGGGCGGTTTGAGTTTCTGACAGCTTTGCTTCATTGCTCAAATGTCACACAATTCAAGCTTCATTGTTTTCCTCTTAGACCTGGGCTACCTTAGTCTGTCTTCATCTCCTTTGCATAACACATACATACAGACCCACACACATACAGACACACACACACATACACACATACATACAGACCCACACACATACAGACACACACACATACACACACATACATACAGACCCACACACATACAGACACACACACATACATACAGACCCACACACACATACAGACACACACACTACACACACATACATATACTCATATACACATACACTCACATACATACATACATACTCATACACTAGCACTAGCATGCATCATATACACACACTAGCATGTGTATGCACACACATGCACCCATGCACATGCACAATTGCATGGTCCTGCAAGCAGAGATGCTTGGAAAATCAAGCATCCTAAGTTGACTTTAGCAGCCACCTCCCAAGAAGAAAGGGGGGATTAATTGATTAGGCCTGTAGCTTCTCTCTTAACCAGTGGGTCTTGGCTCATTCCTTTCTTGGAGGACTGACAATATTTAATGTTTGCACTCTCAACTTACCTAATAAAAAGCAGTGATGTCCTCTAAAGTCAAGTGGGAAGTTATCCTTGTCTCCTTTTCGCTTTAAAAAAAATCTCAAAAAGAGAAGAGAAGATGTATTATTATTCCCAGAGCCAGGGAGTACTCTCAGAGGTACACAAACCAAAACTACTGACAAACTTTCATATACAATTTCAAAAATAAGGCTAAGCTCTGTGTATAATTCTGTTTGTCAAATGGCACACAAATGACAGACAATGGAGTTACAGCAGCTCCTTAGGCCTCTCGATTACCTACTGTCTACTTTATCCTCCCTTGCCTCCTCACCTGATGTCCTGCTAAACTGTACCCTGAAATCTTATCTCATCCTGTTGAGAGATCCAGTCTGTCTCTCCAGAGCGAGTGCTCTGCAATGCCCCTTGTTCACATACCCTCCGGCTCCAGGAGACAGGTACACTCAACTTTATTTCCAAGGGAGCCATCGGGGCTGGAAAGACCACTCAGTGATTAGGAGCACATTCTGCTCTCATGGGGGGCTGAGTTCACATCTCAACACCCACACTGAACACCTCACAACTGCCAAAGGGATACGACACCTCTGGCCTCTGTACATTCACGTCTGCATACCTACAGATGCGCTCACATACCTGCCATTTAAAACAATAAAAATAAATCTTTTGGAGAGAGGTAAAGATGATATTTTGATCTTTATTCAACAAAGGTATGTGGTTAGAGTAATAACATACAAATCACAAAGACATCGAGATGTGAACTCTCTATATCTCTATATTCATCTCTATATCTTTAGGACAGGCACATTTAGAGATCTTAACTACAGCGATAACTTATTCCTAAACCAGTTCTATTTTGTTGCAAGCAGAGGGTTGACCACACCTGTCCAGACTACTGGAAACCTGAAATATGAAATATGTCCTCACTGATTTGACAACAGTCGCAAGGAAAATGCAACCTAAGGAACTCCTCCAAGAGATCTATATTCTCTATTTTCCCAAAACCACCTCTACCCTATAGAGTAGTCGCCTGATGTGGTGCAGAGATGGCAAGATATCCATCTTAAAAATCAGTTCCTCCTTACAGCCCTCTTGAATTGGCCGCTTTTTTTCCCTCTTGCCGCTTCTCCTCTTCTCCTCCAGAGGGCGCGGTTTCCAATAGGTCTCAATGTAAGTTCTTTGCTAGGTCTTACATTGCTAGGAACGCGGTAGTGGGGGTGGGCACGGGGTGGAGGGAGGGGGCGGTCTGTGCACCCAAACCCTTCTCCTGGCTATGGCCCCTCGTCCTTGCATAGGGTCTCAACTTTTACTAAAGTCTGGCCTGGGTATGAGCTGCTCCTCTTGGTTCTTAGCCAGGAGATGCCAGGCGCTCCCCACAAAAACCCTACCCTTAGCTGCCCTCTTCTCCAAGCTCCTTAGATCCCTGAATGGGGACATCTGATCAGGAAGTTAGCATCTTTCAAACAGAACAAAGGTGACGTGAAACCAAAACAGCTAGCTCCATGCTAGACTCGCTAATTCCGTTATTAATTTTTTTCCTTGTTTGCCCACTCATCGGGTACCCTGTCCTAACTGGGGATACAGGAACCCTAAACCCTCACCCTCTGTCTCTCTGGTCCTTTCCTTTGTCAACTGGCCAAAGACAGAAGGATGCCTTTCCTGTTACTAGACTGGGACTGACTTCCTCCTTAGCCTGCTGGGATCTGTTAAGAAGCCAGGAGCAGAGAGGGGAAACTTAGCCAAAAGGGCTGCATAACTGTGTGCTTCCGAGGCATCACACCTGTGCACTCCAGGGGTCTGTCTGGCCGGCGTTACAGGGTCTCAGGCACAGCCCTTTCAGTGCGGCTGCGCAGATAACACCTGGAGGTGAGGCCTGCTGGATTCTGAAACTTGACATCCTCAGACTGCAGAACACCCAGCCAGCACTTAGCCCAGCGATAATCGATGACTGATAAATGATTTGGGTCGAGACTGGATGGAGCGTTTCCACCTTTGTGTTCTTTTATTTGATTATGATTTACAGTTGATCGTACAAGGGACAAATGTTTGCCGCCATGCTGGGAGTCGTGATGCCTAGAGTTTCCATAGATAAATAGGCTCATATGAACCTGTATATGTGTTGTATACATGTGTGCTCATATACATATAGTATAAAAGTAGAAGCGAAACTATCTATGAGACAAAGGCACTAACAGGACCATGGGAGCAAGAAAAATGAGGGTAGAGAGTATGAGGGGAACATGTTGGATGTACACTGTGTACCTGTAGGAAAGCTTTAAAAAACAGGATAAAAATAAACATTTGAAGGAAAAGGAAGAATCATTCATTTCCTGACCTACCCCCCCCACACACACACACATATGTCTTCCAAAGCAATTTCCTGTCACTAAATAACTTTTTTCTGGCAATTCCTTGTTTCTTCATGACTTCCAGCATAAAGTTAAATTTTTAAATAATAAAAAAAAAAAGTTCTGAACTCTCCAAATAAACCTATCAAAAACAACAACAAAAAAAAGTTATGTGCTAACTGTTCATTGCCCATATGTCAGATATGTGTTGCAGTGACCTTCTGGAGGGTAGAAGTATGAATCCGAAGAGTTGGCACCAGAAAAAGGGTCCTTTCCTATTCCCTTTCACATTGATGGATGCCCACAGCCCTCATGCCTTGGCTTATGGTTCCCTGAGCAATCACTGCCTCTGTCTTAGTGTGTCCACCTTCCTCTGTGTTTGGGTCCAGTTTCTCCTGGTACTTTCTCAAAGGTCACATCCACAAGTCTCAGACACAGGGTGTGAAAGGAAACAGTTCAACCCACAGCATGTTTATCTGGGCAGTCTCAAAACTTTAATCTCAGAAACTGTCAGAATTAGTGAGGATGTCAATCAACCTGACCTACATGATATGTCCAGCTAATTGTAGTCTTTTCAAGTCCACCTAAAACATTAATCAAAGAAAGTCATGCAAGATCCAAGTTGCAACCAGTTCTAGAGGACTGAAATCATATTCACTTTTTTTAAACTGCAAATAATATTAAAATGGAACCCAATGGCAAACAGAAAATGCAAAGCCTCAAATACTCAGAAATTATTATAGAAGAGACTCTATGATACAAACTTCTAAATTTCTTATAGGTTCAAAAAAGAAGTCAAAATGAAAACTAGCCCCATGTGGGAACACAATCCTCTAATCCCAGCACTCGGGAAGCAGAAGCAGGTAGATCTCTGTGAGTTCCAGGCCAGTCTGGGCTACATAATGACTGCTAGACCACTCAGGGCTACATAATGAGACTGTCTCAAAAAAAAAATGAAAAAGAAAATTAATTTAGAAACATTTTGAACTGGATACTACTAAAGATATAATGGACTCATTATAAGTCTGTTTCTTATAGACTTACCCAGAAATTGGTTGAAATTGTGAATATTTGATGTAAAAAGTTCGAGAAGCACAAGGGTGAAGGGGTCTCAGTTGCAATTTCATAAATGATCTTTAGGTTGATCATTTGTTTTAAACATACTCTTTTATTCCATTAAAATATTGATTTCTAAAATACAATGTATCTACTGTGTTCTGAGGTATAGGACCTGTGTA
>NC_022030.1:4635090-4636824 GCF_000317375.1 Microtus ochrogaster
CTCCCACAAAGCCAGTATGTGCAGTAGAATCAAAAACCCATTGCCATTGTTCTTGAGTTCTCAGTAGTCCTCATTGTCCGCTATGTAAGTCCGGTTTTATCCCATTAGGCAAACTCTTAAATAAAAGCAAAGCAAGATTTACAAGGTTCTAGAAGCTTAGGTAGCTATTAAAGGAAAATTTTAAACAATAATATATATATATATTTCTTACAATATATAGGTACATATATATTCTTATGTTTATACATATACCTATTAAATATAATGCCAATTTTTCTCTTGGTTTTCTAATTCATGACCCATGAACCTAGAGGTTTGATGAGCCTTGACAAATATTCAGATCGTTCCATTGCATGGATGTTTCTCTGGAAAGGGGTTAACACATACACGCATACACGCACACACACACACACACACACACACACACACACACACACAATAAGTAAATGTAATAAAGTATCAGTTGCTGAAATAAAAGTGTTTTTCAGGATTATTCTTTACTCTTTGTGTTGTCTTTCCTTCGGAGACCCTTTTCGGGCCCCGCTGTGTTACTGACACGCTGGATGTCCACACTGGGAGAATTACAAACTATTGGAAATAATCCTTCTTAATGTGAAGGAAGAGCAGATGGAGTAACACAGCCCAGCCTTGTTGGAGACCCTCAACTTGTTTAAATTTAGTAGCTTTACCATTCTTTACAGAGCTGGCTTAGAATAAGCAAAGCAACAGCTTTCATCCTTCGTCTGAAGCCAAAAACATAAATGCAAGTCTGCACATTTTTTATTTGAAAGCATTCACAAATGACATGCAAGGCATAACTGTCGGCCAAATGCTATAGCTGAGCATATGAGGGAAAAATAAGAGAAAGAAAGAGAGAGAGAGAGAGAGGAGAGACTATTCCTTTAAGCTAAGCGCCACTTAGGAATCAATGCTTTATTTATTATTATTAAATTATAAATGAGATCAGAAAAAGCATGTTTACAGTACTATGCTTTGTATATACTCTTTGGGCTAAATGTCCAGGAGAACTTATAAAATTTCAAGTAACTAGAGGGAGGAGAGCGATGGGAGGCTCTCTGGGACTTGATAGACAGCTAGTCTAGGCAAACCAGTGAGATCCAGGCTGTAAAGGAACCTACAAAAGATGGCAGAAGTCACCCTCTTGCCTTCCTACACACGCTGGTACACATGAACACCTACACACATAGAAACATATGCTCATGAAATAGGAATACATGAAAGTCTAAACAAGATTCATGGATTTTTTTGTTTTGTTTTTCAAGACAGAGTTTCTCTGTATAACAGTTCTGGCTGCCCTGGAACTCACTTTGTAGACCAGGCTGACCACAACTCGCTGAGATCCGCCCGTCTCTGCCTCCCAAGTGCTGGGATTAAAGGCATGCGCCACCAGTACAAGGCTAGAACTGTTCTTCTTTGTTTGTTTTTTTGTTTTGTTTTTTAACTCAACAAGAAAATGGTGATAGAAGGAGCTTGGTGAGTCCATGTGGACTAAAATTAGTTAAGTAAATGTTTACTAAAAGGAAAAATTCTGTACACGTATCTGTATCTGAATATGTCTGTTTAGAATAACATTTTCCTCTTTTTTCCATTGTATACTTTTAGCTCCTTTATCGAAAATCAGGTGTTCATAGGTTTGTGGGTTAAAGTCAGGGTCTTCTATTCGATTCCGTTGGTCGACTTCTCTGTTTTTATGCCAATACCAAGCTGTTTTCA
>NC_022030.1:4637519-4644588 GCF_000317375.1 Microtus ochrogaster
ATAGATAGATAGATAGATAGATAGATGATAGATAGATAGATAGATAGATAGATAGATAGATAGATAGATAGATAGATAGATAGATAATAACATTTTCCTGCAAGTTAAACTGATAAACTGATCTGGTGCAAATATGGCAGCTATGAGAGAAATAGAGTGCAGTAAGTGAGCTATTTACTCATCCAGTGCCAGATTATATTTAGCTCACTGAGAATACTTGAAAGATGTCAGCCACTGCACACACGTGCATGCATGCACACACGCATACACGCATGCACACATACACACAGTGATTACATGACAGTGGGTAGTGGAACCTCCAAACCCAGAGTTTGAGTATCTTGAAGACTAGTCAGCATCGCATACCATGAGACATGCAGGTACCTTACCCAGGGTTCAGCTTTCTTCTGCCTCTGAATAAAATGCTTACCACACATCCTCGATTATGATGGTAGCATCCACCCTGGAGTCCACTTCCACCCTGGAAAGCAGTTATTTAATAGACATGAGTAGGTGTGTGTGTACTGGCTGGTCTCATTGCTGTCATCCACGGAGCACTTAAGGGAGAAAAGATCTCTTTGGGCCCACCATTCAAGAGGACATGTTCATCATGTCAGGGAAGGCATGGAGGCAGGAGGGCGGGGCCACTGTTATCTTCTATGTGCAACCAAGAAGCAGAATGATGACCGGGAAATGGGACCCACCACTCCAGCAAGGCTCCACCTTTAATAGAGCCCATGGCCTTCTCAAATAATGATATCATCTAGGAACAAAGTATTCGAACACATGAGTCTGGAAGGGACATTGCACATCCAACCCTACCAAATCTTGATTGTTTATTTTCTTAAAGGATGCTCTGAAAATGATACTATAGCACCCTCCTGACACTTCAGGTGAGTTCCAGCAATGCATTTTCCACATTAGGTATGAGTCTGGGAGGGGCATTTCACATTCAACCCCCAGCAAATCTCGATTTATTTTTCATTAAATGTGAGTCTTGCTTCAGAATTCTATCAGAGGTGCTAATTGATGCATTCGTGTAACAGGGTATATGAATGCAATGAAGTTGTGAATCCAGGGAAAAAGACTCTCCGGATGGAACATCACCTTCTGCTATCTAAAATTCCCCACATGCTGGCTGGTTAGAGAGTTTGTCAGGCTTGAATGATGCATGAGGCTCTGGGTTCCATTCACAGGGATACCAAAATAAACAAATAAATAAAGCAGGCCCCAAGAAAGCCCAATGAGCCAAGGCCATTGTCTCTGCTGCTGCTTTCCCCTGACGGCCCACACGTCATGAAATTGATAAGACACACTATCAATCTGAGCTTCCTAATGCTGCCTGACATTAAATACACCAAGCTGAGGTTTAAGCTCATTTGTGTTGCTTCATTCCCCAGTGACATTTAATATGAAGAAGAAAAGCTGTAGCATTCTAAAACCACCGTTTAGCCATCCTTATTGCTGCCCATAAAGACTCCTGCCTCGTGTCCTTAAATTATTTTAAATTCTGTGGGGTCAGTCCCAGATGTTTCAGACTCAAAGGCCCACGGGGAAGGTTGGTTCACATGAAGAGATGGAGACAGATGTGTGCGCCCCTCCTAAGGTGGGCAGCCATGCTCTACTCTGCCTGCCTACAGACAAGAACATGAAGAGCATCCAAGATTTGCCTCTGGATAACATGAGTACTTAAATATTTATGTGAATTATAGATGTTAAAATGTAGGCACTAACTCTAAATTTCTATAATACTGTGTAGACTTACATGGCTTACCCAGAAGCAAATGTGACACAAGTCAGTGAACCCCCGGGAAAAGAATTTCTTAAAATCAGGTTTGCACCAGGGGGTGGGTGGCGCACACCTTTAATCCCAGCACTTGGGAGGCAGAGGCAGGCAAATCTCCGTGAGTTCAAGGCGAGCCTGATCTACAAGAGCTAATTCCAGGACAGCCAGGGCTGTTACACAGAGAAACCCCAGTCTCGAAAAACAAAAACTAAACAACAACAACAAAAACAGGTTTGTTTCTGAAGACCATGAGAAATTGAACATGTGACCTAATAGCCAAAGCACCAGTGATCTCATATATAGATGAGAACGCCACTCTAGTAATGGTCTCTGGAATACTTCCAAGATAACTACACATCAGTAGACTCTGAGTTATAACCATCCTCCCTCCGCCAGACTCTAGCTCTCAGGGCATGGCCCTGAGCTGACCACTCAAAGGGGATGACATGTATTTCAATGTGAACTTCCTATAACTTACAAACTGTACTCAGACCAGGAGTCGTGGGACTCAATGAGAATCCCAGTGTGTAGCAGGCTGAAGTAGGAACATTACCAGTTCAAGTGCAGGCTCAACTACATGGTAAGGTATTGTCTCAAAAAAAATCAATCAATCAATAAAAAATAAATAAAAACTTTATACAAAGAAAATGAACTGACTCACTATAGCACCAGCAAGATGGCTCAGTGTGCAAAAGTGTTTATTACACAAGCCTAAGGGCCTGTATTCAGTCCTTGGAAGTCTCTGTGGAGGAGAAAACTAACTCCTGAATGTTGTTCTCTGAACTACACACACACACACACACACACACACACACACACACACACACACACACACCCTCACAGAAAAAAAATCACAAACTAAGTAAATTTCTCAAAATTCACTGTGGAAAATTTTATAAATATAAACAGAGAGGAATCTCTTTACAATATGTCTCTTCTAAAATGTCTAGAGACTTGAGACTCTAGACTCATGTTGTTTTTTGAAAATTATCGTCAGGCCCCAATGTGCTTTTTGGTAGTCTTTTTAAACACACATGCACTCAATAAATACCAAATCCCTAAAGGAAAACAAACATAATTATGAGAAGATCAACTTCAGCTCGCCGCACGGGGCAGCATCACAAATCTTTCGAGTTTGTCCAGAATATAGTGCTATTCGTCAAAAAAAAATGCAAACCTTCCCCACAAAAACAGCCTTCCCCAAACTACCTGGTAGTCATCATCATCCCATTCTGGGAGTCTCAAAATGGCAATGAATCTTGAATTATTAGCCTGTAATAATAAAAATTACAAATCTATAATAGAAACTTAACAAGATACAGTTATTACATCATGGAGCGTGTCATTTATATGAGAGGGCAAAATACAAGTCATAGAAAGTGTTAAAAATCTGAATAATGACTCTAGAAGGAATGTTTACTGGGAGGGATAGAAAAATGCCTGTATCCACATTAGAAAGGGGAGGAACAGCTAATACAGTTCCGGTAAGTTAGAATATATTAAATTATATTAAATATATGTACATGTTTAAAATAAGTAAACACAGTTATAATAACAAGTATATGTCAATAATACTAATAAAAATAGGGCTGGGTATGGTGGCAACCATTTTTAAAGCCTAACACCCAGGAGGCAGAGGTGTTTGATCTCTGTGAGTTAAAAGCTAGCCTCAGTTATATAGTAAGACCCTATCTCAAATAATTATAATATAATAATAAGCATATGTTAGCAATTTGTCCAAGTTTTTATAATAGGTCCTCCACTAAATCTCTTACTAATAAAAGATAACTTTCAGCTTTTAATTTTAGATTAGCAAGTCACATTTTTCTGGAGGATTCTAATTAGCACAAACAAATGGCCAGCAGGTTCCTTCTAGCTGAGAAGAAAGAAAGAAAGAAAGAAAGAAAGAAAGAAAGAAAGAAAGAAAGAAAGAAAGAAAGAAAGAAAGACTAAAAAGGGGGACAACCATGTGTCCTCCCTCTCATTCTCTGGCTGGGGACAGAGCTTGAAACTGAGAGAATGTTGGCCAAGGTCTGTATCTCTAAGCTACATCTTCAGTCCATCTTACCTTCCTCATGATCAAAACAAACTGCCACAAAGCATCCAGCCCCAAGTGGGCTGAGCACACAGGAGAAAATATTCTCTATACAACAAGATTCGAAAATGTTTGAGCAAACTCTTCTCTCCCCATTAGCAGTTACAAATAGGAATACAAACTTGTGTCCAAACAAGTCTGAGATAGATCTGTCTTAAATTGAATTCTAATCAGTTTCAAAGGAAAACTTTACAGAAAAACATTTATTAATGAGTGTGATCTGTTCAAACTTATGTGGACTAAGGAGTTCCATCAATTTGAAATGCACACACACACACACACACACACACACACATTGCCTGGAAAAAAGCTGCTAAAGATGTTAGGTCAGTGTGTCATACCCACATTTAAACATTTATGAGGCCCACTGAATGTTGACGTGACTTCCCATGTTGTCATTGGCTTCATGTATACAAGACTCTGAGAAACTATCCAAGAAGGCATCCTGTTCTCCATTCCTGAGATAAATCAACGATAGGGCATCACCCACAGTTCGGACACTTCCTTTTCCCAACCCAAACATTCTTATAAAAATTTAATGAGAAATTTTTAAAACCTCTCACCAACATTGTTTGTACCAAGCAGCATAGAGCTATAAACAGTCTTTGGGATTGGGGAGATTTAAGGCACTTCAAAGCCATGGGCTAAGCCCCCTAAATCCAGTTGTTCTCATTCATTTTCTAAAGCACAGTATCTTAAAGTTTGATTCTTTAAAAACTGAGATAAATATTTTTCCCTACACTGTATCTCACTCTTAGAAATGAACATCTTATGAAAGTGCCATCTGTACCAATGCACTTTTCTTCCTAAATGTAAAGAAACAGGAACCCACACGTGCTTTCTTCCTATGAATGTTTTCAACATCCTAAATAGCACTCCTCACAGGCAGAAGGCAACATCTCTTAGCATGCTTTGACTCCTGTTGAGAAGAGGAATTCCTGAGGCTCATTTCCTTCCCAGTGTCTCTAACCAGGGAAGAGGCTGATCCATCTTCCCGAGTATAGCCTATGAGTCGGTGGCAGGAAAAAATAAATAAAGGCATCGCAATAAGTTTTAGACGTGTTTGCAAGTATCAATTTAAAAAAGATAAAAAGCCTTCTACTCTAAATGGTTCCGTTAGTATTCGATGATATATTTTTAAACTCTGACTTAAACAAATTATAAGGCAAAGCAGGTACAATAGTATTTACTAAAGACTAAAACAACCTTATGCACTTCTCGTGGTAAGCTTTGATGGTATAGCCCGGCTTACCCTAATAGGGTTGGGTTACAAATAATTCTTCAGCTTTTCACAGGTCCTTCCTGGAAAGAAAGAATTATGAGCAACAACAATTCATTATTTCTTGTTTTAGTGCATATTTTGAAAGTTCTATAGCCAGGAGGAGCAGATAATTAGTTAAAGTCATTTCCTCTAGAACACAACAGTGTGTAATCCTCACCAATAATAAACTGTCTGAATAAATTTTCATTTTCAAAATGGGAGCTAAAAGGAAGCCAAAGTTTTGTGTTCTATGTCTTGTGAGGTCAGTTCAGTTTACCTGTACAAAGCAGTGAAGCATTGGATTACATGCCTGTATTCCCATGGGCAACTGTAATATTTCCTCCTGTTTGTAACAGACAGGTGTTGCATGCTCACCAAAACATGGGAGAAAGTATGTATGCATGCATGCATGTTTGTATGCATGTATACGTAGATACTCAATCTTGAGAAATGTGTTAATAAGGAACCATTATTCTAGTCTGTGTGTGCAAGTGTGTGAGTGTGGACATCAATATCCATACATATGGACGTCAGAGACAACCTTCAGTTCTGGTACCAACCTTCCTTCATGGATGAGACAGGACCTCTTTTTTGTTCTTCACTGTTGCATACAACATGACATCACTGTTCCTGATTCTAGCGGTTCATCTATGTCCACCTCTCATCTCACTGTAGGAGCACTGAAATTATAGATGTATTACTGTGCCTGATTTTGCTTGGGGTCTGGGGATTTGAACCCAGATCCCCACGCTTGCATGACAGGCACTTTATCCAGTGGGAGATCTCCACAACACAATAATTAAATAATTATTTTTTACAGTTTCTACATTTTCAACTTTTTCTGTATGAAAAGGAAGGGGGCCTCTGTAACCCATGCTATCCTCAGACTCACTGTGCAGCCTTGAATGTTGACCTTGATGTCTGATTACAATCCTCCCACCTCTATCTCCCAAGTACTGGAATTATAAGTGTGTAGCACTATGCCCAGCTAAATATGCCTGATTTGTGAGAAAGGGAATTTTTTAAACATTTTTTTTTACTTTAAATTGTGCATATAATGTGGTTTCTTTGCATAAGAGTGCAGTGCCTGTGGAGGTCAGAAGAGGGAGAAAGATTCCATGGAGATGGAGATACTAAGAGTTGTGAGCCCACACCACATGGGTACGGGAACAGAACTTGGGTCCTCTGCAAGAGCAGTATGTATTCTCAACCACTGAGTCATCTCTGCAGCAAATATACCTAATTTTTTTTAAAAAAAAGTTAGACGTACGTACTCTTTTTTAAATCCTGAGGGTTTCTCCATCAATTCTCTAGTCCATTTCTCATCCAAAAGGACCAAAAAGGCCAGGGGTAGTAAAACAGACAAATAAAAATGAGGGGTATCCCCATTTCTTAACGGATAAAAAATAAACATATAACTGCTTCTCCACTGATATTCTACAGTAATTTCTGCTGAAGGAGTATCTGTGAGAATCAGTTTATTCTTGCTATTGCCGCAAACCCGATATTTGATAAGTTTCTCTTCTTATTTCCAGCCAGCAGCTCTAAACAAGAAGCCAGTAGGTGCTCTTGCACTTATGCACACAGTTCTGCCAATTACCAGAGAGGAGCAAGCTCAGAGTCAACTGGGTTTTCTTGCTTGTTTTCATCTTTGCTTGTTCGCTGCAACATGGTCTCACTCTGTAGCCCCAGGACTGGCTTCCACGGTGCAGCAATTTTCATCCCAGAGCTGGGCTTACGGGTATGTGACACCATGTCCAGGTTTCAAATTCTTTTATATTCTCTTCTCATAAACAAATGCTCTTGCACAGAGAGAGAGAGAGAGAGAGAGAGAGAGAGAGAGAGAGAGAGAGAGAGAGAGAGAGAGAGAGAGAGTCAGTCACAGGAACAGAGCTGTGCTCCTAGGCATATAGTAACTGCTCAATAA
>NC_022030.1:4645080-4646938 GCF_000317375.1 Microtus ochrogaster
CAATGAGAATAGAAAAATTCTGGGAAGAGGAAAGCTTGATCCTCAGTCCTGGATCCAGCCACAGCACAAGCAAGATGTGACTGCCTCACCGATAAAGGTACCAAGCCGCATGGCTAACATAGATAGGAATGATGGGCTAATATGAGTTATAAGAGTAAAAAAGAAGCCTGAGCCAATTGGCCAATCAGTTTATAGTTAATGTAGACCTCTATGTGATTTCTTTGGGACTTAACGACTGTGGGAACCGGGCAGGACAGAAAACCTCAATCATAACACATGCCTTTAATCCTAATACTTGGGAGACAGAGACAGGCAGATCTCTGTGAAGTAGAGACCAACCTGGTCTACAGAGTGAGTTTGAGGACAGCCAGAGCTACACAGAGAAATCCTGTCTCAAAAAGTTTGGGGGGTAAGCTCTCAGTGAGGCACAAGCTTATTTTCTAGTTTCTCCCTCCTTATCCCCTAAAACATAAACCTTAACTATGTATACTGTAAAGACGCACAAGCTATGTGACTAAGCAGCTCATTGCCATGGAGGTTATGACTGTAGTGCATGGGGATAAGGAAGTTGATACATCCTTAGAATGAAATCAAATGCCAGTTGCATGGCTAGAGCCCAAAGTACATGATCAATTTTTCCTTCTTCCTATAAGATAGAAGTCTGTATCCCTTCCATCAGTGAGCCTCACCCTTATCTATCTGCTATGTTTCCTAAGGACGGCTGGAAGTAGAGAGTCAGCCTATATCATGCTCTTAGAGATCATTTTGTGTTCCTGACATCAACACTCCCATAGCAACATTAATCGTTGGGTCCTGTTCTGAAGACGGTTTGTTAGGAAACTGCTTGTAAATATGTAAATAACATGCAGTTATAAATTTTGGTGCAATTAAAAATATAAATATGTACAACTACTAGAAGGGATCAGTATATTTATCTCCATGAAAGGTAGTCAGAGTCTCATTTCTTTCCTTGCAAAGGAAATTCCTAGAGAATAATTTTGCAGTGAAGAACCCTATGCTGAGGATAGGTGAGCACACTGGCAAATAGTTCCAGGGGGCTTCATTCTACAGTGTGCGTCGCCCTCGTGGATGGTAGGGGTATGCTTGGAACCAAGCCTTTTAAAGCACAGGGACATGTTTACATCTCTTTTCATGTGGTACATAGAGGAAAGGGAGTTGAGGACCTAAGCAAAAAGATAGCAATTTGTTATAGTACCTTCCTTTGAACTCTATACCAGGAACTATGCTACCATGTTTGAAGTTCCATCCTCACATCACTGGCCCCACCCAATTTTGAACGAGACTTCAAGATAAGAGAGATAAGAGAGAGGGCTTATGTCTAGGTTTGGGACTAGATGTATGACGCACGAGAGAGGAAGTTGGGAAGCCCTAAAGTCTTGTTGAGTCTCAGGGCACTAATGCTAACCCTCAAATAGCTTGGGAATGCCTGTGTTTTCTTTGAAGTGAAACCTAATTCTGGACTCAGATTTCTGACATTGTGAAAGTGTCGGTGATGTCTTCGAGGGGTTGGGATTTGAACTGATGCTACAATCCAGCCTGAACACTCAGAATCTGTCTCCTTAAAATTCTTACTTGGGAAACGGAAGGAACTTATTTCCCGTGAAATATCACATAGATCAAGATGTTTGCAAAATTGCTGTTAATGTTGCCCCACATAGATTCTATATTCTGAATATTTGTTAAAATCTACTATTATCAGTAACCATCAACTCCGTGATTCAGATCATGTGATGTAAAATTAACTCAGTGAACACTGAGTTAGTTCAAAAGCATCAAATGGTGGTTGCTATAGACAGTGTTCCATGCAGTTTGAATTCCTAAAAGGTCCTGGGTGGTC
>NC_022030.1:4647038-4664387 GCF_000317375.1 Microtus ochrogaster
GTGCAGAGTTTTGAGTATTTTAATGAAAACAGCACAAATTTTCAACTCTATCAGAAAAATAAAGGAATCTCATCCACAGCATCAACTCTCTGTTGAAGACAATCAATAAATACCAGTCTGACCCATATATCACCCCTTTCTACAGAGAGCATACTCAAGTGCAAGTATCTTCCCATCTAATATAGTGCCATGCTCTCTCCGGAGAGTTACTCTGGAAACAATGAACATTCAAAAACCCATGCAGTTAGTTATACTACAATATTCTAAATGTTCTACCTATCCCTTGAAGCCACAGAAATCAGATCATCAGTGAAAGGGAAAGCTAAAAACAGTAAACTCTCCCTTACCAAATCTCTACAGTGAAAAATCATCCTTCTTCCACGAGAATGTCAGGGTCACAATAGCAGTTCAAGGCTAGCCTGGTCTATAATGCAAGTTCCAGGACAGCTTGGATACACAGAGAAGCCCAGTCTCAAAAAAAAGAAAAATCCCAAATATACATAAGAAAAGGATTTGAGGATACAGCTCAGTGGTGAGTGCACCAACAATGCTCAAAGCCCTGGGCTTGATCCTTAGCACTGAAAAATCATAAATAATAAATAAATAACTATCTTAATCTGAAAGTTCATAAGTAAATGCTTTCTAATGTTTGAATATAGCTTAGTTTGGTTCGCTTTAGTAATTCACCTTTCTCTAACCAAAACACATTTTCTATTTTCCAGGCATTTCTGCAGGATCTCTTAAAAATAAACTGTGCACATATACCAGGAAAAATACTTCATAAGATAGGACACTCAGCCAATAAATTATTCCTTTCACAGCAGAGAACAAATTTTCTGTATTTCACAAGGAGGTGTGGAATAAGCCAGATTTGGTACTATCTACGCAACCAAACAGAGCCTAACACTGTACTTGCACATATATATAGAACATTATTCATTAAAGATAAAGTAGGAAGACTGTCAACTAATGGATGGGTAAATAAAATGTAGGACTTACATGAGGTGGAATGCTACTCAACTGCAAAAAAAAAAAAAGCCAATTATGCCATGACACAGCTGAACCTCATAAATGTAAGTGAAAATGCCAATCCCACAGCCCACCTGCTGGGTTATTCCATCTGTAAGAAACTTCAGAGACAACAAAGGCAGATAAGCATTTGCCTAAACTTGTGTTCGAAAGGGAAGAAAGAGAGAAATACAGCTTTCTGGGAGAAAGAGGAATAAAAATGTTTAAAATTAAGTTATGGTTACCTCTGCTCAGTTTAGCAAATAATCCTTCCAAAGTATCCTTGTTTCACATCTTGGTGAGCTGCATAATGAAGCTGGTTTTGTTGTTGTTGGGTTGTTTTGTGTTTGTTTTAAGCAAAGACAAGGTTTGAATGATTATCTGAAATGAAATTTATTTGGAGGTACCACTTTCTATTTCATTTTCTATACAACTCAAACCATTAGCAGTTTAGTAGCAATTCAACTCCATGGAATAATACAGATTTTTAAAATTTCTTCTTTTAAGAATCTGAGACACAAAGTAGAATTGTTATCACATTAAATGAAGATAGTCACACTTGACCTAATTGCCGTGACTGACACTGTCATTGTTTAGATATTAGTCTCTGATCCCCGTCTGCTTCCCTCGGTGCTCCTCCTTTTCTGCAGTCACCTGAAGCTAAGCATCCACCTTGGGCATTACCAGAAAGTGATTTATTTTCAGGATGCGCTAATATTATCTGAAACAACACTGTTGTGCTCTGTCACCCATCAAAATATTCTGAAGCAAGAAATGTTTCAATTGGTTCAGCTGACCTTCCACAGTTTAACTGTCAAATAAATTCAATAATGGACAGCCTAGCAATCTAATTTGGTAACCCAGAGGAACTCCCTCCCAGGCCCTCCCTCATATTCCCTAAAAGGTTCAAGAAACAGCAATTACAACATTGACATCTTAGCTGGAGCTTGTAATGTATTTTTCATGCTGTCCCTGGAACTCCTAAATAGTTGTGGCTTTCCTAGGACCAGAAAGATCCTGCCTTCTAGTCATGGTGTTTAAATGATGACATCCTCTGCCATTTCCATTCAGTGAATAAACAAATTGGAAAACACTTTAAGTCACATAAGTTATCTGTCACTGTAGCTCTTAGTTCCATCAAGTGTTCCAGTCTCCGAAACAAGGCATATCTTTTCCTGGAGGAAGGTCTTATTAACATCCTGTGTATATCCATACCTTATCTTTAACCACTGTTGAGACTCCATCTCGAACAAAGCGGGCAAGACCTATAAACTGGCTCTTACATGTAGAAAATCTCTGCTCGGAGAGACTCAGCAGTTCATGGTCATACAGCATTGACGTTGCAGAAGAAAGTAGGCCTCAAAGAATCGTGGATGTTGACAAAAGAGCTGAGCCACGCTGGAGGTGAGATAAGTAACTTCAGAGATGAGGCTGGAGTGGGCTGATTTCATGGTCCTGGTTCCACCTCAACTGGGGACTTAAGAACTCTGCTCAGCGGTATGTGGAGCCCTAAGGCCAAGCAAACACAGCTCCAGGGCCCCAATTTCATTTTAGAAATCCAATTGCCAGGAAATTTTTCAAATAAATTACCCAGAACTACCCCACTGAAGTTCAGATGTCTACAAACACTAACAAAATATATACTTTCCTTTTAGCATTATTAAAAGCCTTAAGGTTTTGTACGATAGTCACATTCATGTGTAGTGTCTATGGGGTAGAGAATACAAAGGGACCAGGTACTAGACAAGAAAACTGAATAAGAAAGTTGGACGTGGTGGTGCCTTTCCCAGTACTCCACACCTGTGCTACAATAGCAAGAAAATATCACAAAGGAAAAAAGAAATTGAGTAAGATAACCCCATGATGGTCAAATGAGTCTTTTATTTACTATTTATTTATTTTTATACGCATTGGTGTTTTGCCTGCATGTGTGTCTGTGCTAGGATGTCAGATTCCCTGAAACTGGAGCTGGAGGCAGTTGTGTGCTGCCATGGGGGTGCTGGGAATTGAACCTGAGTCTTCTGAAGGAAGAGCTGGCCTCTTTACCGCGGGGCCATTTCTCCAGTCCATCAAAAAGACCTTTTTAGTGGATGGGTATGTTTTGCTTCTTTGGAAAGAAATAAAATAACATTGTTATTTAGTGAGAAAAAAAACAGCTTGACAGAAACATTTAGAGAGAAAAAGGGATTCTCCTCACGTTTGTCAAGGCTCCCTGCTGCCTAGTTCTCTTGAGGTCGTGGTCATTTGTATTTGCATAACACGGATTTTTTTCGGAGCCAGCTCACTTGACAAGTGAAATGCAAAAAGGAAAAAAGAACTGAAATACACAAATTGCAAAACGAAGTCACCTGTTAAGCTTTTCTGTAGTTTATGAATGCAATTTATTTAGTCCCCGACCCCCGCCATCTCAACATCAGTTTTAGAAACAAATGTAGTAAATCTCCTATTTTAGATGCTTTGACGTTTACTGAAAGTCTTTCCAGGGCTCACAAGTTACCTGCGGATCAGCTCTGGCCGCACATTTATTTCACAGAACCCCTCATGCCCTGAGCTGCTGGGGGGAGGGAAAAAGAGAGCACGAGAAAACACGTGCAAGATAGCAATCATCAACTCTATTAAAAGGGCCCTGATCGTCCAGCGAGCACTCAGGGTCCACGGTAATTCCGGGTGTTGGTGTTCGCTAAGAGACAAGTTGATGGGTCAGAAGACCCGGAGGAACATGACCCTGGAAACGGGGTGTTGCTTTTACACTCCCTGGGTATCTGTTACAAGTGAATGTCCTCTGGCGCCAGCAGGTATTTTGAGCAAGGAACCAGAGGGATCCCAGAGGGGCAGGGTGGGGAAATCGAGCTGCAAGTATGGGATCAAAGCTTGAAAGATTTCAGAGGAAATTGGAAGATCCGGATTGCTTGGCCAAAGGTCTTAAGGACGAGGAAGACTCTTCATAAGCTTAGCGCAGCGGGAATGGGGATGGTAGTGAAATAAACAAGATCCCAGAGGAGAGATCGCCGCAGACAGCCATCCCACCCTCTCCATCCCCCCTCCACCCCCACTGCCCGCAAACAAGACGAGAGGCACTGTGAGGTTTACCTGCTCTTTACCCTAGGGACCAGAGAGGGCACTTCGAACGGTTGAGCATCTTTGGGACGTCTGCCACTCTAACCGCTGATCCCGGGAACCCAAAAGGATGAACAGAGGCGACGGGAGGGGAGGGGGGGATAAATATGGTTGACATTTCCTCAGAGGTTGTGATCAGCCCTCCCTGGAGGTACGTACCAAAGGTAGAGTCTTTAAAACCAGGCGATGAGGTGAAGCGCACCGCAAGAGTGAATGTTATTTATTTGAATTAGTCTTCATACAGGTCTGGAGGGAGGGTTACTGATTAGATGTGAGACCTTGACAAATTGAGTTCAGTCCGGGTGACCCTAGGAGATACCAGAGCAGAAGACAGGTTCCACCCACGCACCTCTGGTCCCCAAGGGGCATGCCCAGAAGCGGCACCACCTGCTGGCACACTTTGGGGGCAGCCCCTAAGACCAAGTGCCCCTTCCCATTTGAGGGGATTGGCTGCTGCCTGCTGAGTCTGGGGGTGAGGGCAAGGATCAGTTCTTTCTCCCTAGACCCGATCTCTCCAAGTTCCCGTGAGGTCATCAAATCTGAGGTCTAGCTTTGGTGTCTTACTGGTGACCCCTGAAGGGCCCACCTGGGTAAAAATCCTTTTTGGATTGGCAGCCTCAGGATGTCTTTTACATATCTTGGGGTCCTAATTGGAGATAACCCCATATCATGGAGTCTCTAGTTGATTGCAGCCCCTGTGCTTAATAGTTCCCAAACCTAATCTGAAAAATTTAAGCTACTGCCAATATTTTTTCTTTATTTATGAACTTAATTTGTCTTCTGATTTTTTGATGTCATATTAAGTACTACATTAAAATTCGTTTTAAATACGTTTGTTCTATTCACCAACAAAATAGGCGGATAAATGTTTAGGTTGCAATGCAATCAAATACAAATGCAAGCATTTAATTTCACCAGCACTATATACTTTCCATGACAATTTTTGCCTGGCTTTCAGGATAATTAATGCAAGCACGCAGTGAATCTAAAAAGTCAGAAACAAAACCTTCTTGATACTTTCCCTGTGCTTTAAACAGAAAAGTTTATTCCTGTGCCTTTATTCTGGTTAAAGACCTAAAATTAGGAAAGTGATCTCAACCAAGTTCCTCTTTACACAGTAAAAGAAATCGAATCCCTTCAGTTAAAAAGGTTATGTGTGGCCAGAATGTGAAGGGTTTTTTTTTTAATCCCTTTTAATGGAAACTATTTGAACCTGAAATTTTCACGTGGCTATCTATCTTGCTAAAAGTCAGGGTGAGATAAAGTGGAATCTGGCTGTGATTTCTCTTGGAAAGAAAACAATGAACTGACTGACTGGCCATTTATCACAGCGCTGGTCCTCCCCCTCTTCCAGGGTGGCTTAATTTGACATTGTTAATCGGAGGTGTTTGCATGTAGTTGGTGCTGAAAATAGAGCCAATTTAGCTGTAGAGTGAGCATTAACTTGTCCCTTTTGTTGTATAAAGAGTGGCAATAATCTGTAGAGACTGCTCCAACCATGCTACCCTCAGGGACAGCCCTGGAGAACTGGCAAGTTCTGAGCAGGCCCATCAGGTCTGGAGTCTGCTCAGTCAGGTCCCCTACTACAATAGCTCCTGTAGAGTTGACAGACCTATTGCAAGAATATCTGACTACAAGAATATCTGCTTTAGTCAACATGGAAATTAAAATGATCAATGCATTTGTGTTCCAGTTCAAGTGGTTATTTTAGCCAAAGTAGACACAGCTTTGATCTTTTCAACAGATGCCTAAGCAATAAAAGAAAAAAATCAGTATGCATTTATAGTAAAATTTGACCTCAATGTTCCGAATCCCTAGAGTATTCAAACAAATCTGGGTGAGGTACTCATTTCCTGTTACCCCAGCTCTCCAGGAGGCTCAGGCAAGGTTGCCAAGAGTTCAAAGGCAGCCAGCCTGGGTTAATTAGTGATCTTTAGGCCATCCTGAGCTACAGAGCAAGACTTAAGCACTATTTGGAGGAATTTATTGGTTAGGAAAAATTAATAATCTGCACAACTGTTTTAATTAAGGAAGTTATAAGAACAAAAAGGAGTAAATATATGCAAAATGAAAAATTATTTTCTCAATTATGCCACAGAAGAACATGTAATAACATCAAGTTTTCTATGACACTCTTTTTGCTCTGCTTTTTGTGTTATACTTCTTTGTTTTTTGAGACAGAGTCTTATTCTATAGCCCAGGCTGATCTGAAACTCACTATGTAGCCTAGACTGGCTTCAACTCATGGCAGTACTCCTGCCTCAAACTCCCCAGTGTTGGGATTGCAGCATGTATTGCTAAATCTGGCTTAACTGACATTTTTTTAAATTAATAAATTTCTCATTAATCTAAATTTTCACTTACTCTATAAGTTTGCACCTGTATTTGGATTTATGGGCTCATTATAGAACTTAAAAAATGGGTCTATTCACTTAGCTATTGAGAAACAATTCTTTAAATTAATCTACTTTCATAAATGCTAATATAGGGCACCCTTCTTCCTCACAACTTTATTACTTATCCTTTCGAATGCAATATAAGAACCAAGCAACCAAGCTTATTCAAAGTCTGCACACATTTTATGGAGAGCATATTAAATGTGTCGGCCAAATAAGAAGTAACATCTTCAAAGTATTGCTAGTTCAGAGTCAAAATTGACTATGTTCTTAAGGTGAGACAACCCCCCCACTGCCCCTCCGTCTTTTAAATGTTTCTGTGTGAAGTAAATACTGCACATGAGAAATTATAGTGACTAAGTAAAAGCTCTTGAAGTTATTATCCCCAGGCAGCTTACAGATGCATTCTGTGCCAGATAAAACTAACAACAACGACTCCTCCCACAGGAAGATGCAATAGGCATTAAATGAGAAGCCCCCTTTTAAACCACTAAGACAGCGTTAGGCAACAGCAGCTACTCAGTAAGCTTGTCTCTGCCGAGGACCTGAGCCTTGCTTCTTGAGGCCCTACAAGGCTTGGATAATTTGCTTTGTTGTGACTGTCATGGCACATGTCCTCCTTTGCTTTTAATTTTCTGGAAAATTATTACAAGAATTAATTACTTTTAGCTGAGTGTTGGCGGCTCACGCCTTTAACCCCAATATTTGGGAGGCAGAGGCAGGTGGATCTCTATGAATTCAAGGCCAGCCTGGTCTACAAAGCAAATTCCAGGATAGCCAGGACTGTTACACAGAGAAACTCTGTTTCAAAAAGCCAAAAAAAAGGTGTTACTTTTAATATCAATTTATCATGTCTATTTATTCTCTTATGTGTTCTATGACTTTTCAACTACTCTTATAATTGTTCTAATTATGAAGTTATGCAGCTTTATCACCTAAAGTGATTATAATTTCCTCCACTGGTGTTTTGTTCATTAATTTCTCTATTGCTTAATTGCCTTGGTTAAGACTCCCAGAACCAAAATACATACTAGCAGAGATAATACAGCCTTTGTCCTTGACTTTAATGAGACAGTATAACATTCTCCAAAACTGTGAGCAATTAATTTGAGAACTTACAAATCACCTACTGTAACCTGCTGTAAGGTATTTTGTTATAGGATCTCAAGGCAACCAAGGCAAGCTTCAACCCAAATGCAATAAAAACAGACCCTGACTTGCGTAGATTTGTGTTCAAAGATCAGTGTGGCTACATCACGAAAATGGAGAAAGTGGGTAAAACGAAAGATGTCAAGAGCCCACTTTGAACGAGCCCCATTAAGGACTCGTCTGAAGGAGAATGGTGATTTCCCACTAATGTGGACTGGGGCTATAGAAGTAGTGGGATGAATTCCAGAGATTTTTGGGGAGTAAAGTTACAGAAATGGTGACGGGTTATTCTACATGGAAGATAATACAGGGTGAGATTTCACTAATGAGTCCTGGGTTTCTGTAATGGAGTTGCTCCTGAAGAATGAAATAAAGCTTTCTCTGTCCTTGGCCTAGACCCTTGGGCATGGGAGTATATCAGTTTTGAGATTCAAGATCAGGTGGACTTAACTAATTAGCTAGTATACATCTGTACAAAGATAAGTGTCTACATATTACAAAGATACCAGACCATGTCTCTAAAATAGTTTGAATTATTATTTTACACAAAAGATCTGAAAAAAATGTCTTTGAAAAAACTCCAGTTCATTTAACAACAACAACAAAAAAAAATCTATCTGGAAATTTCTCACTTAAGAACCAGATCAACCACAAGGGGTAATTAGAAGGCAGAGGAGGCAGAGTGAAGCAATGGGGCCTTGTCCATCAGAAAGGCCTGTATCCATCCCATGAGCAGACCCTGCCTGGACTGATTCAACATGGACAGATCACAGCTCCAGCAAGACCATCTGGTTCTACATCTGTAAACATTCACAATGCTCCCACTTGGCAACACGGTTATGAAGACTGAAAATAATGCTGTGTTGAACCCTCAGCCCACTTTCTGTAGTGTGTGCCTCTCTTCTTAAATCTGAGGGTGCTTGGGGTATCAACAAATTTGTCTACAAAAAAAAAAAAACAGTGCTTTTAGAGACAGCACTGTGAAAGCAAATTTGTAATTTTATGAGCATTTAATATGTAATGTAGAAGTAAGTGCTACCATGGACTGTATTTTTACAAAATGATCACATTTGTTGGAAATTATAAAACATAATTTTATCAGACTACGGTATGGCCTTTTGACAGACTTAGCCTTTCTGCCTGTGTTTCTCCTTTGAACTTCCTTAAAGGTTATTGGGTAGAAAGACCTGTTTTCACACACACACACACAAAAGCATGAATGTTTGTTTGTTGGCTGCAAGATAGTCAGTGTAAAGCAGAAGGAGATTGATTGATTCCTGGGCTACTGGGACTCTCTTTCCTTTCATTGAATTTTCTAGAGAGAAATGGGCAAATGGGAGAGGCAGAACAGCAGTTAGAACTTGATGGGACACAGGATACAGGTCTTTGGAGGCAGCTGGATGGATATTTTCAGCCCTGTTCCTTCTGGATGTAGGAGCTGGGGCAAAACTAATCTCCTTAGCATCATGTACTTGACTAGCAGATGATACAAGATCTGTACACAGGTGCATGCACATCCATCAGCAAAATAATGCGAGATCTGTACACAGGTTCATGCACACCCATGAGCAAGATGATGCAAGATCTGTACACAGGCATATGCACACCCGTCAACAAGCACACACTAGCTAATTAGTGCTAGCTCTTGTCACCCATGCTCTGCTTTGTTATTTCTTATATGCTTCTGGTTATTATTATTGTGGTGGTGGTTATTGTTTTCTTATATTATTTTTGTTATTATTATAGTTGAATGTATACCTGAATTCAGTGCTTCAAGAGCATGTAATCATTATGTGTGGTGAACTTTTAGTGATTTAATGACTGTAAATCCCAATTCCAAGTGCCTAGTTAAGCCCCATAACCATGAAAATCTTTGTCCTATCTAACAAAATAATTTTAAATACTATGGACTTTCTGTATTTTATCAAATAGCTACCAAAACACACACTTCAAGACAAAAATCTCCAAGAATCTTAGATACTTAAGATTTTGATATAACAGAATTAGGTCCACTTCTGGTCTCCATTTTAAGAGAACCACACACATCAAACAGAAGTCCTTTATCTGGACCCTGTATTTAAACCTAGAAGGCAGCTTGAGCCAGAGAAAGGTCAGTTCAAAACGTGTTAGATGAAAAGAGGAAAACTTGAGTCCAATATTGTTTTCAAAGAGAGCTTACTGCCTCGTAAGGTATAATAACTAGGCACATTCTATTCCGACCTGAAAACCAAGTGGAAATGAAGAGGAACAAAAGACATACACATGGAAAGTCTGCAGGGTCATATATGACCTGATATTAGGAAGGTTCTAGTAAATGCCAAACAAAAAGTGACCACAGAGGGCAGAATATCCAACTTCAGTTTTCAGAGGCAGTTTTCACATATAATTATTATTTATATTTAATTGTGCTTTATAAATTGATCAAATTGCTGGTTTTATATTTTAATTAAATGTGACTGCTACTTAACACTACCAGTCAAAACCTGTAAGTTCACAAAACTGTTCAAGTGTGAGAGTGATGATATCAAATATATTCAATTAAAATTCTCACAAGCCTTAGACATATGTAAATGTTCCAAACAATTCACATAAATTCTAATGTACCATAGATTAAAGTGCATTTATACTTTGAATTTAAAGCATGTCTTCATGAATGTTGAGTATACAGAAGTAAACCTCTCAGCTCTCCTTCCCTGTTTTTACCCCTCAGTTGTTCTAGCTAAACCTGGGGACATGAAGAACACCCATGACAAAGTTAGCTGTTTGTCCACTTAAAGAAAATTATTCCAATTTTAACTGTCAGTATTTTTACAGTAGTATTAAAATACTCAATAAAGATTACTTTCTCAAGCTATCCAAGATTCACCTGAGTTATTACACAGGTAATAACAGGTTCCTGTTCACACCATCTAAAGTGACTTAAGCTATGACCAAAATGATCCAACTGAGCTCCTTTAAGGCTCAGGCTTAACTCAAGGACACAGCACTTGCCCAGCCAGTACAACTTGAAGAAAAGAAGGACAAGGAAAGGAAAGAGGGGATAATGAAGACCAAGTCCCCTTGGATGGGTAGGTCTTGTCCGTCATAACTTTCCAAAGCACACAGGGCCTTGACAAATCTGATGGTTTTTGATATCTCTAAACCTTGTTGGTTTCTCTATTTGATGATGTCTATTTTTTAATTACATTGTGCTTTATGTTACACATCATATCAAACCACATTTTGATTGTCTTAGGCCTGAAGACTTTTTTTGAGCATAGTGTTTATAAGACATATTCATATGAAAGTGGTCATAAACAAATGAACATTTGTTCCTGATCTTTAGAAACTAAATCCAGAGTAGGAACTAACTATAGAGCTATATACATAGAGACGCTCAATAAAATTGAAAATGCTGCCAGTTGGTGGTGGCACACACATTTAAACCCAGCACTCAGAAGGCAGAGGAAAAAGGATCTCTATGATTGAGGCTAGCTTGGTTTATTGAATAAGTTCCAAGACATCTAGGAGTACACAGAGAGAAACACTGTCTTAGTTAGGGTTTCTAATGCTATGAAGAGGCATCATGACCATGGAAGCACATACAAAGGAAAACAGTTAATTGGGACTAACTCACAGTTAGGAGATTTAGTCCGTTATCGTCATGGTGGGAAGCATGGTGGCATGCAGGCAGACATGGTGCTGGGGAGGTAGCTGAGAGTCCGACATCTAGATCCACAGTTGGCAGAAAAAGATAGTGACACTGGGCCCCACTTGAGCATCTGAAAGCTTAAAGTCCACCCTCCAGTGACACACTTCCTCCGACAAGGTCACGCCTCCAATAATGTCACTCCCCATGAGTCTTCAGGGGGGCCATTTTCATTCAGACAACTACAAACATTATCTTGGAAAACATAAAAAGAAAATAAAAGATAAAGGAAGGAAGGAGGGATGGAGGGAAGGAAGGAAGGAAGGAAGGAAGGAAGGAAGGAAGGAAGGAAGGAAGGAAGGAAGGAAATGGTGGTTGTGGTCATTAAATGAGAGAAAATGAACAATACAACTTTGAGAAGACATAAGTTTACATATTTACATAAGTTATGTAAATCACTGTGACTAAAGACAACTTGAGGTCATCGTCTTGTAATGTTTCAGGATACAAGCAAAGAAAAACAGCTTAAATGATGTATCACTATTTGAAATAACAGGAAAAATGCTAATAGCTCAAAAATCTCATGAGTCAGACAGTAGTTAATATATGGTGAAAATAGTATATAATATAACTATTAGAATGAAGAGCACCTATGCATGCTGCCATACAATGCAAGTCGGTAGAAGAGAGCTTGCCTGGCCCTCACATGGCCCTGGGTACTCTGGAAGAAAAGGGAAAAGTAGGGGGAAGAGAAGGGGATACTAAGCTTATCATAAAAAATACCTTCTACCCGAGTGTTTAAAATAACTCATATACAATTTTCATTTAAATCAGACTTCTATCTGTTTTAATAAGAGATAAATTATGATATTGATGGTGGGGATGATAGTGAAGAGAGAGATGATAGATAGATAGATAGATAGATAGATAGATAGATAGATAGATAGATAGACAGACAGACATACACACACACATACATACATACACATACATGCATACACACGTACGTACATATATACACAGATACATAGATGGATACGTGATAGATGTGGAGAAAGGGGAGGACATTAAGAAAGGAGTGGTGTGGGACATCCCTATATTGATTAAGAACCCTCAGCAGGTCTGATTCCATGCAGAACCTAACACCCAGAAGTCAAAGAGACAACTGAACTAATTTAACAATTAAGCACTAAGCATCACTGTGTGAAGCAGCTGTGTCTTCAGGCTTTTACCTATTTGCAAAAACAATTGCTTCCTCTCTTAGATCCACTTAGGTTTTCTGCCATTTGTACAAGCTCCATTCAAAACTCTCTCTTTATTTGAGAAGTTATCTACATAACGTCACAGAAAACATTTGAAAGTGAATTTCAGTTCATCCGAAAACTTTAATTTGGCTATTAATTTTAGTGCCAGTCCTGCAACCCTTACCAGAACAGATTGCTAACCAACACTGAAATAACATTCAGCGTTTTGAATTTCACCTCCTCTCCCTTGCTTAATGAGTAGTGAAAAGTCTCAAAAGGTGAAAGAGGAAAACTGCTGATGGTCAGTTCCCAGAGACGAGTGTAGTTGCTGCTTTCAACAGTTAATCTTTCTAGTATATTGCTGAACTGGAAAAGTGGATTTTCCTTTAAAAGCTGTGAAATATTCAGCGCTTTTAATTTTCTAACTAAATATTTTCACAATGATGTAGAAGATACGTTATTGAGCTCCTCAAACATAGGTCGTTGAGTTGGGTTTGTTTCAGTTATATATCAGATCAGTCTATAACTAATATTTTATCTGCAGTAATAGAATTATGTGATACATTTTCCGTTATGAAGCACAATGAGAGAGTTAATTTTCGTTGTTGACTGGATGTAACATCACTTAGGAGACTCACCTCTGGGTATATCTGTGAGAGTCTCAAGAGAGGCTTAACTGACGAGGGGACACCCGCCCTGAATTTGAAGGACACTGTAATACTGTCTGGGGTCCCAGACTGAATGAAGTGGGAAAAAGAGAAAGTGAACTGAGGACCTAGATTCTTCTCTCTTTAATTCCTCATTGCAGACACATTGTGGCTTCCTACATTCTTCTCCAATTCCTGATTATAGACACATTGTGGCCAGCCACCTCACCCCTCACACCCTGCTTTCCCCCTGATAGATGGATGGACTGTATCCTTTCGAACTTTAAGACAAAATAAACCCTTCCTTCCCTGAATAATTATTACCAGGCACTTTGTCACAGCATGTAAAAATAACAATGTGTCTAGTAATTAGAAACACCTAGAGTCGGTGATTCAACATAAGACCCACAACACTGTGATACCTGTGATTCTATGTTTGTGCTCCCCCAATTATATTCTTCTACCTTGCCCCAAGTTTAAAAGAAAAGATCACTGCTTATAACTTTGTATTCCACAATTCCTATGCCTATGGTTTTATAAGTGTCATTATCCACCCTTCGACAATCATATCACATGTGGTTTTATGGCTTAAATTTTCATTCAACACCCCCGTAAGCCAATATGTCCAGTGATTTCCCCATGTTTAATGTAGACATGGTTCACATAATTTTCTCAGCTGTTGTTTGCCTATCTTGAATTATTCAGTTTGTTGCTCTTTATACCTATGTGCTCCATGCTAATTGCTAACTTGGTAGTGTCTAGATTCTTAGGGGACAAATATCTGGGCATATCATGAGAAAGTACCTAGACTAGGATAATTGGAGTAGCAAGATTCAGTCTGACTGTTGATGGAACATCCCATGGGCTCATCTGCCTTACATTCATGTTACCATGTCTTCCCCTCATGACAGACTTTTCTCTCAAAATTCTAGCTAAAATGAACTCTTTCTTCCTTCAGTTGCTTTTGTTGGGTAAGTTTATCACAGATATAAAAAAAAAAAGGTAACTAATGCACTGGGGCTTTAGGTGAAAACAAAATGTATCTCAGTGTCTATATGAAACTCAGAAGTTAAGAATGAGTATAGGACTCCAGAGAGAAGCCAGTTTTGTTCCCAGCACCCACTGACAGCCAGCTCACAATCACATGTAAGTCCAGCTCCAGCGATCTAGCATCCTTCTCTGGCCCCTGAGTGTAACTGCGCTCACATGCACACAAGCGCACACACATGCATACATATAATTCAATTTTTAAAAAAATCTTTAAAAATAAACAAGATTATATTAATGATATTGTTTCTTCCTCAGGACCTGATGGTGGAAAGAAAAGGCTAGTGACTCCTGCATCTCCCGGGAACCAACTGTAGTGCTGTCTCCCAAAGAAACTTCAATGAAGACAAGGAGTCGTCGCACACCATTCTGGTACTATCAGGCTGTGCTTATCTTGATTCTCTTCAAAAAACCCCATCAATAATTTGGAATTGCTAAGTTGAACACGAGAATGCTGACCTTGGACTGGGGGAATGGTTCAGCGTGTCACCCAGCAGGCGCCCAGGTCCTCCGGCTCTTATAGTCTTTCTCTCTCCCTTCGGTGATTTGCCCTGCACCTTCGATACTGTGGCTGCATTGTAGATGTATCAGCTGCAGTTAGGCACCACACAGCCACTTGTTCTCTGCATTTTAACCTGCTGTGGATCTCTGTGGTTGCCTCTGTCTCTTACAGAAAGAAGCGTATTTGTTGAGGGTCGAGTGTTCTACCCATGAACTCTCAACCATGTGGTTACCTACACAAGACCTTCATAGTGATAGCACCAACTGACACACCCACATGGGTGGAAAAACTTCCACAAGATGCTGTCTTTAAATGAAGCATCGGAAACAATGGCTACTGAATAAGGGAGAATATTTGCTCCAGAATGAGGTCCCTGTTGGCTTATCAGTTTCAAGTAGTCAGTCAGCCCTAAATACATGTACAACAAACAATACTCAATGGACTCAATAGTTTTTAGGCTTTTGGGGTGGGGGGTTATTTGTTTGTTTTGTGTGTGTGAGAGAGAATGAGTGAGTGTGTGTGTGATAGTAATAATTGAAGAAGAGGTCAAAAATTTGAGAGAGGAACAGGAAATGAATTGAAGTGGGGAGAAAAATGGAGAAGAAATCATGTACCTCTATATGACATTGGCAAAATATAAAAAAAATTAAAAATTAAGTTATTAAAAGAAAACCTGAGTTTAATCACAGGATCCACATTCTGGAAAAAGAGAGCAGACTCTCGTAAGTTGTTCCTGATTCTACATGCACATTACCACATGTGTGCATTCATGCATGTACACACACACACAAACAAACAAATAAATAAATAAATGTTAAAAAGGCTGTTAAGTGTTAGTTTTTAGGTGTGTCTGGGCTCCCATACTGTGCCAAAAAGCTCATTAAAAATTGCAATATCAGTCAGTAATTAAGAGAAATAAACATTAAAATATGCCAAAATATCAATGAACCTCAAAAACATGCACTAAAAGAAGGAAAGAGACATACTTTATGATTGCCTACTTTATAGCTTTTATAGCACATGCCATACAACATGTATTGTATGGACAAATCTACAGACGGCCTGCAGTCTGATGGCCTGGCTCTAGAAGCAGGAGTAATAATTAATGCAGTTGGACTGAAGTAACGATGCTTACACAATTGTATAAATTTACTAAAATTAAATTGTAGGATGGGTTTTATTGTGTAAAAATTAAGTTGCTAAAAAGTGAACAGCAATAGCCAGAAGGTGGTGGCGCACGCCTTTAATCCCAGCACTCAGGAGGCAGAGGCAAGCAGATCTCTGTGAGTTCAAGTCCAGTCTGGTCTACAGAGAGGGTCCCAGGACAGCCAGGGCTACACAGAGAAACCCTATGTTGTAAAAAAAAAAAAAAAAATTGAAAAGCTGTCATATCTGTGAGATGCTAAGTCTGGCTCATTTATTTTTTCAGAGTCTCACTCCGTAGCTTCAGCCGTAGCACTTGCTATATAGACCAGGATGATATTAAAGTCACAGAGCTCCACCTGACTCTGCTACCCATGTACTGGGAGTGAAAACTTGTGGCACTGCTTTTTGAAAAAACAAAACACAGGTCTGGTCTACTAAGCTTTAACACTTACACAAGCTGTGTGCCAGTTTGAAAGTAAAGTCGGAGTGGGAAAAATCCAGTAACCTGAGAAGACCTGCTCTTGATGATGGCATCTGGATGGATAAGATGCAGTTACTTCCTCAGGAGCTGAGGATCCCACTCTTCACAGACAGCCCAAGGCTGCCAGGCCACATGGGAGTAGGGATGCTGAAATGGTAGCCAATCCCAAAGGATCTTATGTCAAGATGAAGGAGAATTACAGGGAGCACCACACACATTATTTTCCTTCCTGGCACGCAGGCAGAGGATTCAGGAATTCGATGGGCAGGTCAATAGTTTCTTGCACGATAGAGTTACCTCTACCCTCGCCATAACGTGCTCTTCTGAAACTCCCCTTTTCTTCTGTCAGAGTCATTTCCATTTTTTCCCCCTCAAGTCTGCAACTATCAGTCAAGTTTCATCGACGAAGATAGAGGGGATCATTGAAGTAAGCCATTGTATGTACCATCAAAGCTAAGGATTAAGGATGATTTAGACAAATCAGTCTCACTCTCTGGGATATAATTTTAGATGAAAGAGGGCACTTTTATGTCAATATGACCCAGTCTTAATGCTATATTATCAGAGAATAAATATAAAATGCCTCAACATAGTTTGAAAATTTACAGTGAGGTCTATGGAATAAAGAAGAAGTATAAATGATTTAAGCTGTTCCCCCAAACACTAGCTTGTGTGCCCTCTGTACATTCTCGAAGGAAACTGGCCAAGGTTAGCCTAATGAAGAAAGCTCACTGATGCCTTTGGCTGTGTGGAAGTAACATGAGTGAAGAGTATTGATATGTCTCACAACTACAGAAACAAATACTCTTAAAGCCGCGACCTGTCTCAATATTCTTCCTGTAGAGAAAAATTGGAGATACCCAAGTGTGGTACCATCTAGCCAACATCCACATACAATGCCTTTCTTACATTTTATTAAATGCTGTTTTTAAGGCTGGAGAGAGGGCTCAGCAGTTAAGAACACTGACTGCTCTTCCAGAGGAC
>NC_022030.1:4665362-4666705 GCF_000317375.1 Microtus ochrogaster
AAAAAAAAAAAGAAAAAAATCAGAGATTCACCTGCTTCTGCCTCCCAAGTGCTGGAATTAAAGGCATGTGCCACCACCTCCTGGCTAACAGTATTTTTTTTTTCAAAACTAACCAGCAGAATTTATGGGAAGTTTCTGGGGCACTTTGCTGCTTAGGAAGTGTATGTGTCTTGTTTTGCTTGTTTGATTGTTTTCTTTATAACACAAGCGTGCATAAAACCCAGACTTGCCTAGTACTCACTATGTATCTTGAACTTCTGATCCTTCTGCCTCTACATTCCCAATGTAAGCATTGCCTCGAGTCCAGTTTCACATAGTCTGGTAATCCAGCCCAGGATTTTGTGCATGCTGTACCAAGTGCTCTACCTACTGAGATAGCTGAGCCCTGTCTGAGATTTTGATTTGTGGCTGAACATCTTTGGTTCTATACAATCTTACCACTGGCCCAAAGTGAAATAAACAAAAATGAGCACTCAGATGACCATCACAGCAACAGCAACTCTCACAATCACTAATATCATAACTGTTGACTACATGTTAAGCGCTAACTATAATTAACACTACAGGACCCATCCAGCAGTCATTATGTTGAAGAGGAAAAGTCAGGGATCCAGTTCAAGGATTTGCCCAGGTTCAAGTCTATAACTAGATAAGAATGTATGCAGAATCTGGACACTGTTCCTTGTCACTCAGTTCAGAAGTGTTATACTGAGACAGACTAATTTAAGAGATAAATGTAAAAAGAACAGAGATCATGATTCTGTGAATGACTTTGCTGTTTTAGAATGTGGGAGGCGGGGTAGAAGGTTCACTTTTTCCACCCAGCATGTAGCTTGACTTTCTGCTCAAATTCATATGAGAAGCACTGGACTCCTCCCAGGCAAATGGTTTTGCCTTGGTCATCCTCGCAATCAGGCTAAAAGGAAAACTAACTTACTTATTACTGTGAAGAGAAGTTTGGTATCTGCCTAACATTTTAGCCTAAAATAATACTGACTTTATCTACCATATGTCAGAGTGACCAAATGAACAGCCCCCAGTCATCAATCAACTGTGTTTTGTCTATGGAGTAACCCCTCAACAAGTGGCATATTTTATGACTATATGGATCTAACCCATGTCTATTTCTGTGTAGGGTCTGTGTGGTGCTCTCAAAATGCACTGATAAAAAAATTCCTAAATTCTAAATGTATGAGATAAAAATGAACTCTCTGACTATGGTGGACAATGAGGGCTGCTGAGAAGCCAAGGACAATGGCACTGAGTTTTGATCCTACTGCATGTACTGGCTTTGTGAGAACATAGTCTGTTTGGATGTTCACCTTACTAGACCTGGATGGAGG
>NC_022030.1:4666910-4672930 GCF_000317375.1 Microtus ochrogaster
GAATGGTCCTCCTCTTTCTGCCAGTTTCAGGAATTGGAATCCAGGGGTCCTTCCTCATCATAGACCATGAGTCTAGGTGGACAGTTCTTCGTCACAAAGAGAAAGAAAAGAAAGCCAAGGCATCCAAGGACTGAGGGCTATGGTTGCACACATAATTGGTTGTAAGTTCAATTAAGAACCATTTCGGGAGTTCTAATTTCTAATGGCAAATTTTGTGGACTAAATTCCTAACATTAATTTGCTGAAGACTTGACTTCTAATCTGACTTTATTTGGAGAGGGATGTTAGGAAGCAATTAGTGTGGCCATAATGGTGTGTCCTTCTCATTGGCCTGGTGGTCTTCTAAGAAGAGGTCTTCCTGTATCTGTCTGTCTCTCAGTGTATGCAGTATCAATGAAATATGTTACACAAGTGATCATCTGCAAGCCAGGAAGAGGGCTGTGACCAGAACCAACCATGCTGGTATTCTGATCTTGAACTTACAGGCCCCCAAAGTATTAGAAAATAAAATCTTGATTTTGTAAGCTACTAATTCTGATCTTACTAAAACTATAAACGTCTGTCAAACTTTGAAAGTATGTTAGAAAAATTTTTTCCAAAAAAGTTTCACCTACTGTTACTTGTAGTCCACCTGATCCATAAGCAAATTGATATTAAGTTTAAAAGATCATATGGAAAGATTTTGTTGATGCCAATGGCTTTTATTAAACCAATTTCCTAACTCACATATTTGTATTGATTGACTCTCAAAAAACAGTAATTTTATAAAGCTGTTTCTACTGAAAGTAGGTGAGGAAGTGTGATAATAGCATTTGGGATGGTTTGCACACTGTGCAAAGAAACTAGTAGTCTGTTGCACAGGCCTGCTTCATGCAAGTAAAACCTTCATAATAAAAGAAAAAGAAAAAATTCAAGAAGGAGATAGACTAACTACTGTAAGGCTAGAAGTGTGAGTCAATTGACGGAGTGCTCATCCAGAATACACGAAGCTCTGAGCCAGGTCCCCAGCACAGCATAAACTAAACATCTGGGTAATCAGTGATCTCAGCACTTAGGAGACACAGGCAGAAGGACCTAGCGACGTATGAAGTTCAATGCTAAGCCAGGCAGAGCTACATGAGATCTTACCTTAAAAAAAGACAAACAAACAAAAAAGACTATTGTAATCATTTAAACAAATTATTTTGGTTACTTCCATTGCAGTTTAGCTGAAAGCAAAGGTGAAAAGAGAGTGGTTGTGTTGGTATAGATTTCTTGAATGACTAGCCCTTGAATTGGTCATCTGGTAGAGAAGAACTTTTTATTTTAACAAAGCCCTTTTGTCATGTATGTTACTAAACTATTTTAAACAGGTTTCTAAGATTCATTTACCAGTAAAGTCCATGTCTACCTCATCATATGTAAGTCAGTGTTAAATTATTACTAGGTCTACCTAAGAAACAAGGCATAACAGTACAAACTTCCTCATAGTTATTTTACAACTTCAAAAAGGAAGAAAACATCCAAAGCACCATGACTTTGTGGAGGGGGCATCACAGGCAAACCAGGAGACAGGCTCAAGGCAGTACTGGCATTGATTTCTTGTGGGGGCAGAATATTTGACCATGTGAGGCTTCTTTGCCCCTTGGCCAGTCCAATTCAAACAACACAGTACTATAGGTGTCTGTTTACAATGTGATAGTACCTGGAAATATCTCATGTGCCTGAGGGCAGGCTTCACTATCTCTGACCTTTCCAGGGTCCAATCCTCATCCTAAGCACCTGCCTCTCGGCCCACCTTCTCCTAACCTGACCAGAAGGACCCCCACCCACAAGTTAAACTGCTTTTACTCATGTCTGTCAACAACTGTATTTAATGTACAAGGTATACACAATTGTGTATCTATTACAACATATGCAATATAATATGCATACACTGTATTTAATATACAGTTTAGAGATGTCTCCTGTGTGGCCCAAGAGATTCGTTCTCTGGAAAACAAGAAAATTTCACTTTCAAACTTTGTGATAAGATACAGGACAGTCATTCCGACCCACTTTTCCATGACTTCACCGTTACCTGGAAGAGCCTCCGGAATACGTTTTAATAAACATTTTAATTTCATATAGTAGACTTTTCTGTAGTAATGACCAAAATAACAAGGAGTGATCCTTACAATCTGAAAGAACACAAACAGTGCACCCTGCGTGAAATGCAGCAGAAGCTCTTCCGTCCTTTCTGTATTAGAAAACAGGATATCATCTGGCTTAGTAAAGTGCTTGCCTCCCAAAGTCTGATTTTCGTTCAGATCGTTTGCTCCCTAGAATAAACCCAGACCTTCAACTACATGGGCTGAGCTGCCTTCAAAACTACATTAGGAGCTCCCAGTGGTGGCACAGTCTGTGACTCCAGAGATTGAAACAGAAACAGAAGATATAACCTGGGCTACATAGGGTGTTTCAAGCTAGCCTGAGCTGCAAAGACACCCAGGTGGGTGGCAGAAGAACCGCAGCATAACAGATCATATGGGATACAAAATGTGAACCAAAGAACCACCAAGAATCTTTCTCTAGTTGTTATTATTGCCATTTGTCCGCCATAAATCTTAGTACTGTGGCAACTAATCTACAGACAATTCATTGATAATATAGAAGATGGGGTGTTTAGCACCCTTTTGGTGATTATCTAGGATGTCTTCTAGCCATGAGCTGGGAGTAGAAGGAAAGAATAAAAAATTTCTGTTTAAAGGAAGATTCCTCCCAATCCCCAAAACATAAAGTTGTGGCATAGAATTCAGTTCAAAAGAAGCCGGCTTGTGATGTTTTCCTTCCCATAAAAAAAGCGGGGGGGGGGGGAGCAAATCATCCAAGTACGGTGGAATCAAATATGAACTTCCTGAAAACGCATCAGCTGATAAAGCAGGATTCAAGTTCAAGGACACATTCCATCCCTAATCTTCATTTTACAACTTTTGGAGATAAATTTTCCTTAGCACTAAAATCTTTCAAAGACAGCTTTTCTGGGAAAACAAATTGTTACAAGTGTGCGATAAATTGGCCAGATGCCGCCGGGACATGAGCAGTGATTTAGAAGTAAGGTAAGGATGGCCCTATCGCCTATGTTTAAAGTCTTCTGTTTACTGCAGGGAAATGGCCACATTCAAAGCAATCCTCTGGCTGTAGTAAGGGTTAATTAGCTTCCCAAAGTGCTTTTCTTCTCACAGAATATAGTTTATATTTGGGGTGGGGGGATTTGGCAGAGCTTAAGTTACAGCCTAACCGATTTGTTCAGTGGAATCCAACACTCAGTCACTTTTCTCCACCCATTTAGCCCTTAACGTTTATTAGCAGAGATAGATACACAATTCAAGAGGAAAAAAAAGTATTATTAATTTCCTTTCTTCAGAATTTGGCACCAAGACACCTAAAAGGTAGCCCTTCTTCTCATCTCATCCCCAAACTGATGTCCATTTCTTGCAAAAATTCAGAAATTTCTCAAACCTCATTACCAATCCTCCAGTCCGTCCTTACCAGCCTGAATATATCACGGAGAGATAAATAGCCAGGAGACTTAATTATTGCTTACATTGCTATAAAGAAAAATTAATTGCAGTCATAAAAACTATGTTATGATATAATGACTAGCTATGCTCCGTTCTAGAAACTGCTATTTTTAAGTTTCCAACACAGGGCGGGGTGGAGGGGAGCAGCAGTGTTTCTGTGGTTGCCACTCTTGCCCAGAAAGAAAAGGAAAGGACAAATGGGGTGGGGCCCCAAGAACAAAAATAAAAATTTCTACAATTTAGCAATCTGGTAATAAGGCCATTGTCAATATTCTTAATCATCACCTCGTTCTATAAGGCAAATGAAAACTTGTGGCTATTTTGCAGTCATCTCAGTTGACACACACACACACACACACACACACACACACCACAAAGTGTTGGCTCATTCTCATATAGCTCCTTATTCTTAAAGTTAGCAGTTTTCCTGTCTTACTGAAACAGAGAAAAGGGAGCACTGGGCAAATCAAAGAAGGTTATTTTGAAAATCAGCGAGGAACTTTCTAGCAAGCCTGCTGGGTGTTCCTCTTAAACTCGTCTGTGTTGTAGCACTCGTTCATTTGTGCATGAAGACAAAGGCAACTTCAACTTGATATTTCTGTCATCCCTGCAGTGGGAAGAGTCCTTTCCTCGTTTATAACATCAATCACTCTTGCAATAAATCTTAGGAGTGGATATGGTCATTTAAATCTCCACCTGCACAAACAACAGAAAATAAGAGCTCATAAATCTCTACACTGGTGATTAACAAATTTTGGATCCTCGGGAAAGATATTATGAGGGGGGGGAGGGTTCACTAATTCATTAATAAAGACTGATTTGCTGACAATCTGTTTAGTTTACAGCATAGGGGGAAAGCAAACAAATCTCTGCTAACAAAACAAAGCTTTAGAGGTTGGTGAATTCCCATCTGAGCCTGGCTTAGAGAGGCAGATCTGAGCGGAACAGAGTCAGATGCTGAGAGCTCCTCTAGTGTCTCTCCTGTCCTCCTCCTCAGTGTCCCATTTGTAAGACCAGAAAATGTGACGCAGGGTGGGGGGGTGGCGGGAGAGAGCCATCTCATCTCCCTGGTTCCTTGGCATCTATTTTATTCCATCCTTGGGTTCTGCTTCCCTTGGCTTCTCTTACCCACCCCCTCCACCCCCCAGAAAATCATCTCATTCCTGGAGAAAGATGGTCCCAGGTGGAATTAAGGCTGGACGCTGGTCTTTTCCGAAAGTCATGTCCCAGTTTGTCTCTTCTTAAGCCAGCTTTCCACGGGGAAACCTGGTAGCCAAGAGGAATGGAGAAGAAGAGAAAGGCAGCGGTCTGAGCAGGAAATCTGCAGTTTTTACGAAAGGTGTCAGGCAAAGAGATGTCCGGGAGTGACTGACTCTTTAAGACCCTGTGGAATGAATGTCTGGCAAGAATTTGCACAAAAGTTTTTATCCCACTAGGAAAAGATTCTCAGCTAGCAAAATATGCTCCACAAAATCGTATGATCTCTCTCATTCTCTCCTCATCCCCAGCCAGCACTGTGTGTGTGTGTGTGTGTGTGTGTACATGTGCATGTCAAGTGTGTTCTTATACACTAGCAGTTCCCCAGTACCTTCAAATTAACAGTTTATTAATGGCGGTTTTTTTTTCTTCGTTTCTCTTCCTCTCCAGTACCACAAAGATTCTGCTAAAGGCTTTCTTTCCCAATTTACCTCAGGTAAAACTGAAACAGTAAGGTGCATCTGAGAAAAAAAATCGGCTCCGTGATCTGCATTTGCTTTTCGAAAATTTGAATCGGTGGACACGACCGAGGTAAAATAAGTCTCTCTTCATCGTGACTGATAGGGCATTGGGACTGCTGATATCACCCAGTACATGGGAATGCAGTCTTCATAAAACCCTGTGGTCTTAAGGGGTCTTAACCAGGGCCAGCTGGATTTTAATTGGTATTTTGATAGAGGAGGATTGCCTGTGAGATGCTTTAGGGGGAAGGCCCACTAAGAGCAAAGGACTTGGCCATCTTTCTGAGATTCTCAGTAACAATCAGTTGAGATTCCCTTAGAGAAAAGGGGGGCCCTAGGAGCTGATCAGGGGCAAGCTGAGTAGCGCTAGTATCCCCTTCCCTCGGACCAGGATGGAAGAAAGAAACTGGTACATGCACATTGCAATGAATTGCTGGAAACCCGGGTCTGTGCCTCAGAGTCTCCAGTGCTTCTGAAAGGGGTCTAGGAAGTCTGTAGGGCCTATCAGGCCCCTCCCCTGGGCTGCGTGGATCCGCCTCTCTATTCCCTAGATAAATTCCTAGTGTTCACCAAATTCCTCGGCGCTCTCTCTCTCTCTCTCTCTCTCTCCATTAAGGCCGGGACTCCGAGGGTGGGGAAATAGAGAGCTGGTTTCCCTGTCGCAGGTTCCCTTGTGGTCGCTTCCACAATTCAGCCAGGGGAAGCTCTGAGACTGGGCTGCCAGATCCCAACTCAAACCCCAATACACGAAGTGGCAGCT
>NC_022030.1:4673035-4684187 GCF_000317375.1 Microtus ochrogaster
CTCTCTCTCTCTCTCTCTCTCTCTCTCTCTCTCTCTCTCTCCCCTTCCCCACCCCCTCTAAACATGTCCACTGGCTCCCTCAGTGATGTAGAAGACCTTCAAGAAGTGGAGATGCTGGAATGCGACTCCCTGAAAGTGGACTCCAACAAGGAGTTTGTGACTTCCAACGAGAGCACCGAGGAGGGCTCCAACTGTGAGAACGGGTCCCCACAGAAGGGTCGCGGTGGCCTGGGCAAGAGGAGGAAGGCGCCCACCAAGAAGAGCCCACTGAGTGGGGTCAGCCAGGAGGGGAAGCAGGTCCAGCGCAACGCAGCCAATGCGCGCGAGCGGGCCCGCATGCGGGTGCTGAGCAAGGCCTTCTCCAGACTCAAGACCACCCTGCCCTGGGTGCCCCCGGACACCAAACTCTCCAAGCTGGACACGCTCAGATTGGCGTCCAGCTACATCGCGCACTTGAGGCAGATCCTGGCCAACGACAAGTACGAGAACGGTTACATTCACCCAGTCAACCTGGTGAGTTCTCCCTCGCTGCTCGCTAGGCCTGGGAAAGCGGTCGTTTCCCTGACACCTTGGTCACTGCTGGCCTACCACGTCCGGCGACTTTCGCGCGGGCTCCACGCAGCTCCCTGGCTTTCTGCACTGAGTCCTGAGATCCCGCGAGTGATTTGTGCAAGGGTTTGACGTGGCACCCCATTAAGGGTTTTCCGAGGGTATTCAGCTGGCAAAGATGAGGGATCCCCGAGTAGGGTGCCAGCGCCATTTCCGCTGTTGTGAAACTGACAAGATGCTGGCCACCCATAAGACGTCTGACTGTATCTTTTTTAGCTAGGAGCAAAACTTAAGCTCCCCTTCTGATTCTTGTAAACATCCAACTCCGTTCTGTCCCCGAGTATATTTAGGACTATTAAATACAGACATATTTATGTCCCTCCACCTCCATAACTGTCCATGCAAATCCCTCGGCTACTTAAATATTCTGTGCTTGTCTAAGTAGATTACCATTTTTAAACCCCAGAAATTCCAGCTACTGTCAACATAATTAGTAAATGCGCACAGGTCTTTGAGTACTTAAAGAGTATTTTAGTCATAGGTCCGATCAGTCACAATGAAGAGCGCTTTGGCTTTTCCTCAATAATTCGTTGGACATGAGTTGACCCTAATTTTTGAAAAGCAAATGCTGATTACTGAACCAATTCTCTCAGCGGCGTTTTACTATTTAGGATTTTTTTTTTAACTTCCTCTTCGTTTGATTTCATTTTCAAACGTGCAGGCTTTAAGGGGGGGCACCTTACTAAGGACTTTGTTTACATATGATAAGGTTGAGATATCCCTCTGGCGGGCGCTCACAGAAAGGGTTGTGTCCTCTCCTTCAGCTGCTCTCAGGAATTGGGGGAGGGGATGCTAAAACACATTTTGCCAGGAAAAATATTTTCCCTCCAAATAAAAGTTTATTTTTCAGGGTGTTGAGTAGCCTTTTTTTACAGCCTAAAACTAGAATGAGATTATCGATCAGAACATTTGTAATTGCTGCTACTTTCACCTTTAAGTATCAAAAAACAAAGAAAACCTATTTTTTTTATTATATAACAACCCAAAGAAAGGAAGGAAAAAGGAAAGAGGCGAACTTTGCTTTCTCCGTAATAGAGGGATCTTAGTTAAAATGCCACGATGTCTTTTATTAGCGCACACACCCTTCTTGGGATACTGACTGACTTCAAGTTGTAGTCATAGGTAGAATTGGATTGGGAGAGAAACGGGAGTCAATAAAAGCGAGAAGGCCTGGATGCTGGACCAGTGTCTCAGAGGACCCGTAGCTGCAGCCGGTAGTTGGGATAGCCATCCTACCCACCGGCCGTGCTCAGACCCCCTAGAGTATCTTCCTTGAGGCTGTGGCTGGGCTTCCTCTAAGGGTTTCACTTAAAAACCAGAATGAGAGCTCTTTCGCCATACTTCTAAAAGTCCACCGCCGCCGCCACCTGAAGCTGTTTGCTTTATCCTGCCAGGCATTAACACACCTAGTAAACCGCAGACCTCCGGTGCTCACAGCCCTCGTGCAGGCGCCCCTCCGGTAACTAGGGCTCGGGGCTGACCCCTCCCACCCTGTCCGTCCAAGAGTTCTTACCTCCTCCGCCCTCTTCTCCCTTGCAGACGTGGCCCTTTATGGTGGCCGGCAAGCCTGAGAGTGACTTAAAGGAAGTGGTGACCGCGAGCCGTTTGTGTGGAACCACCGCGTCCTGACCTTGGAGGTGCGAGTCTGGGAACCTTGCGCTCCAGGGGCAGTGGGCCAGCGAGGGCGACGACCCCTGCCCTCCCCTCCCTGTCTCTGCTGCAGCCTTGCAGCGCTCCTCTCCCCATCCCACCCCGCGCGAACACTTAACAGCGACGAGGAGATTCGTTTCCAAACCAAAGGAGACCAACTGTACTTACAGATTCCCATCTATTTAACTTTATTAACGTCTGCCATGAATGACTGCGAGCCTGGCTGGTCCAAGTGCAATATGTAATTATATATTATATATAAATAGATAATAAGAGCCTATCAATGTGTATCTTTTGTACAATATGTTGTAAAGTGTAGATCATAGAATAGCTGACTTTGACAGTCACATTTATAAAGTAAGTCACTCAAAGAAATATATTTTTTTCAAACAAGTTTTGCTACTTTCAAAAATAAATCTTTCTTTATATTGCTAAAAAGCCTAGGCATTGGTGTGATTTCTTTTTAAAAACTTTGTGAAGAACAGTGGAAAGAATGGAGATGTTTAATGATAAAAAAATAGTTCTCTTAACATTTAATCCAAATTTCTAGTAAAAGATTAACTCCGATTTCCACTAGGAAAAGAGAAGTCGTGTTTCCTACTGAAAACCTTTGAAGAGTTGTTGCCCGTTACTTTAAGCCCACGAAAAACACTATAACTGTAAATAGTAAGTAAACCGAATTACAGTCATCCGGTCACACAGACCCGAGGACAACAAAGAACAGAAAACCCAATTCTCCACTATTTTACAGTATAGCTGTTCAGAAGAGCAGGAAAATAAACTGCGAAAATTTTATAACTTTCCATGATTTAAAAAAATACCTGCTTGCAAATTAGTGAAGAGGGATTGCAGCTACATGTGAATTCCAAATGCAGAAAATAATTGTGCTTGTTTCTTCCTGATAATTCATTAATTGCAACACTAAATGTGCAAGCCTGCTTTTCAGGTGAAGTTATTACCCTTTGCGTTCAGCTCCGGCCAAGACTTCCGGCCAGGGCGGCCAATCTTAACTTAAACATCTTCCAGGCTGAGGAACAGCCCATTGGGGAAGATTAGGTTGAGATAAACACAGAGGCGAGGCCAAGGAGCCTGGGACCCTGCTGCCTCTACCCTAGAGCAGCCCGCCGCGGCGATGCGCCAGATGCCACCGCGGCTGTTTAATGTTCGGGGTTATGACCGCAGTGTTTACAAGACGCCCTCGGTTATTTATACTGTTATCCCTCGCAGAGGCCTTGAAACTTCCGTTTCGCTTGCTCTTTCTTTTCGACAACCTCCTCCCCCCACCCCCCCAACACGCCCGCTTCTCTTTTTCTAACTGGATTTGATAGGTTTGGTACCTGGCGTTAGGATAACTTCCTCTCCTGCGCTGACACCTTCAGTCAACCCCAAAGGCCACGTGGGGCGGAGCAGTCCGGGAAACCTCTCCCCACTCCGGCTTGTCCCTCCAGGGAAGCCACCGGGCCACCAAAGCAAAAGTCCATCCACTTCTGTTGACTCTTCTCCACGTCGCTTTCACACTTGCCAAGGAGGGTATTTCAAGGTGTCAGGTGACTCCTCTAAACCATCCCATCTTGACTTTCAAGAGCTCAGTTCAAACTCTAGGCATTGCCACCTGCTCATACTCACGTGGGCCTTCACTTCCAACCTCAGAAAGGAGAGACAGGGTCCTCGCCAGGACTGATTCAGAGATTCCGAGGGAAGGAAGGTTGGTGTCGCCAACAGGATGTACTTACACGTACCCTTAGCCCGGCAAGCATTCCCAAGTTTCTAATCACGTTTTTGTTTTACAAACCAAGTAAATTCTTGACATTCTGAGCACGTTGCACTGGCGACTTCTCAGAACCCTAGTTTCTTTCCTTTTCTATTACAAACTCACACGTTTTTAAAGCCTTTGTTCCTCCTCCTTAAAATCTGAAGCCTTGACTTGAGGAGGAAATTTATGAGAAACCAAAGTCCTGATCCCACCAGGGGCAGTTTCTTCCCAGGGCCAGATTCTGTCTTCTCTTCCTTGCAAGTAAAAACTGATGATAGCGCTAGTAATAATTGGATTTGTATTCTCCTCAGAAACTGCCCAAGCTTTTAATACAGCTCAATGAAATTCTAATACATGTGGCCTCTTTGTGAAAGACAGGACCTAGCAAATAAATATCCAATACTAGTATGAGTAGGCAGGTGGCTATCTATAGTACATCTAAACTAAAAGTGTTTGAGGCAGGAAGCTCAAATGGTGTGTTTTAATTTCAGAGACTGAATTGTGTCTCTCCACAGCACTGGCCTCCCCACGTTACTGTTCCACCTCTTGCCCAAGTTCTCGAAATTTGTCTAAAACTGTCTATCAAGGTGACTCCCACAAAATCCAGAAAATTTCATTGAGCAAAGACAGAGCTCAAGATGATGCTAACTAACATGGGGTGATGGGGCCAAACTCTCCTATCAAGGGGCTCAGCTGAGCTCTAGGTCTGGACATAGTTGTGTCCCCAGAATTAGAGGCTGGATGGATAAGTGCAAATTCAGAGTTCGGAGAGCGAATAACTGAGTTTGGGCTTCAAAAAACTCCCTGGGAGTGAGTGTTGTGAGTGTTTTCTCTCTCTCTCTCTCTCTCTCTCTCTCTCTCTCTCTCTCTCTCCCTCCCTCCCTCCCTCCCTCTCTCTCTCTCTCTCTCTCTCTCTCTCCCCTTCCTCTATTTTCCACTCACAGCCTAAACACCTCTGTGCCACGAGCCCTTCTAGAGCAAATGATACCCACACTCACCATGTTCAACTTCCCTATTCCTTTTGTTCTCACATCTTCCCCTAAGTCTGCAATTCTCTGACTACCTGGTACCCAGCCTGTGCCACAATTTATTTGTAGTTGCAAATCAGGAATAGTGGACACCTTTGCCTCAAGCCAGAAGAGTCCAGAGTGAGGGATGAGGAGTGTCATGTGACATTTAAGCTACAAAAAGGATCTTGGGGAAAGCGGTTTTAGATGGACCAGGCAAATGACCAAATCACTGTAGCCACCTGGAAGGAAATGAAGTACTTCAAACAGTTCTCAGACTCAGATTCCTAACGCTGCAGCAAACGACACTCACTCTCCCTCCCTCCTACTCCCGTCCTCCCTCTCTCCCGTCCTCCCTCTCTCTGTCAGTGTTTGTAAGACTTACAATTTTTATAAGCGAATCAGTGTACTTTTAGCAGGTGTGCCCACAGTCGAATCAAAGACTTACTCCCAATGGCAATAATAAACAGAGTTCTAGTATTCACGGGTTATGTATCTCTAATCCTTAGTGAATACTTCCCAGGCGCCCTTTAAGCCTGTGCTGCTTCTGCGTGTCTCCAGGATAGACTGATTCGGGAGGTCTCAGGTAGGAGGTCCGAGAATTGGTGCCATTCGGTAGTTTCTGTGCCTTGCTTCTGTTGGTGGTCTGGGGACACTTTGAGAACCAGGATTCCAGGTGTACAATTAGGGAAGCAAAAAAGCATCAAAGCGGAGCAAGTGGTGTATGTGTCTTGGCAAGGATGTTTAGCAGACAAACACTTGAATCCTGCCTCTAAGTTTTTCCCACCTCTTTTCTCACCATGCTTTCTCCCACCAAGGATTTCCAGGAATTTCTCATTAGTGTCTGACGCAAACTGAGTGACTAATAATGAATATGATAAAGAGAATCAATCAGTTCTGAGCTCTAGCTTGGTTCAGTTTTCTATTCATGCTACGGTAACATGAACCTAACTGCCAGTCTAGAAATCAAGTCGCACATCCTCAGGAAATATGAGATCGGTTCTGTCCTAGGGATGTGGCCCGACCGCGTAAGGGGCTCATCTTGCGCTCTAGAAAATAAATTCCAGCTATTAGCCGATGAATTAATTTAAGACCTGGGTGGAGCAGAGACCCGGGTACTGCTGGACTCCTTAGACCCCTAAGGAAGAAAGAACTCTGGGCAACGTGGACTCACACCTCCTCCTGCAAGAGATTCCCTCCGCTTCATTCCTGATCAGCAGATTTCTGCCTCACTCGGGTGGGAAGCGCTTGCTCCAGTTCCGCGCGCTGTGCTTCAGGAAGTGGAAAAGTGGTAGACGCCAGGGATGAGGGTGAGCTTGGGGTGAGCGCTTCGGTGAGGAGGGAGAGAGGAGGGGGGAAAGATCACCCCAGTTTTTATGGTCTGGAAGAGGATTTTATTGAAGATGAAAAGGATTTTATGGAAGGAGGCTTGGGTTCCCAGCCTGAAAGCCTACAGTCATCTCGGTCCCTTTCGGGGTGCGGTCCTGGAACAGCTGCTCCATGTCCAGTTGCAGACACACTCCAAGCAGAGACTCAGGTTCAGAGAAGGTTCTAGGTCACTGTGGCACAGAGGGACACGCGGGAGCTGAGCACAGCTGGCCAGCAGAGCATCTTTTCTCAGCTTAACACCCGTTCTTCCGAATTCTAGCTCTGCCTGTGGAAACTGTTGAAGCGAGCATGCAGCGGCATTTTTGAGTCTGAGAAGACCATCTCCCTCCAACAGTCTTAGCTCAACATGGTCTCCGCTCTTTAGGTGTAGGCCGGCTCCAGCCTTTTACCTCCCAATTAACCACCTCAACCAGGGTGGAGCCCTACCCCACCCCCATTCCTCCACCCGGAGCAGAGCAGGGAGAAAAGGTAAGGAGGATCAGGAGCACTATCTTAGAACAACGGAGTTAGAATACCTGACATGGTTTTGTACCCACCACCCACCACCCACCATAGGGCCTGAGATCTCTTTAAACAAAAACACAAACAAAAACAAAAACAAAAAACAATAGTTTTAGGAATGTGAGGAAAGAAAAAGAAATAAAAATACTGTTCCTGGGGTAAAACTCTAGTTGAGCCTCTTACCTTAAAGACAGGTACATGAGTCGAAGAAGAAATTCAGAAGAAAATAGAACTGTTAAAACCAGATAAAATCCACAGGGGAGATCATCACTAGATAAATTGTGTTTTTCTAGTGTCTTTAATCCCAACACTAGCACTTGGGAGGCAGAGGCAGATGGATCCTTGTAGTTTGAGGCCAGGCTGGTCCACTCTACATAGCGAGTTCCAGGACAGCCAGAATGACATAATAAAGAGACCCTGTCTCAAAAAGAAATGATAGATAGATAGATAGATAGATAGATAGATAGATAGATAGATAGATAGATGATAGATAGATAAATAGATAGATAATGAAAAATATATAAAGCATGTGAAAGAATGATATTGATGTTCCTAATTATGAAGGCAATCAGAGATAGTTATTAAATTTTTGTGATGCTCAAATTGCATCAAATCATGGAGAATACAATAGAGTGCACTCAGCTCTCTCTCTTCTTCAGTGAGACCTCCATATTTTATCTGCAGTGAGCCCCACCCTCACCTCTGTGTTCCCGTGTACAGTACCTCATCAGAAGAGGTAAATTTTCTCCATTTTCCTGTTCAGTCTGTTGTGTCCATCTCCACGAGCTGCATGAGAGCGGGGATTGACTATCTATGGCTAGCCAGTCTGCTGGCTTCTGGCCCTTAGCACAGTGCCAGGCACAGGGAAGTGCCTAAAGGGTACACCAAGCCTAAGATGGGCTTCTTGGAGACATGAACATCATGCTGCCCCTCTAGTCAACAACTGGCTCAAATACATTCAAATTTCAATTTAGAATTTGGGAATGTAGCTCAGCGCTTGGTGTTTAACAGTAACTTGTTCCATGAGAAAAACTAAATCTGTAGTGAAAGCAATATCAGCAATCCTGTTGAAACTGGCCCACATTACTTTCTAACACAGTGTCTCAGGTGAGATCACAGTAGGCAGAATGCCTTTGAAAAGTGTGCGTTTCTTTTCAGCATTCTGTCCATCACTGAGAAGCAGCCGCTTCTAACTTCTCCGGGCACTTACTAACGACTCTCACTTGCAGTTCTTCTTCCTTTGAGTACCCAAATCTGTTGCTATCTTCAAATCTTACTTTCAAGCCCTCATCTTCCAGTCAAAAATTCTTTGCTTTATAACTCTTCCTTTCCATTTCCTTAAAAGAAGATTCTTCTATATACAAAACCTTCCTGACACCAAGTGTGGGAAACCAACCTCACCTCTGACTCTAAATTGATCTGGCATTCAGTAATTCAGCAAAGTCAGTGTCAATATCCCACAAGTTAAGGGCTGAGTGCCCCAATATTTCTACCATTTTGGATGCCAAGTCTCTGACCCACAGGTTGTAAACCAGGGACTCCTATAACCCCTGCCTCAGATTTGAGAATTTGCCATAGTAGTTATCCTGACTCAAAATACCATTTACCTTGGTCCAACAAATGAATCATAAAGAATGCAGGTGGAGATCCCGGTGAAGACAGATAAGGGAGATATTCTGAGCATGTGTGTCTATGTACATGGAGTTGGGGCATACCGTATATTCAACACACAACTGTGTTTCCCGCCCTGAATGCTTCCCAAATCTGTAATTTCAGAGATTTTGTTTGTTTGTTTGTTTTGTTTTGTTTTTTGAGACAAAGTTTCTCTGTGTAGCTTTGGTGTCTGTCCTGGAACTAACTCTTGTAGACCAGGTTGACCTCGAACTCATAGAGATCTGCCTGCCTCTGCCTCCCAAGTGCTTGAATTAAAGGCATGCCCAGCTAGAGACTTTATTTAAAGGTGTGTGATTAAGATTGACTAAGTCGTTGGCCAATGGTAATAAACTCAATCCCCAGCCCCTTCCTGTGGGGTAGGACAAAAAGAGTTTCTGCTTCTGATTATAAGATTAGCAAGTCTGACCAACAATGGAATCCACGCTGAAGTTTTGTAGAGACTCCAGATGCAAGTCATTTCATCAACATATAAAAAGACATCTAAGTACAATTGTTGAAAGCCTATAATACCCTCACTCTATGGGGTGTGGGCACACACACAAAAGCATCGGCCACCTTTGGGTACACAGTGAGTTTGAGACCAACAAGTTTGGAGACCCTACCTTAAAAAAAAAAAGTATCACCTAAGAGGTTCCAATAGTCTTAAAAGCTGTTGTATCAAGAACCACAACAGTGGCAAAATATCTGTTTACCTTCATTATGTCATACAATTGCTTTCCCCAGCAAAGAACCCAAGACATTTCTAAACCAGGAATCTTTCAGATCTACAGGCGTAGTTTGGTTCTACAGAGCTGTCTCAAATAAAAGGGAGATGAAGTACTGTGAAAATGATCCAAGCAACCTCTTGCATCTCTTGGCAGAAAATTAACAGTAACCAGGCTGTAGGGAAACCAAGCAGTCAGGGGTTCAGCTCCTCTCTGGAGCTTTCTGAGTGCTTGTCTCTGCTGTCCCTGCCAGTCTTCAACGCTTCCTCCTCTAAAACCTCTTTTCCTATGCTGGCTAACTTGCTCCTTCTAATTGTTTTAGATCATAGAAGTTTGGTTAAGTTGCTGTCTGTAGACATGTATGCCTGTGTGAGTTTTTGTATTCCTCATGCATTGAAGGTGTTCTTGGAGGCCTGAGGGCACCGGATCCCTTGAAATTGAAGTTAGGAGTAGTAGTGAGTCACTTGATGTGGTGTTAGAAAGCAAACCTGGGTCCTCTGCTCTTAAAAAGCAGAGCTTTCTCTCCAGTCCCACGTACTCACTCTTCATGAAGCTCCTCTTTAGGCCTTACCAGAAGCTTCTCCTTCCCTTTAAGGCTCCAGCATGATTATTATCTCTCCATCCATGTTTCTATCTGATGCTTGATGTAGGCGGAGGCTGCACATTTATTTCCTGGCCCAATCACACAGAAACTCTATTAATTACAACACTGCTTGGCCAATGACTCAGGCATATTTCTAACTAGCTCTTACATCTTGAATGAACCCATTTCTATTAATCTGCATATCACCACAAGATTGTGGCCTACCAGTAAATTTACAGCATCTGTCTTCTTCAGCAGCTACATGGCATCTCTTTTACTCTCTCTATATGTCTCTCCCGCCTGGCTATATTTTGCCCTGCAATAGGCTCGAGCAGTTTCTTTATCAACCAATAGTAATAAAACATATCCACAGCATACAGAGGGGAATCCCACATCAGTTTGAGGCCTGATCAGAGCCTTGAGACCCCTCTGTCATAATTAACCTCATGCTAAAAGGAAATGTATGTGTCCTTTTCAGACTGACCAATGTGGCCTGTTTTACTTCTTTTATTAAAATAATATTTAGACTGTAATTCATTTTGAATTTATTTTCCCTTAGTTATTAAAGACTGGTGATTTGCATTATCAGTTTTTATTATATAACAAACTACTCCAAATTCCAATAGCTTGAAGTTATAAACTTCTGCTATTGCTCATGGGTCTGTGAATCTCTTGGGAGGTTCTGACAATGGGTGACAGATTTTTCTATTCTTGCTGGTCATGTGCATATATATGTGACTGGCTGATGATTGGCTGGGAGCTAGGTGGTTAAAGGCTGCCTCACTCCTTTGCCTAGTGTCAGAAGATCAAGGTTGCAGTCTGAACCAGTTGTCACTGAACCATGTGTTTTTCATCATGTGTTAGTCTAGCTTGTATTTGTTCTCAAAGAACAGGGAAGCAATAGTTCACAAGGCCTTTCAGACTTAGCTTCAGAATAGGCATAGTGTTACTCATGCTGTGTTCTACTGATTAAAATCCCATGACCAAGGTATTCCTTTGGTTGTAGAATGAGAAAGGCCCCCATAGACTCATGCATTTGAATGTCTGGTTTCCAGATGGTGAAACTGCTTGGGAAGGATTAGGAAGCTCAGCCTTGCAGAATGCATCACTGTGGATGGGGTAAAATTTTAGCTATAGTAGTTTTTCTTTTGTGAACTTGGGTGTCCTTGTGTTTAATACATGTATGTTTAGAATTGTTGTATCTTGTTGTATCCTCTAAGTAGACTTTTTTTCTTTGATGAGTATGTAATATCTTTCCCTATTTTTTTTTTACTCTTTTTAG
>NC_022030.1:4685094-4692752 GCF_000317375.1 Microtus ochrogaster
GTTTTTTTTTTTAGATTTATTATTTTATTTGCCCAAGGTACCCATCTCTTCTATCTTGTATTCAAGGCCTGAGATTCTTTCTTCCATCTCTTGTATTCTGTAAGTGAGGCTTACCTCTGTGGTTTTTGCTTGACTTTCTGTTTTTCTTTTTCCTTTTCCTGAGGAATGGAAGAAATTGGAGTCTAGCATATTGGCACATTGTTAGGTTAAAGTAATGCATTCACTGTGGAAAATAATTTGACAAGTCCAAGGAGCTCAACAGTGACTACGTGGCATAGCAGTTCCACATTCAACAGAACTAACAACACAGCCGCATATATACTCAATGCAACATTAATTATCAAACTCTACAAGTGTGAATACCCCATATCCATACCACATTCAGTCTTATCATCTGTAAAAAGGGTGAGGTCCTGTCAGATAACAATGTAGATAAATCTTGAAGAAAATTATGCTAAGTAAGAAGCCAAGTACAACAGACTGTATATCATGGGATTTAATCTGTATGAAGTTTTCAGAGCAGGTAATCCATAGAAGAAAAACTAATTGGTTGCCAAGAAAGTTTTCTGCCTCCTTTCCCTGACCCCTAAGTGAAGGAATTTGATGGAAACATCCTATTTAGGACTGAGTGTTCCAAGGTCTCTAACTTTGCCTAATATCCACCTATGGGTTTCCGTATTTATTCCCGTCTCCTGCAGGAGGAAGTTTTTCTGATGATGGCTGAGCAAGGCACTGATCTATGAGTATAACATAATGCCATTAGGAGTCATTTTATTGATAATTTTTTTGAACAGTAGCATTTGGTTTGACTCTATGTCCCTCAACTATCTAGTCTCAGGTTCTGGATCACCCAAGCAGTATTGGGGCATGTGTTACACTGGAGTGGGCCTTAAGTTAAATCAGATATTGGTTGATTACTTCCACAAATTTTGGGCCAATATTGTCCTAACATATCTTGCAGGTAGAACACCATTGTAGGTCAAAGGTTTTATGGCCGGGTTGATGTTTATGTTTCTCTTTTAGTGGTTTGCAGAGTACCTTAATACACTAAAAATGCTCTATATTGATGCTCTATACTTTCTTACTATACAAAAGACACATTGAAGGCTCTGTGTAGGCACCAACTTGACACCATCATGTTTAATGAGTTGTATAGGAGTTGTCTTCAGTAATGGTCCTTTCTGTCAGTTTGTAGAGAGCAGTTTATAGTCTTAGCAACAGCCTGGGTTGTTTGGAGGTTCCCATGGGACCCATTTGGGCAAAAACTCAATTAAATGTATCCTAATCCTAGTACTGAAAATTTCATTTGATGACAAAAGATGGCCAGTTGGGGCTCTGTGTCCCCCATTATTTGATAATTTCATTTATATTGTCTTCATATATGTATATATATTAGGAAGTTTCTAATGTATTTGGTTTTCATATTACTCCTCAAATGTCCTGTAAATTTAGTTGTCTCTTCCTGTATATTCTCTCTCTCTCTCTCTCTCTCTCTCTCTCTCTCTCTCTCTCTCTCTCTCTCTCTGTGTGTGTGTGTGTGTGTGTGTGTGTGTGTGTCTCATCTCCTTCTTCTCTTCCTCTCCCAATTTAATCATCCTGGTCCATTCCCTGATCCCATCCATTCATAGCTATCTATTCCATATGTCCTTTTCTAAAAAGTACACCAATTTATCGTCGTCCCTTATATTGTAAGGAGGCTGTTAGTTTGTTTCCTGGTTGCCCAGTACCTCAGACCTGAAATAATCACACAGAAACCATATTATTTAAATCACTACTTGGCTCATTAGCTCTAGCTTCTTATTGGCTAACTCTTACATCTTAATTTAACCCATCTCCATTAATCTGGGCATCACCATGAGGTTGTGGCCTACCAGCAAAGTTTCAGCACGTCTGTCTCCTACAGAGGCTCCATGGATTCTCTCTAACTCTGCCTCCTCTCTTCCAGCATTCAGTTTAGTTTTACCCACCTAGCTCTACTCTACCCTATCACAGGCTCAAGACAGTTTCTTTATTAACCAATGGTATTCACAGCATACAGATGGAAATCCCACATCACTCTTAGTGTTTTCATAGTGACCCTGTTGTGCCGGGAGTTTTTTAGATTTAATATTCTGTTTGACTGAGGTATCCATTTCTTCTAATTTGTCTTCAATGCCTAAGAGTCTTTCTTCCAATCTTGGATTCTGTGAGTTAGGCTTGCCTTTGAGCTTCTTGTTCTAGTTCCTAAATTTATTCCTGGATTTCCCTTAGTTTGTATTTTCTTTGTTGATCTATTTCTACTTTTAGATCTTGAACTATTTTATTCATTTCCTTCTACTGTTTGTATTTTCAAAGATTTCTTAAGCGATTTATTCATTTCCTCTTTAAGTAGTGCTACCATATAGGCTGTTTTAAGTTCTTTTTCTTGTGCTTCAGCTATGTTGTGATATTCAGCAATGCTGTGGTAGGGTTGCTGGACTCTAATGGAGACATAGTGCCTTGGCTGTTATTGATAGTGTCTTAGTGCTGGCATTTAGGTGTCTGGGTTTGGTAAGACTGTAATTCTAGGTTCTAGTATCTGGTCTTGTCTGTTGTAAGAAAGGGGCCACTTGTTTGTCCCAGTTGCCCAGCTAGCTTATACCCGAAATAACCACACAGAAACTGTAATAATTAAAACACCGCTTGGCCATTAGCTCTAACTTCTTATTGGCTAACTCTTACATATTAGTTCAACTCATCTCCATTAATCTGTGTATCACCACGTGACTGTGGCTTACCAGAGATACTATCCAGCATCCATCTCAGGCAGAAGATCCATGGCTTCCCTCTGACTATGCTATTCTTCCTCCCAGCATTCAGTTCTGTTTTCTCCACCTACCTAAGTTCTGCCCTATCAACTAGGCCAAGGCAGTTTCTTTATTCATTAACCAATGAAAGCAACACAAAAACCCCGCCTACCTAAGTTCTGCCCTATCAACTAGGCCAAGGCAGTTTCTTTATTCATTAACCAATGAAAGCAACACATGAACAGAATAATCTCCTACACCACTTGTCTTTATTGGGTGGGTGTTTTGTTGCTTGGTTTCTGTTTCCCTCTCTAGACCTTCTGAGAGTGTGGCTGGTGTGTTGGTGTGTGATGCCTGGTAGGAAATTCTTCTGGGATCTTGATAAGTGTTCCAGGTTAAATATGCCTCTAGTTATTGGGCACTGACACTTAGGAATAGAAATTGCTGGGGTGGGGTGCTGACAGAGTCCACAGAAGAAAGAAAAGGAGGATGTTCTGCCAGCATCTGTTCTAGTCCCCTTGGAATGAGGACAGAAGGATAAGAAGCCACAGCAGGATGGTCTACCACAAAGCTGGGGATGATACTGGGGAACTGGACTTGGAGAAGTGGAGGAAGAGGCGAAGGTCTGCAGTTAACTTACCTGCTTTCCTGGCTGGGATAGCTTGCAGGTTCCCAGGGCTTGCCTCCTGGGGTTGGGGGTTGGGGTAAAGTAATGAGTGGGGAGGAGGGAAGTTAGGAGGGAAGAACCTGTATGATCCATTGGAGATACAGGAAAGTAGGCCTCAGCAGGTGCTCTGAAGTGCTAGTAATGATCCATCCTTTTGGGAGGATGGATTTGGAGGAGAGGCAGTGTAAGAGGTAAAGGTATGCAGTTAGCTTCCCCGGTCAAAGTGACTTCCTAAATTTTTCATTTTCAGTTTTAATTCAGTTTTGGCTTTCTTTAATAATTCTATTTCCATTTTCATATCTTGAACTGTTTTCGTCACTTCGTTCCATTGTTCGATTGTGTTTTCACAGAATTCATTAATTGATTCATTCCTATCCTCTTTAAAGTCCTTGAACATATTCATAAGAGCTATTTTTGAAGTCCTTATCTTGTACTTCAGCTATACTGCACTTTTCAGGGCCTGCTGCATTAGGGTTACTAGGTTGTGGAGACCTTGTCCTGGCTGTCTCTGATTGCATTATTATGCTGGTGTGTAGGCATCTGGGTTGGGGAGGATTGTAATTTTAGGTGTTGAAACCTGGCTATCTTTGTTGGGCAGATTATTTCATTCCTTGGTCTCTTTGGCCCTCTCTGGATCTCAGGGGCCTGTGATGGCTGTGAGTCACCCAGTAAGAAGAGCTTTTGAGCCCCTGCCAGTTGTGGCCACTAGATGTCCCAGGAAGAAAGTGTCTCTTAAAGACTGACTTTAAAGGACTGACTGGAAAGAGTGAGTGGGAATGGGCTAGAAGGGGGAGGCTGGAGGGTCTACAGAAAGATGAAAACTGGGTGTGTTGCTTTCAGGTTCAGTGAGGTAAAGGTGAAGAGGAAAGACAAGCCCCTGTAAGAGGTCTACTGGGATCGAAACTGGGGAATTCACGACCAAGGGAAGAAGAAGAGGGAAGATACCCTACCTGATTCCCAGGTCCCCTGAATCCCAGGCAGAGTCTCCTAGTATTGATGGCGAACACATAGGGATACAGGGGAGGAAGGAAGTGGGTCCTTCAGAGTTCCCAGGAATGAAGAAGGAACAGGTTCCTACAAAAGTTCTGCTACAGGAAATCCAACCTTTTCAAACTGTTTTCCTCTCTGAGTTCTCAGTGTAGAGTATTTTAATATGGATTTTACTCTAGGTTATTATTTAAAAAGAAAAAAAAAGTTCTAGTTTCTCTCCTTTATTATCCCCCTGATTTTGTTTCATGCTACTGATAGCTATTCTGTGAGTTTTGTTTCTGGTACTTTATTTTTTATTTCCTCCAGGAGCATAATGAAGATACTGACACAAATTAGTTACACGAAGCTTTGTCGTACCTGTTATTATAAATGGGGAAGTTCCCTGGCCCTAGATGCATCATTTATCATGTGCATCAGATGAATGGTGATCCCAAACATGTTACATTCTAATCCATGGGACCAGAGCATCATGCTTGGAAGAGGGGACTTTGTAAATACTAGCAGGCTAATGATGAAGACATCAGCCTTGAAAATTTGGGTGGGGCCATGGTGGACATCATCAATGCCTTTATGAAAAGAATGAAGGGCAGGATTTAACACACAACAAAGGAAAAGATGACAGAAAGACAGAGGAGTTAGCCTAGGGGATGAAGATGATGCAAGCAAAGGCAAAGGAATTCCAGAAGCTGGAAGAAGAAAGGAGTAGATTCCAGAGTGAGCTCAGTCTTGTCAACATCTGGATTTCAGCTCAATGAAACTGGTGCTATCCTCCTGAAATCAAGGGAGAATACAATTTTATTGTTTAAAGCATTATTTCTAGTAAGTTGTAGTCCTAGCCTTGAGAAACCAATAAAGCATGTTATAAAGAACCACTCACATGTGCTCAGAAAAAATTGATAAGGTTGTATACTTGTGGTTTCCTTTTTTCTTACATCATTCAAAGCACTTGAATGTTAATTCATAAGGAAATACAGAACTACAGATATTCCCTCACTGACGCACACTTTTGTTACAGTTTCTCCATTTACATTCCTTTCTGCATACAAGATGCTATGTTTTTCTATTATGGAATCCGAATAATCATCTTAAAGTCATTTTTAGCAGCAATGTGGGTACTATGGAAAGTGAAAGTAGTTCAAACAAAGGGACCGATATTAAGAAACAGCCCATTTTTTGAAATATAAAGATGTAGGTGAAGAATATGCGCACTAGCATGATGATGCACAGGAATTCATGTTGTTGCATGTGTTAATCATCGAGAGTCCTCTGGTGAGGGGCCCTGTACTGTATTGGAAATGGATGAGTAAGATAGTATCTCAATTTCTTTTTATGTTCCATGATAGAATACTCTGATAAAACCAACTAGGGGAGCAAGGATTTATTTCATCCTCCAGTTTAAGTCACAGTCCATTGTGGTCAGGAAAATTAAAGGCATAATACATAGGCTGATGTAGAAACAGTGTTTGCTTAGCATATTCAAGGTCTGAGGTTTTTTTTTTTTTTTTTTTTTTGGTTTTTCGAGACAGGGTAAGGTCTGAGGTTTAATCCCCACTATACACATAAAATGTTTCTTGGGCAAAGACTGGAAAGGACCATGAAAATGACTTCTTTTGTGTAACTATTAGAGAAAGAACTAACTGCCTTAGATTTTTTTGCCTTTACATGCCTCGTCTAATAAGCTTAAAAATAATTCTCCGTCTATACTGCATGAGAAAGGTTTTTGTATTTTTTCAATTTTTTATTCATTTTACATACCAACCACAGTTTCCCCTTCTTCCCCCTATGTCCTCCCCCACACATACCTCCCCAAACCACCCCCCATCCACTTCTCAGAAAGGGTAATGTCTCCCATGGGTAGTCAACAAAGATGGGTAGGATCAAGACCCTCCCCCCTGCATCTAGGCTGAGCAAGGCATCCTACTGTATCAAATGGGCTCCAAAATGGATAGTTCTCTCCATGTTCTTGAATAGGTAGGATCAACATAATACAAATGGCAATCTTAACAAAAGCAATCCACAGATTCAATGCAATCCCATCAAAATCCCGACAAAATTCTTAACTGACTCTAGAGATAAAGTTTTTATTCCAAACTTAGAAGTCTCCCAAAAAGATTGCTGGCAAATTTTAAAAGAACCTACCTTTTTTCCTGGTGACAGTGGATGACAGTTTTACGGCACTTGGAAATTAAGCATTACTTTTTGAAACGTTTGGTATAAAACTGCCTTAAGCCTGGAAACAAAAGGCTTTGCGCATTAGACTTCTAAGACGGCTGATCTTGAACCGACTGTTCGTGTATTGAAGATGGACTGACTGCATTCTGTGTTGTGAGAAGGCCATGAGTCTACTGGGGACAGGCAGAGAACGCTGTGGTCTGAACACCCATAGTTTATGCATCTGAATACTTGATCCCCAGCTAGTAGTGCTACTTTAGAAGAACTGTCATTGGGCAGGAGATCTGGCTGGAGGAGGCTGGTTGCTAGGAGGCAAGAGTACTAGTTATAAACAGTAGGGCTGCTCCACCCAGGGCTCTCTGTGTCCCCTGGTTCATAGAGACATGAGGAATTTCTGCTCCAACCCCATCACCCTGTACTAACCTTACCACAGTAGACTGTACCCTCTCAAGCCCTGAGTCAAAATAAACCCTTCTCTAAAGCTGTTTCTTCCAAGTGTTCTTGTTAGACCAATGAGGAGTAGCTAATGTGATGAGTTTGCCTCTGAATGGCCTTTTAGGTCAAGCCTGGTTGAAGAGAATTGGCCACTTGTGGGATGGGCCAAGGCCTAGAAGAGAGTTGATTGGGTTTCTGGATGTTTCCTGTCTTTTTTCTGTCCATTCTCTACCTCCTCTTCTGCCACGTGTTCCCCTCCTTTATATTCTGTTTCTCCTCAGAACCAAAGTGATGGGTCCCGCCAAGCAAAGTTTAAAACCGTGAGCCAAGATGAATTCTTCTTCCCTCAAGCTGTGTGTCAGACATTTTTATCACAGCAATAAAAGTAACTGGCAACATATTATGTAGCTATGTCATCTGAATTGAAACATTCCTCCCTGAAGGGAGGAGGGGGAGGCTTATAAGAATCATGGAAACAGTTTCTAAAACTTTTGAAATTTGTCAGGATCCTCCCCAAGATTATATAAGCAACAAAGCAGTGCTGGGTAAAAGGAGACTCCTAGGTGGGGCTATTTTATTTTCAGGTTGTTCAGGTTGCTCCTCTGGGATGAAGCTTTTGTGAGCTGTCA
>NC_022030.1:4692852-4700344 GCF_000317375.1 Microtus ochrogaster
CTCTGTCATTAATATTGTATCTAGGGTAAAGAGGCATTTCTTTATATACTCACCCTACCTTCCGCCACCACCAAAGTCTCACAAAACACAGATGTGTGCCAAGAAGTGATGCTACCACTGTGACTGCACCTAACCACATGACTGTTTGAAGAAGCAGGGTAGGAAAATCTGAGAATGCTGTGAACATAGCTCAGTGTGATTTGATGGGAGTTCAGTAGCCCAGAATACAGATAGAATTGTTAGTATCGCAGAAAGGCCTGTTCCTGGGAGGATGCTACTGGGAAGAGAACTAAAAGTGATTTTTGTTACACCCTGACAAAGAGCTCCTCTGCATTTCGTTTGTGCCCTTAGATTGGGTGAAGACAAATTTAATGATGAAATTATTGGGCAATACAGCATTTAGGCAGGCACTAGGATAATTTTTTTCTAGCTACACGTTTTCATTAGGGTTTCTATTGCTGTGATGGAACACCATGACCAAAAAGCAGAGAGGAAAAAGGTTTATTTAGCTTACACTTGAGCATTGCTGTTCAATTATATTAACAGGGGTGTCGATGAGCCAGCCATCCTTCATCTGCCATACAATGGAGTGGACAAGGGAGAGAAGACTTCCTGCTTTCCTGACCCCTCCCGCCTGGAGCAGGTGGAAGAATTGGCCATGTCCCTCATGGGCTACAGCACACAGCACACAGGAGAGCAGGGCCTGCCCCTTGCCTGGGGAACACACGCGACTTGACCCTTTTAGCGGGGTCACAGGTGAGCCAGCCCTGTGGATGTGGGAGAAAGAAAGCAGCCCACTTTGCTCCCTCATATGCCATGTGGTGGCATGGGTGAGGAAAACATGCCCCTCAGCCCCTTGGGCAGGCTCACAATCTGGCCTGGGGCCATGAGAACAGAAGAGCTGGTCTGATCCTCACCAATTGCAGCAACAGGAAGAGCAGATCCTACACCTTCCCTGGGCAGAACAATAGAACTGCCCCAGGTGGTGTGAATGCAGGTGAGCTGGACCCCAGGGCGTGAAAGCAGGAGAACTAGCCCTATTCTTGCTGCCTATTGCACTGGGTGAGCTAGTGATGGAGAGCTCACCCAGGTGGTAGCAATGAGGGAAAGCCAGTGGACTGGCCAATCCACCCAGGCCCAGAACAAGGACTATGACTTAGATCACCCCAACGTCCACCTCATCTATGAACTGCTGGAACATGTGAAGGGGAAAGACCTGAAGATCCAAAGCTGCAGGATCTCCATGACACCGGACAACAATAGAATATCCAAAGGGAGCCCTAGTGAGGGCCCAGATTGGATAGGGTACCAGAAACCAGAGGCCTTGAAGCAGACCAATGACTCATTGCAATGAACACTTGCAATTGAAGATGTATGGACTAAAGCGTATACTGTGTGACTCACTGGGCCACTCTACAGCTTCCATACTGAGAACTTGCTTGTTTGTTTTTTGGTTTACTATTAAATTTTGTTTTGCTTTAGGGGGAGGCTGCAAGGGCAGAAGGCAGAAACAAGGGGACAGAGAGGTGAGTAGGATCAAGACGCATGATGAGAAATCCACAAAGAATAAAGTTTTTTTTAAAAAGAAAAATACTAAAAAAACAAAAACAAACAAAAGCATGCAGCTCACCTTGATGTTTTGTCTCACATGACTCTAGAGCAGGTTCAGCAAGTGATCGTGGCCTGAAACCTTTGACAGAATGAGATAGAATCTTTCCCCCTTTATGTTGGTTACAGCACAGAAATGAAAAGTGACTAAGACAGATGTGGAAACACAAACATTATATGTTGCCTTTATACGGATATTTAAAAAGTAAAGTTGAGCAGGTGTGTGTGTTGGTGGTTACTAGAGAGTGAGAGATGTAGGGGGTGGCTCAGAAGAAAGTTGAAGGGTGGACGATGGGTATTAAAACACAACTAGATATAAATAACAGCCTTTAGAAATACATTGCAGAACAGGAAAACTATAGTTCATAATAACATCATTGTTGGTGGAAGTTCTGTCCCCTCCCAGTCCTGCAGCTGTTCAGTTCCAAATAAACACACAGAGGTTATATTACTTATAAACTGTTTGGCCTATTGCTCAGACTTATTGCTAACTAGCTCTAATAACTTAAATTAACACGTAATTCCTATCTATGTTTAGGCATGTGGTTTGGTACCTGTCCTCAGTAAGATATTCTATCATCTTGCTTCCTCTGCATCTGGCTGGTGATGGTATGTATCTCTGCCTTTCCTCTTCCCAGAATTCTCCTAGTCTGATCACCCCACCTTTGCTTTCTGCCTGGCTACTCACTAATCAGTATCTTATTAAACTAACACGAGAGACAAATCTTTACAGTATACAAGAACATTATCCCATAGTACACCATATTTAGAACTCAAAGGTTCTAAATGTAATGATCTAGAAACATTTACCCCAGTCTAATTAGTATACATTGTGTGCATACTGATATAGCATACTGTTTAGCACTAACATGTACAATTATGACATATTAATCAAAAAATTTGAGATGCATACTTTTCTGGGAACTAAAAATGTTAACCTGCTTGATTTGACTGTACATTGTGTACATGTATGGAAGTATCTCGTTCTACTCATATGTTTGTGCAACTAAAATAATAATGTGAAATTTTAAGAAAGTTAAAATATATAAAAACTGAGTACTTTCTCAACATGACAAAGATGTCAGTTATCATGACTTAAATAGTGGTAGGGTGAGAAGTTCTAGACAGTGTAATAAAGGAGATAAAAAACATACTAAAAAAAAGAAGAAAATGATAGTTATTTACAGATGACATTATTATCTATGTAGAGAGTCTCAAACAAACAAATAAATAAAGGTCCTGTAACTATTAAGAGAGTCCATCAAGGTAACAGGAGAAAAGGTAAGTATATAAAATCCAATTATAATTCCACTTTCTAGCAATAAACATGTGGTCAGTAAAAAAGAAAATATAACTCTATTTACAATTTCCAAAAAAATAAGCATAAATTTAACAAAATATTCACAAGACTTGTGTGCTGAAATTATGAAATGATAAAGGTAATCAAAAATATCTAAACAAATGGAGATGCATGCCGAATTCATGGAAGATAAAACAGTCAAGATGTCTATTTTCTTCACATTGACCTTCTTATGGTACAAGTATAAAAAGTTCCCCATCAGCTCATGTATTTTAACAGGAAGCTTCCTGGTGGGGGCGCTATTTGGGACGCTTATGGAACACTGAGGTGAAGTCCTTGGAGGAAGTACATCACTGGGGGGAGGGCGCTGCGGATTTAGAGTGTGGCATCACCCCATGCTCTATCTCTCTGCTTCCTGTGTGCGAATGAAATGTGGTCAGTCTGCTCTCTGACTGCCTTAGACTCCTCCCGCCATGCTATGCGCTATGGTGGACCACATCCTGCTCACGCTGGAAGCCAAAATAAATTCTTTTCTCTCCCCAAGCTGCTTTTGGTCCAGGTAGTCTATCACAGCAACAGAAAAAAAAAACGAATGCACACATGAGGATTTGGAATAATTCTCATCGACTAGATTTCACAGATGTAGACAATATTTATGTTGATATGGAAAGACAAAGATAATGGAATATCTGAAACAATTTCGAAATAGAAGAAGGAAGTGAGAAAAACCAGACTCTTTGCTTTCAATGCTTCCATAGGTTGTAGTAACACAAAGAGCATGTGCGACTTACACGTGGGACAGTAACCCAGAGAGTGTGAACTGGCACAGGGATGCACAGGTCAGTGGAAGAGAATACAGACCCTACAGAGAAACTTACAGAAATATCGGTAACTAATTCCTATCAATATATAAAAGTCAAAACACAGTTTAGTGGCACAAACATTATTTTCTTTCAGTGAACAGTGTCCTTATACAAGAATAAAAGTTCACTTAAATATAAAATGTAAACTTTTAGAAGACAAAGCATAGCTGAAAGCCTGTGAACTCTAATTTTGTACAAAGGATTCTTAGACTTGACATTTCCTGTATAATAAATGTTTACGCCCCTACAGAGCCGATGTTGGAACCAATCCCCATCATGGCAATGTTTGTAGATATGGGTTGGGGAAGCGAGGGCAGAGTCCCCCATGGATGGAATTAGGGTCTTTTCTAGTTTACTTCTGTTGCTATGATAAGCACCATGACTGAAAGTAACTTGGGGAAGAAAGGGTCCATCACTGAGTGGAGCCAGAGCAGGAGAAGCTCAAGGCAGGACCCGGAAGCAGAAATGAAGTAGAAAAGATGAAAGAGTAATATGTGAATTCTAATTGTTCTTAATAATCAAAACCCAGAGTCAGATATCATGGTAAATGCTGAAAGATCAGAAAGCAGAGCAACTAGCCACTAGTTCTTACCTGTACTAAATCCTCAGACCAAAGGGGTGATCTTGTCCCTACGAACTCACAGACTGAATGTCGTCAGGGACTACCTCCTTCGGCCTTATATTCCTCTCTCCACTCAGCCATTTCCCTTCCTGTCTTTAATTCCCTAATGCTGGAATTAAAGGCACGTTACTCCCAAGTACTGAGACTAATGTTGTGAGCCACCAGCTTCTGGCTCTGTTTCTCTTTGAGACTGCAACAATCTAGTATAGTACAGGGTGGCCTTGAACTCACAGAGAGCCACCTGCCTGTCTTTGAGTGCTGGGATTAAAGGTGTGTAGCACCCCTGCCTGGCTTCTAAGGCTATCTAGTGGCTCACTCTACACTCTGATCCTCAGGCAAGCTTTATTTATTATAAAACATCACCACAAAGGGGTACTGATTGTTCCCAGACTTAAGATCATCTATGGTTTTTATATAGCCCCAGCCCACCTTCCCAGGGATGGCATCACCCACAGTGGGCTAGACCCTCAGATAATTCGTCAAGTTTACAATGGAAGTGAACTGGGAGTGTCTTTTTTTAAAAATATTTATTTATTTATTTATTATGTATACAACATTCTGTCTGTATGTATGCCTGCAGGCCAGAAGAGGACACCAGACCTCATTACAGATGATTGTGACCCACCATGTGGTTGCTGGGAATTGAACTCAGGACCTTTGGAACAACAGGCAATGCTCTTAACCACTGAGCCATCTCTCCAGCCCCCAGGAGTGTGTCTTTTTAAAAGGGACCTCCACTCAGAGAAAAGATATCACAAACCACAAGTGTCCCCTCACCAGACACCAACCCTGCCAGGGCCTTTATCTTTAGCAGAATCTAGAACTATGAGGAATAGGTTTCCGTTGTCCACATGCATGTGCATACACATGCATACATATACATGTGCACACACATGTGAACACAAACACAGCTCAACAGTAAATAAACAGTGTAGCAAAAAAAAGCATGAAGAGACATGTGAACTACTAAGAATACAAATGGCAGATAACCACAAGAAGAGAGAGCTTAAACATTGCCAGCCATTTGTAAAGTGCAAAATATTACTACAATGAGCTGTTACCAAGTACTCAGAAGTGTTGTGGGAGCTGCGGGCCTGCTTTTCGTCCCGCCTGGCTCCCGCACGGCTAGCTTTACACCAGAAATAACAACACACAAACTGTATTCATTTAAACACTGCTTGGCCCATTAGTTTCAGCCTCTTAACCCCTTTCTAATAATGTGTGTAGCACCCCTAGGTGTGCTTACCGGGAAGATTCTAGCCTACGTCCATCCTGGGTCAGAGCTTCATCGATCGCATCTGCCCGGGAGAGGGGAGCATGGCCTCTGTCTGAGGCGTCTTACCTCACTTCCTCTTCCTCCCAGCATTCTGTTCTGTTTACTCCACCCACCTATGTTCTAAGCTATGAGGCCAAGCAGTTTGGTTATTACTTAACCAATGAAATCAACAGATTGATATATGACACTCCCACATCACAGAAGGACCAAAACTAACTAACTAACTAAATAAATAAATAGGATCGACTGCTATTGAGCATACAGAGGTTGGATCATTTATACTTTGTGAAAAGGAATGTAAAATGGTCCAGCTACTCTGAGAAACAGCTTGGTCATTACTTGAGAACATTAGTAGAAACACACAACTACTACACATTTTCAGACATTTAAGGGGGGAAATACCCTTGCGTTTACACACAAACACGTACACCATTCACATACCACACACACACACAGACACACCAACACACAGACACAGACATTCAAACCACACAGATACACACCACACACAGACACACACACACATATGCATACCATACCTGAGTGTCTGAAACAACTTATCCATTAAAACTTTAAAGTAGAAACAACTTGGACATCTTTTAACTAATGAGTAAGGGTGGGACATATTCTGCCAGGTGCGTACAATATAGATGTTACTTAGTGGCAAGAAAATGGAGAGTGAATTATGAATACATATAACAACCAGGAAGAATATGTAATGAAATAGGCTATATGAAAAAGAACAAAGGATATGTAATGTACTGTTCCAATTTTCAATTTCCAATTAAGTAGCATTAACAGGCAAAGTGGGGTCCCTGCCTTAGTGGGAGTGCTTTGTTTAGCTTCTCAAGGGGAAAATGAGTTGCTATCCCATATGAACGCAAAGAGGGAAATACAGAAGATGCCCGATGGCTAGTACTGACCATTCTTGTTGAGGATGGTCTATAGTCTATAAAGGAGCTACCAAGACTGCATTTGCAAATACTAGACTAGAGTAGCATTTCTTTTGTATTTTAATAAAAAGCTTACCTGAAGATCAGAAAAGTAAAATAGCCACACTGGCTAGCCTTACATACCAGGCAGCAATGACACACACCTTTAACCCCAGTAGCCACAATAATACACTTTTAATCTATGCTAGTTTGCCATAGAAACCAGGTGGTAGTGATTCATGCCCTTAATCCCTGAACTATAGAGGATTATAATATTGGAGGAGACAGATCTCAGTCACAGTTTCATTCTGAGGTTTCCTGGAGGCAGGATCACCATTTCTGGATTGAGGTCAAGGTAAGAGCCAGTGGCTGACTGTTTTGCTTTTCTGGTTTTCAGGTTGAACCCTAATATCTGTCTCTGAGTGTTTATTAACCATGTTTCATTGTACCAATGCTTCTAAGTGAAACTGTATAAAATAGCAATAATAATGTATCTGAAAGAAATCACAGTTTTAAATCTGGGAAACAAGGCATCCCAAAAGATGCTTGTTGTGGTTTGCAAAAGTTAAAATGACCCAGGTGGTGGCATGCCATGTAAATCCCAACACTTGACAGGCAGAGGCAGGCAGATCTCTGAGTTGGAGGCCAGCCTGGTTTACAGAACAAGTTCCAGGACATTCAGAACTACACAGGGAAGCCTTGTCTTAAAAAAAAAACCAAATAAACAAACAAAAAGATTAAAAAATGTTGACACATTTGTTAATCCCAGAAGTATAAAGATGAATGTTGCAAGATCAGGAGTCCAGAGTTACCCTCAGGTACATACAAGTTCATAGTTTTAGATTATCCTGAGCTACATGAGACCCTATCTCAAAAAGGAAAGGAGGGAGG
>NC_022030.1:4700484-4704431 GCF_000317375.1 Microtus ochrogaster
CCCCCCACTGGCTCCATCCTCTGGTTATGCCTGTGTGAGAATTGAAACACCAGTCAGGCAGAGAGGATGGGTGACCAGCAACCTCAGCTGCAAACCTGCCCAACCCGCAATTTATGGTGTCCTTTGCTCTGTGGCTGTCCTCAAATGACCATGGAAGCCTCTAGCTTCATGTTTTCCTAGCCATCCTAATGGCCATGACAGCCAATCCCTCTCAACAAATCTCTTGGTATAGACCTCCTACTGGTGTTGCTTCACTGGTTTACCCTGATCTAGAACACACAACAGAAGAGAATTAAGCCTACTCATCAGCTACACCTAACTGTAACTGTAGAAGAAGGCAGAAAAGAACTTGTCATGAGAATGTCTCGCCCAACCTGTCACTGAAAGGTACAAAAGCAATTCAATGCTGTTCTCCCACAGACCAATGTTGGCAGCTTTAGGATCAGAAGGGGAAACAAACTCTTTCCTAGACCTACCAGAAAGAGGATTGTCCCTGAGATACTTGAAATAAAGCCTCTGGAACTGCAAGACAATGGGTTTGCAAGACCATGCCCAGCTTGATAAGTGGTTCTCATCCTTCCTAATGCTATAGCCCTTTAATACAGTTCCTCATGTTGTGGTGTCTCCCAACCATAAAAATATTTTTATTACTGCTTCATATCTGTGATTTTTCTACTGTTACAAATCACTATGCAAATATCTGCATTTCCCCCCAAATGGGTAGTGACTATTGATCTAAATGAAGAAGTTGGTTTTTAGCAGCAATAGGAAAATCAATATATCAAATCTCCAAAGGCTGTTTTAAAATCTTAGAATAGGCATGTGTGTGTGTGTAGTTTATTAATGTATGTACTTCTAAGCATTAAAATATATAACTTCATACAATATATATTTGTATATGCAAATTTTAATTCAATGTCATAGCATTGACTTCCTTTGAGCCTTATTGAAGAATTCTGAAAGTTTATGATTGAAAATGGTCTTTGTGTAAGAGAATGTTCACACTAATGTTTCTACTGAGACAGTGATGGCAGATGCCAGACTCAAAGCAGAGTCCCTTCTGCAGGATTTATGAAGGAGGTGGTCCCAAAACTGACTGAACTCCTTCGGCCTCTCAGTCAAAGCCAGAATAGAAAAGGATGGGAACGTGTGGGAGATAAGAAGTGTTTGGGTGCTTTTGAAAAAAGACCTGTGTGATGGGGGCTGAGCTCTAAGCTGCATCCGAGCCTCATCCCAAGGGAGAAAAGACAACCATCATGTGAGTGAGAGAGGCTCTGAGGATTCCTCTAAGAGTATGATGCTGTTTCTGAAGAGGCAAGAGGGGATGTTTATGGGGGTCACAGAGATCCTTTCCTATGTGGCAGAGTCAGCATGAAGATGCTGCACCAAGATGCATGCTCAGAGCTTGGCATCTTCTCGACGTAGATGGCATGAAATCACCTTGGACTCAATCCAAGTTAACTAAAGTGGCCTCTTAATGGGCATGTTGTTGTGTCTGTCTGGGACACATGGCAGTACTTTATTCTCTATATCTGCAGATCCAGAAGTCATGCAACCAAATTATAGGAAGTCCTTGTTCCTGTAAGATCTTGATCTTGCTCTGTAGGTCTGGGTCCATCCCTTTCTGTCTCTACTGGGAGGGATAGGAGTAAAGGAAGAGAAAAATGGGAGAGAAAGACAAGGAGGCCACTTATGTGTGCCTGTTCCACTGCCAGCAGGTCTGGGCTGGGGAGCTGAGACTTAGCACACAATACAGTGCGGAATGCCTACCACTGCCTCGAGTTAGGCTTCCTAATTATTGAATTGCTACTCTACGGCTCAGAGAAATGTTTAGTGTCTCAGAATTAGCATGACACTCATAGGGCCTCCAAAAATTCACTTAGGTGATTGAGGTTCACCTTCCTCCCACCCCCCAAGAATCCTTCTCAAGCAGGCGGCAGGAGACTGGTGGCAAAGAGTGCTTGGGTCATATTACCGTGTGTTTCCTATTTACTGTATGTTATTTTCTACTTTAAGTTTCCTCCGCTTACTTACTCATTCTGAGGCCGTGTATATGTATGCACACACAGCTTCCAGGGGCTGTTCTCGCCTGTGTCAAACCCAGGTCCTCAGGCTGTTGGCAAGCACCTTTACCTGCTGAGCCATCCTGCTGGCCCAGAGCTTTCCATGCCTCATAGTACATTCAACCCAGACTGGAAAGTCAACACCAACCATTTCCCCCATGACTCCCTATATCTGTGGCTGCACACAAACTGCACACCCAGCTTTGGCCAGGTCTCCTCTCACAACCACCCATCTGGGATCTAACACACATTCTTTCTTTATATCTGGTTCTTTTTCCTCTTCCTCTTCCCATGCTGCAATTGTGGGTTCAGATTTTCTCATATCATCAATGTTTAATAATTTTCTTATAAGTGACTTTGCTTAGGTTCCAATTTAACCTATTCGACACTACAAATCTTCCTAAACTCATACCTCCCCCATGTGATATGCCTAGCATTCAAACCCTTCTGTGCTCCAGCTCTGCCTCCTTCCCAACAAATGTGGGATTCCCCTCTGTATGCTGTAAATACTATTGGTTAATAAACTGTCTCAGGCCTGTGATAGGGTAGAGTAGAGCTAGGTGGGGAAAACTAAACTGAATGCTGAAAGAAAGGAGGTGGAGTCAGGGAGAAGCCATATAGCCCCACAGGAGACAGACACTCAAAGTTTACCTGGTAAGCCATAGCCACATAGTGATACACAGATTACTAGAAATGGGTTAAATTAAGATGTAAGAGCTAGCCAATAAGAAGCTAGAGCTAATGGGCCAAGCACCGATTTAATTATTACAGTTTCTGTGTGGCTATTTCAGGTCTGGGCAGCAGGGACAAACAAGCAGACTCCTACTATATCGACTACATTCCTACTTTTTCCATGCCCAAGGCATTCTTTCCAAAGGAACACATGTGTGTCTGTGTCTTTCCTTCTGCCTGAATGTTTCCCATGATGGTGTTCATATTGCAGTTTTGCAAAGTCCCATTTTTTTTTCTCTAGGTCCAACTGAATGCCACCTCCTGCCAGAAGCCTTGCCCACTCTGCTGGAAACATCCACCGTAGTGAGCGAGCTGGATTCTCACATCAGCCCAGCTGGTCGACTAATAACTGGAGGAGCCTTAACACTTGCAAGCCCCCATAAATATAGATCCCACTCCCCGGTGATATTTACACTTAACCCGAGGATGGATCGATAGCAAGGATGAGATTCATATAAAGGAATAAAAATCTTCATTAAGCACTTGGGGGTCCCGGGGATGAGGTAAGGACTGAAATGAATACAGTCACAGAAAAGGTTCTTCAGTGGCAGAATAGAGGTCATCCGGACAATGAACGTTTCCTTTAAAAACTTCACTCCAGTCGAGGGTGAGCTGTAAAGGGAACACTGTAGGGCTGGGAGAGTTACCTTTGGAGGACAACCTTGGAAACGAATCTGTCTCCCCAAGCTTGGAGGACAACCTTGGAAACGAATCTGTCTCCCCAAGCCTATGGTCCAGACCTTCACGAGGTCATTTGGACAGAGGAGATGGTCGGTGGGTGGTGGGAACTGACCCACACAGCACGTCTAGCAGAAACTGGTAACATAGGAATTTCAGCTAGAACTGGTACACAGGAGACATCTCTCTGGGGTGTGGGCAGAAGCAGGCAAGCTGGGGAAGACAGCTGCAAGACCGTACTGGATATTTGCTTTCTGGGTTCAATGAAAAGTCATCTACATCACGCTGGAGGAGTTCTTGTAAAGAAAGCTACCTGAGGAGATGGCTGGCTGGAAGGTATCACTCCAGGAGTGCCGTGTTCTGGCTGCTAACCGCTATTGTCAGCCCCCCATTTTCAGCGCCAGCTTGAATTGCAAGGTCTAGCAAACAAGCTTGTGGACCAGTTAGGAAAAAAAAAAAAAAAAAAAAAAAAAA
>NC_022030.1:4704531-4713968 GCF_000317375.1 Microtus ochrogaster
ACGCTTTCTCCTGCAGCGTCCCTCTGGCGCCCTCTACTGACAAAGTGTAGCTCGGAGCTGCTGGAGAGTACAGCCCCACTTGGTTGGTGGAATTACAGCAGAGCAGGCAATGATGCACCGATTTGGAGTTCAGAAGCATCAAACCGGCAATCGGGCCACTGCCACATCATTGTCTCCTTGCGCCCTTATTTTACTACTGAGAAGACCAAATGGCTTTGTGAACCAATTACCAGCTTCCCAAGTCTCAGGATCTCTCTGGGCATTTCCGTCGCCATCACCACCACCATCAAAGAATTTCAAGAGAACAAATCTATATATATTGTTGAGGTTTCCTCTAACATAGGTATTTCCCTGTGTCACATCCCTGGTGTCATAATTAGTGTGACACATTTGTGAGCAGTGAGTGAGTAGTAGCTCTGATTCTGTGTTACATGTGGGGAAACGAAGTTCAAAGACATCCAACTAGAAAGCGACGCACAGTGAATCTTGGATCCACGTGACTAGAAAACCGAAGCACTCGTTAACAAGCCCAGGCTTGATTTCTCACCCAGAGAGTGCGATCTGGAGACGTGATAAATTCCAGGCACTCCCCGCCCCGCCCCCCCACTAAGGTGACTGTTATGTTAGATGACGTATTTCCTGTAAATGCCTTAAAAATGCAGGGGAGCTGGTTTTTCATCACAAAATGCTATAGCTTCATTGTGGGCACACTGAGTCTGGGTGCACACATGTCTACTGCCTAATATTTCTGGATCTCGAATGAGAGCGAGGCAAGGGCTAATTGCAGTCCTTGCCACAACTTAGGGATTGTGATTTCATGCCCAGGATTAGAAACTGAAGGCAGGAGAGGTTATTAGTGGTAGAGCTAGATTATGGATCCAAAGAGGCTTGTTGTTGTTGTTGTTAAGAACAGAGTGGAGGCTTGTATTGTATTTCCTAGAGATGCATCCTGATATGTCATGGTGACCATGACATGAGAGACCAGAGCTTACTTAACTTCTCCATCAGGCCACAAGGCCAGAGCGCCTCTGTTTACCCTTTCTTCCTCCTCTGCGGTACCAATTTTAAAAGACTAAGATGAGCAGCATCCGTTTTCCAGCTGCATTTAGTGACCGAGGAGGCTGACATCCTCTGAGGATGCTAAGCTGTGTGACAAGGAAGCTAACCTCTAACCTTTCTGTTACCAGAGGTCAAACAGTTGTACAATCCCCTCTACCCATCCTCACAGATTCCAGTAAAAGTGGGGAGCTATGTGTGTACCCCCTGTGACTATGTGCACCAGTCGGGATGGAAATGACATGATGTACTATTTGAGCAGGCTGATTTTTTTCATTGTGTATTTCCTATCCTGCATCCACTTGCTAGAACCATGACCTATCAGGATGCATCTCTAGGAAATACAATACAAGCCTCCACTCTGTTCTTAACAACAACAATAAATAGGTCAGACATGACAAGGCACATTTGTAATCCCAGCTCTCAGCAGGCTAAGGCAGTCCTGGATCTAAGGACAACCTGGGCTGTAGTGACACTGTATCCCAGAACATAAAACCAAACAGAAGTAGAGCCAGTCCATGGTTCTGCTGCTCTGAAACTCGATCAGACACCACCCAACTCCTGAAGACCTTGAAGGCAAGGTCTGTGCGACCATTTGATACTTTAACCCTTGCTTCACTCAACAGGGATCCTATTTTGTCTGTGGGAAAGACCAAAAACATTAATTTCAAGAATCACATACTCTATATAACTTTCTTTTACTTAACAAAATTATGTGTATCTAGCCTATTTTTAGATAAGACTATGTGGGGGAGGGGGGTGAGTCTGTAGACCTAAAATACCTGTCCATCATAATCTCTTTCCAGGATTTAGGTCCCTCCATGGGGGGTGTGCCATGAGTTTCTGATGTCATCTAAAGAAGATTTTGCATTTTGTAATTATTAGAGCCTGATATGAATTACAGATAGCTTGTAAATTACCATTACTGTTCACGGAAGCTCACCTTTTAGAACCTTCATATTTCTCACTTTTTTTTTGCACAAATCCCTCTGGTGTTCACATTTCTTACCACACGGGGGCAGCCTTGTTCCTCAAGTCCTGCTAGTCTGCCACAGAGCTCTGTCTTGTTAGGGAGTTAGGAGATCTGAGAAGGAAAAAACAGCCTGAGGAAGACCAGCATTCCAGAAGGAGCTGGCAAAAAAGCCCCGTGGCCTCGCTGACCTCTAAAGTCCCTTCTTATCCTTATCTGTGATTACTAAGGAGAGGTGACAGTGGATCTGGGCTTGGGCTCACCCATCACACTCCCTCGTAATGAGGTAGGATAGGGAGGGGTGGGCAAGAGGCTGTTCCCAGCAACTTTTCCAGAGGGAAGTTGAGAAAACTGTAAGTTCAGCAAACATTTGTGAGAGACCAAGGGTCTCCAGGACAAAAAGAACAGAAGTTAAAAGCGAATGAGAACACAGGAATAAAGCAGTCAACGTCCACACCCCCGAGAGATGGCTTAAAACCACTCCTTCCTTATGTATTATTCAGTTCATCTACCAGCTGGGAGGAAGCCGACAGAATCAGCTGCTAATGGAAGCAACTTGGACAGCTTCTTGGAGGAGAAGCACAAAAACACACCACCCTATCAAGGCATAGTTTCAGTTGTTAATTACGATTATATTGTAACTGAGTAATATTGACAGAGACGTAGCAGCCTAAATGGTGTTTTGAAGGGAAAGAGGAGCTGAAAGAAGGATTTTTAAAAATAATATTTTTTTTAAAAAAAAATGAACTTACTTTTATTTTATTGTGTGTGTGTGGGTTTTGCCTGCTTGTTTGTGCATGCACCAGGTGAGTGTAGTGCCCATGGTAGTCAGAAGAAGATGCTGGGTCCCTTGGAACTGGAGTTGCAGGTTAAGAGCTGCTCTGTGGGTGTGAGACCCGAGCCTGGTCCTCTGCAAGAGCAGCACATATGCTTGGCTGCTGAACCGCTTTCCCAGTTTTCTCAGCCCCAAAGAAGGCTTTCTTTGGTCTTCTGCAGACTTGCTTAGGATATAGACTCCCTCTCTGTTCATATCTGGTCCATCTGAGGTACGTGTACTTTTTTTCTTTTAAGTAAGTCTTTTTAAGATGCATTTGTTTGTTTATAAGTGTTCTATCCACTTTATGGCAGAAAGGGGCATTAGATCCCATTATAGATGGTTGTGAGCCACCTTGTGGTTGCTGGGAATTGAACTCAGGACCTCTGGAAGAGCAGCCAGTGTTCTTAACCACCGAGCCATCCTTCAAGCCCCAGGTACATGTATTTTTAAGTGAAGCAGGTGATGTCGTACCTGAACAATGCCCACCACCAAAGGGAGCCACATTTTCCCTAGACAACTTTTCTGGTCACTGATTGTAGTGGTTTGGAAGAAAACGGCCTAGAAAGAGAGGGACACTCTTAGGAGGTGTGGCCTTGTTGGAGGAAGCGTATCACTGTGGGGACGGGCTTTGAGGTCTTTTTCTCAAGCTTCACTCAGTGTGACAGTCAGTCGACTTCCAGCTGCCTTCTGGTCAAAGCATAGCCAGCACCATGTCTACCTGCACACCGCCACGCTTCCCATCCTGAAAATGGACTCAACCAGCCTCAGCCTCCGAAATTCTAAGCCACCACCTCAATGAATTGTTTTCTTTGTAAGAGCTGCCATAGTTGTGGTGTCTCTTCACAGAAAACAAAACAAAAAAACCCAAGGCACTGATTATTTTTGTTTTGGACAAAATATCTGAAGTCAATATTTAGATTAGTTTAGAGAGAAGATGACGGTATTTCTGGGTACAAGCTATGAGTCATGCAAAACAAGTTTCAACCCTGTCCTGCCACTTAGGAGTCTGGCTCAGCAAGAGCCATTTCCTCATCCCCCATAGAGAAAGCGGGGTGGACAGAGAGGTAAAGCATCATTGAAACCTGAGTGCAAAGTGCTGAGCAGAGTTTCCGGCACACAGTGGATAACAAGTGGAAGATACTACCACCAAGAAACCCTTCCTTCACTCGTGTTTTACCAGTTTCCATAGAGTTTTTTAAAAATTACTATTATGATGTGTGGGTGTTTGAACTGCATGTGTATGCACTACGTGTATGAAACCCCGGCAGACGCCTAGAGAGGACGCCAGACACCGCGGAACTGGAGTTAGAGGGCGTTCTGAGCTGCCATGCAGGTGTCAGGAACAGAACCCCAGTCCTCCATAGGAACAGCCAGTGCCTTACTCTCTGGGTCTTCTCTTTAGTCCCCTCATGGATATCTTTAATTGATATTGTTGAGTTTTTCAAATAATTCCACCACTTGCAAAGCAAAACCCCTCACTTCAGCCTGCCTTTATTGCATTTTTTCCTGCTCTGTCTGTATTGGCTAAAAGGTCTAAAAGAAATAAGAGAAAGTAATGGGATCCTCATGCTAATAAATACTCTGCTGGTGCAGGCTTTGGGATATTGCAAATACTGAGGCTAGAACAGGCGATCAGGCCTAATTTCCACCTCATCCCCTCTGTACCCAACAAAGGTAAGCTCTAGCCTGAATTCTGTATTTTCATATGTTTAGATTTTTGAACTATTTTTCATTTTAACACGCATGCTTACACACTCGGTGTTTGTGTAAATGTGGAGGCCAGAGGCCAAAGTCGGTGTCTTTCTCAATCACTCAGTACCCTTTCCTCTTCAATTACATTCTAGTTACTTAGTGTGTGGTGTGGTGTGGTGTGGTGTGTGCGCGCGCATGTGCCACTTCCTGAGTGTGGCAGTCAGAGGCCACCTGGCAGGAAGCATGTCTCTCCTTCTACCATACAGATCCCAAGTTCTGACGTCATCCTTGCAGTTGCAGTTCTTTGCCTCTTATTTTTTTAATTAATTAATTGTTGTTGTTCTGTCTGTGTGTGTCTGTGTGCATGTGCATGTGTGTGCACACATATGAGCTTGTGCATTTGAGGTATATGTGGAAGTCAGAGGACAATTTTAAAGGTTCTCACCTCCCGCCTTGCTGTGAATCGGCTTCTGCGCAGTGTGCTCCAGGCTAGTCTGCCTTTTCTGTCTCTGCCTTCTGTCTCCCCACAGGAGTGCTGGGATCATACACGTACACCACTGCATGGGGCTCTTCTAATATGGGTTCTGGGGATCTGTGTCAGGCTGCCAGGCTTCTGAGGCAAGCTCTTTTACCCACTGAGCCATCTTCCTGCTCTGACCTTAGTCTGAGACAGGGTCTCTCGATAAACACTGAGTCCACTGACTTAACTAGACTGGCTTGATTGGACACTGAACTCCAGGGATCCTCTTGTTCCACTTCCTCAAGGATTACAGTGCAAACTTCTTTTATATAAACACTGGGGCTCGAACTTGGTTCCTTAGGCTTATGCACAAACACTTTACTGACTGAATAATCTTCCCAGCCCTTCAGGAAAAAAATCTTACTAGACTTTGGGGCCTTGCTACAAAATAACATTTTCATACATGTTTCTTGGTCTTCTTTGGGCTGGAATTATACTCGCTGTTGTCTTTAAGATGCATGTGATATTCAATAATAAACTCAAAATTAACCCATTTGTTTCTGTTTAAACTTGGGTTTATTCAGTCTTTACTATTGTATAATAATCTTAGTAGAAACACACTAATATTTCCATTCTACTTGGAAGAAACTTTTGGGTTGTTCATACTTTTTGCTCTTACTGACAATGTAGCTATGAACATTTTTGTATATTACATCTCCATATAAGAGTTACCCTCATGATCCCTAAAGAGATATGAGACCAGGCATCTCTGTTGTGCTTTCATTTGTCCATTTACTAATATTGTCATGTTGCTATTGCTGGAGCCACCCCCCTTCCCCCGCTCCTTTTTCTCCCCCTTCACGTCCTTCTCTTTCCTTTTCTGAAATAGGGCCACTTGTAGCCCAGGCTAGCTTCTAACTTGCTGTGGCCGTTAGCTGGGGCTGTCCTTTAATGTCTCTTGCCTTTCTCTGCCTCCCTGTGCCACCATGCTGAGCTATATCAAGTTTCTTCTGAAATGCTTCCAAATCTCTTTTTCTTATTATTCGACTGACTTTGTTTGGTTGGTTGGTTCTTTTTTTCACTTGTTTGGCTTTTTCTTGTTGATTTGTGCAAGCTTTTACAAGCTGGAACATTAGACAGACCCTTTGACATTAATGTAAATTACAATGTTGTTTCTGCAGATTGTGGCTTATCTGCCCACTTAAAGGTATTTTTTTTCATGAACTACAGACTTTATTTGTAGCCTTTTGTAGTTTAGTTATTTTATAATTAGCTTTGTGCCTTGTTTAAAAATATACCCACCCCAAAACGCGTCTACTTTTCTTTTATGTTTTTGTTTGTTTGTTTGTTTGTTTAAAAAGGTTTATCCTCAACATCTCAAGTTTTGAATTGTCGTCAAATTGATGATTCCCCTTATGGTATGAAGCAGGTGTCTTATTTTGTTTCCTGTGTAGATAAGTAATGCACAGGATCATGGTGTAGCACCCAATGTAAGCCCAGCTTCTGTGTGTAAGTGAGCCTGACATTTGGCTCCGTTCGCTTTCTGTCGTCGGTGTAGCTGATCCTGCACCAGTTCTCATCATGCGGCTTTGTAAGGAACGTTGCTCACATGCCCAGCCTAGTTCTCTGGGCATGTTTGCCAAGTTTCCCTAAAGTCCCTCTCACTGGGATCCAGACCGGGATTGTATTAAACTATGTATTAGTTTGGGCAGTGGATAAAAATGACCTCTGTCAGGTAACTCAAGTTTACCTATCTAATACAGTCATCTCTGAATGTACAACTTCGCTAATGTAAGTCAATAATCTGACTTTTACATAAAGGATCCAATGGATCCAGTCAATAGCATGTCCCTTTACTGCAACTGACCCACTGTTTGTTGCTAGTATGTGCGGGGTTGGCTTACCCTCAGTTTGTAGTTTCATAGTTCTTCCTGTCCCTGCCTGATGTGGGCTGTCCTTCTGTATATGTGTTGCTTTTGCTGATTGATGAATAAAACTATTTTGGCCAGTGGCTTAGCAGAGTAAAACCAGGCAGGAAATCCAAACAGAGATATATAAAGAGAGTAGGCAGAGTCAAAGAGATGCCATGTAGCTTCCGAAGGAGAAAGATGCCAGAACCTTAACAGTAAGCCACAGCCACAGTTAGTTTAAGATGTGAGAGCTAGCTAGAAATACGCCTGAGCCATTGGCCAAACAGTATTGTAATTAATATAGTTTCTATGTAATCATTCATGATTGGGCAGCCAGGAAACTTAGTGCAGCTTCCATTTACAAGGGCCAGCTTTGCTCCTGTCACTTCCAGCAGAGGATGCAAAGCCAAAGTCTGAATCTCATAGACTTTCCTAAACGTGACTGTATCTATGGGAATCTGTTTTCACCACACAGTTTGGAAAGCAGGAGCATCGTGCAGCAAGGTAGCGAGGTATCAAGTTTACCTGCACTGAGTTCGGGAGTCCAGCTACACTCCACAGGCTCTGAGAAGCTGTTATAGACATACGAATGCTTCAGAGTCCCAAACTACACCTTTGTTGAAGAGTGCAATCTGGGTGTTTCTGTGTGGCCCTCAGAGCCCATCCCCACCGGCACCCAGAAACACATGCTGAAATCTAACCAGCACATGGTGCTGATGCAAGGTGGAATTTGGGGAAATGAGTAGAACTAATGTCCTCGGAGTTCTCAGGGCCTGGGAGATGGCTCAGAGGTGAAGATGCTCACTGTACAAGTGTAGATGCCCAGGACCATATAAAATCGCTGGTGTGACAGCAATCACTTGTCACACCAGCACTGGGGGTGTGGAAACAATCTCATCCGGAGAGCTCGCTGGCTGGCATGACAACCAGACTGCCCAGCCTAAGTGGGGAACTCCAGGTTCAGTAAGAGACTCTATCTCAAAAAAAGAAAAATGCAAGAGAAGATGTATATAAATTCAGAGACAATGCTTCACCAGATAGGCAAACTCAATTACCTAAAAGAGGTCGTGTTAATCCACCACCTGAACTGATGTATAGATTTAATCCAGTTTCGGTTCGGATCCCAATGACACTAGGAGAACTTGTCAAACACTCCTAGAGAATGGGGCTGGGCACGTGGTCAGGGCTCCTTACAACACTGCATGATGAGACAGATGGACTAGAGAAACTGGATCGGGAGCCAAATGTCAGGTGGAGGGCAGCAGGGGAAAAGACCCACTCAAAGATGACCTCTGACCTCCACATGTACACGCATGAATGAGCACAATTACACACCCACATGCATGCACACTCATGCACACACTCACACACATGCATATACACACACACTCACACACATGCATATATACACACATGCACACACACACACACACACAGTTAATAGTTCTAAGAGACCTGCCTGGCTCCTTACCATGGAGAGCAAATGAGAGGAGCAAATATGAACTGCTCAGTAAGCCCTTACCAGGCACCAATGCTGCCAGAGCCTTAATTTTGGACTTCTCAGCCACTAGAATTAAGAGACACACATTTTTATTATTTACAAGTATGATATAGCATTTTGTTACAGCAACCCCCATGGGCTAAAGTGGTGGAATTTTATTTATTATTTATGTTTGTTCATTTATTCATGCATATGTTGAGGTGGGTCTTACTATGTTGTTCATACTTGCCTTGGCCTCTCAATTCTGTCTCAGGGTTCTCAGTGCCAAGATTACTTGTGTGTGGTACCACACTGTACAACTAACAGTCTGATATTCTTGAAGGATAATGACAGCTTCCGGATTCCCTAATTTCCTGAGAGTTTCTTTAAAAGTCACTTAAAAAAGAAAGAAGTCCACACTAAGAACCCTGTCCAATGATCTGATGCTCATTGGGCCTCCCTAATGGATCTTTCTCCTTCAGATAGTGTTTTTATTTCATGGTGGCTAGCTAATACATTTAAACAAAGGTAATTTCTTTTGAATATTCTATATATATGACCATGTCTTCTGTCAATAGTATTTTTAAGTCTTTGTATCTTTGACTGGTTTTCATTCTATGTGGCTGCTAAGTACTCTTCTGGAGTGCTGATTGGAAGAAAAACCAAAATTTAGCTTTAAGCTTCTTTAATGAATTTTGATGTTTTTGTGTCCTCATGAACCTTCATTACAATCAGAATATCAAACATACCCATCACTCCAAAACATCTTCTTATGTCCCTTTATAATATTTTCTTGTCATTGCTGTCATCCCCAAGTAATTCCTAATTTATTTTTGGCCATCATAAATTATTTGAATTTCTTGAAACTTTATATAAACCCTTATGTGTACTATGTGTCGAGTTTCACCTGATCCCCTCGTTTATCATAACCATGATTATCTTGAGATTCACTACTGTAGTTGCTTTATCGACAGTCTACCCTTTCAGCTTCTGAAAAGAAGTCCATTTTAGGATGGCAGGGAGATTTCCTACACACTCTCCTGGTGGTAGCC
>NC_022030.1:4714068-4719072 GCF_000317375.1 Microtus ochrogaster
ACTAGCTCTTGTAGACCAGGCTGGTCTCGAACTCACAGAGATCCGCCTGCCTCTGCCTCCCGAGTGCTGGGATTAAAGGCCTGCGCCACCACCACCCGGCTTAGCTCCAGCTTCTTATTGGCTAACTCTTACAACTTCCCTGCACTGATTGATTGATGCCTCTTTATATTTAGCCATCGGAACTCTCCATCAGATATAGAAATTGCAAATATTTTCTGTAAGTCTTTGGCTTATCTTCTCATTTTCTCTGTTTTTTTTTCAAACAGCAGGCATGCTTAACCTTTATGAAATCCATGCTTTAGTCTAAAAAATAAATACTCTTTTGATATAAGAGAGATTTGCCAAATTTGATATCATAAAAGTTTTCTCCTAAAAGTTTCTAGAATCTATTCTGAATTAGTTTTATATAACACAAGGTATAGATTAAAATTCTGCTTGGCTTTTGTTGTTGTTTGGGTTTTGGTGGGTTCGATTGTTTATTTGCTTGTTTGTTTGGCTTTTGTCCCTGACTACCAGTTGATTCCAGGAGCAGTTCATAAGAAAATCATAACTTTGCTATTTATCTCAAGAATTTTGCATATTGCTTACAACTCATGGTAATTTTCATATTAGTGGCAAATCGTTCTAGATCCATAAAATGAATTCACAAAACTGCTCACCAGTGTCATCTGAACCTGGAATTTTCTTTTCTTTTTTTAAATTATTTATTTATTTATTAAGGATTTCTGTCTCCTCCCCACCACCACCTCCCATTTACCTCCTCCTCCCCCAATCAAGTCCCCCTCTCTTGTCAGCCCAAAGAGCAGTCAGGGTTCCCTGCCCTGTGGGAAGTCCAAGGACCTCCCACTTCTTTTCAGGTCTAGTAAGGTGAACATCCAAACAGCCTAGGCTCCCACAAAGCCAGTACGTGCAGTAGATTAAAACCCAGTGCCATTGTTCTTGACTTCTCAGCAGTCCTCATTGTCCACTGTGTTCAGCGAGTCCGGTTTTATCCCATGCTTTTTCAGACCCAGGCCAGCTGGCCTTAGTGAGTTCCTGATAGAACATCCCTATTGTCTCAGTGTGTGAGTGCACCCCTTGCAGTCCTGAGTTCCTTGCCCATGCTTTCTCTCCTTCTGCTCCTGATTTGGACCTTGGGGTTTCAGTCCAGTGTTCCAATGTGGGTCTCTGTCTCTGTCTCCTTTCATCGCCTGATGAAGGTTAATATCCAGGAGGATGACTATATGTTTTTCTTTGGCTGAACCTGGAATTTTATTTGCAGAAAAAGTTCTGAACATTGATTTATTAACTTAATTATGAGGAAATGATTGCTTAGGTCCTTATCTACTGTTTTCAAGTAAATTGGCATATAGGAATGTTTATGGCATTTTTATTTTTAATTACTGAATTATCTTTATAATAATCATTTGCACATTCTCTTATCTTGTATTCAGTTACTCTCAGGTAAATAAATGTAACAGTTATTTTTGTTCATTAAAAATGTTTAAATTAAAATAAATATATAAATATATCCACACACATAACTATATAAATGCAAGCTTCCAAGTATTTTTAGTGTGACTTGAGTATATATGATTTCAGGGCTGGCCACTTTGTATTAGATAACTGATTGGGGGCTAACCCTTGGAAGAGGCTAATCCCCCCCTCTCCGCAGTCATTAGTTGCCTGTAGTTCTGTCTAGGTAAGGATCCCATGAGAATTGCCCCTTCTGTGTTGGCATGTCTATTGACATTATCGTTGTTCGGGTGATGCTTAGGCACTCTTTGCTTTTAAGAGCTCTCTCACTTAAATAACCACATTCATTTGGCTTTGGTTAATTCTGAGTGCCCTATTGTTTCCTACTTCTGCTTTCAATCTTCCTGTCTTCATGTTTAGATATGTCTTGTAAGCTGCATATAGTTGGATTTTGTCTCATTCTGTTATCCTTAAACATATTTAATATTTCACTTTTAACTGCAGCCTTAAATCCATATATTTTTATAGCTTCTGTGCATAGTTTTCTTCCACCTGTCCATTAAACATTTCTTCTGTCTGTTGATTGGTACATTGTGTGTGCTGCGTATGGTCTGTGTGTGCACGCACACGCACGGGGGAGGTGTTCTTGTCTATGCATGTGTGTGTGTGTGTACAAGTGTACTCAACCTTACCAGTGCACATGGAGTCCAGAGGTGGCGTAGGCTGTCTTCTCTACTGTTCTCAATACTGTTCTTTTTGTGAGACAGACTCTTGCTGAAGCTGGAACTTGCTGTTCTCTGTTAGGCCAGCAAGACTCTGGGCTCCATCTCTCTCAACCCTCTAAGACCTGGGTTTGTAGGTATGTCCTTCACACTCAGTTTTTTAAGGCAGGTGCTGCAGATCCAAACACAGGTCTTCCTGCTTGGGAAGCTAGCACTTCACTCACTGAGCCATCTCCCTTGCCCTTCCTTGGCATTTCTATTGGTTCTTCTTCACACTGCTGTGTATCTCCAATTGTCTATTGAAATCTGACTGATTATGTATCAATAGTAGTGCTTGGAAAGGTCTTCATCGGTGACATCTGAGGCCTAATGGGACTCTACCTTCCCACAGAGAGACCTGAGACCACCTTACTCAAAGTTGAAAGAAATCCCCTGCCCTCCAAGGGGCATCAGAAGCTTGTTCACTTTCTGTTCATTTTTACCCCAGGATACAATCCCTTCCAGGTCCTAGCTAGGGTCAGGCAGCCCTTCGGATCAGCTTCCTGCTTTGTGTAACCCTGGCCAACTGCACTGAAAGAGGAAACGAAAATGAAAGTTCAAAATCGGCAGAGCATGAAAGCTTTCGAGCGCTGTTCGCTCCTCTTCGTGCTTCTCTGGTCTTGAGTCTTACGGCTTCCTATTTTCTCCTTAGTATGTGTTTTTAAGAAAAGCTTCTACAGCCCACCCTCAGCATTTCGGATTCCTTCAACAGAATGCTTGGTGAGTTACAAGAGTCTAGACGTCCCGTCCTTCCTTCCCGAGTCATTTTGCTATCTTACTTTTTATTATTTCATCAAAATGTTCACATTTATTGGCATGAAGTTGTTCGTGGTGTTCCTTTTATCTGTTTGGTCTTTGCCATATCTGACATTTGCCAAGCCTCCTTTTTCTTCCTTAATTGGTTTTACTGTGGCTTTATCTCTTGTTGTTCTTGGTCAGCCTCTTTCAGACATTGCCTATTTTATTGCTTTTTATCAAAAAAAAAAAAAAAATTAACAGAATCTTCTTTCTGTTTCACTGTGTCTTGAACTTTGGTCCATATTTTTCTACTCTCTAAGAGAGTTTCTTTGTCTTTCTTTCCCTCACTTCTTAAATGGGATGGATTCAGCAAATTTCAAGCCTTGTTTTTTAAAACAAAAAACAAGTTAACTGGATTTTATTCAGAAACGTCTACTAGCTAGCCACTCTGATGTTCCTTTGTAAATTTCTCATTTTATGTATATTGACTTCCCATTGTATTTATATTTGTTTTCATTTTGTGAGAAGTTAAGATAGTTACTGTGAATGGAGACTGCACTTCTGTTTCCTGGCCGCCCAGACCTGAATAATCACACAGAAACTATATTAATTACCACACTGTTTGGCCAATGGCTCAGGACTATTTCTATCTAGCTCTTACATCTTAAATTAACCCATTTCTATTAATCTGTGTATCACCACGAGGCTGCGGCTTACTGGTAATGTTCTGGCATCTTTCTCCCTCAGTGGCTACATGGTGTCTCCTGTCTCTCTCTCTCTCTATCTCTGTTCAGATTTCCTGCCTGACTTTACTCTGCTAAGCCATTGGCAGAAACAGCTTTATCCATCAACCAATAAGCAACACGTAAACAAAAGGACATGGCATATCAGGTTACTAATTTATTTTTAATTTTATGTGCATTGGTGCTCTGTCTGCAAACATGGCTGTGAACCACATATGTGTAGTGCCTTCAGAGACCAGAAGACAGCACTGGATCCCCTGGTTACAGATACTTGTGAGTTGCCATGTGGGTGCTGGAACCACACCCATCCTCTAGAAGGGTAACAAGTGTCCTTAACCATTGAGTCATCTCTCCAGATCCTGGCTAGTAGATTTTATGCCAGAATTTTCCTGGATTTCCACCTCCCCAAATATCTTGTTCTTAAATCTTTGTCTCAAATGATTCTCATGTCTCAGCCTCTCAAGTAGCTGGACTACAGGTGTATCACTATACCTGACTTCTTTTTCAATTTTCCCCATCTTTCTATTCTTTTGTAGTGTGTCTGTATGCATATGTGTGTGCTGCAGAATGTACATGTGTTTGTTCGTGTGTGTGTGTGTGTGTGTGTGTGTGTAGCAGTAGTAGTAGTAGAAGAAGTAGTAGTAGAAGTAGTAGTAGTAGTAGTAGAAGTAGTAGTAGTAGTAGAAGTAGTAGTAGTAGTAGAAGTAGTAGTAGTAGTAGTAGTAGTAGTAGTATCCAGAGGACAACCTCTATGTCATGGCTCTTCAGGCACTACCTACCTTGCGCTGTGAGACAAGGTCTCTCACGACCTGCAGTTTGACAGTTAGGCCTGGTTGACTAACCCCAAAACCACCCTTGGACATACCTTTCTCTACAGACCCAGCCCAGATATTACAGGTGTGGGTCATTATGTCTGGCTTTTTAACATGTTGGAAGAGACGCTAACTTAGGAACCTATGCTTTTGTGACAAGAGCTTTATTGATTAAGTTATCCCCACTGCCCTACATATTTCTGTTCTTGAATATACCAAATTTGAAGGTGATAAAATTCTTTTTTGTTTACTCATTTATCTAATCCACAGAATAATCTTTCAACTCATGAGCTGGCTTGGCAGGTAAAGACTCTTGCCACCAAACTTGGCCACTAGAGTATGATCTCCAGAAACCATTTTATCAAGAAAGAAAACCAGTTCCTTCAAGTTGTCCTCTGACTTCCACACTCACACCTTGCCCAAGTACTCTTAAATGTATATCTGCACACACACAAAACACTCCATAAGTACTCTTAAATGTATATCTGCACACAC
>NC_022030.1:4719493-4744589 GCF_000317375.1 Microtus ochrogaster
CACAAGTACTCTTAAATGTATATCTGCACACACACATACACAGGATGGCACAAGTACTCTTAAATGTATATCTGCACACACACATACACACGATGGCACAAGTACTCTTAAATGTATATCTGTACACACACATACACACGATGGCACAAGTACTCTCAAATGTATGCACACAATCACATAAGTGCAAGTACTCACGTAAACACACACAACAGAATATAGTTGGATTATTTAAATCCATTACAATCATACTTTCTGTGGTACAGGACTATTTACTCCATTGACTCACATTATGATTGCAGGAATTTACAAGTTATTTCTACTTTCTATTTATTTATAACTTATTTCTGTTCATCCTATTCTGTCTATTTTATCTGCTTTTGTCTCCGGTACATTTCCTTACTCATTTCACTCGTTTGTCTTTTTCTTCCTTCTACTGAAGGGATTTCATGCACTGTTTTGTTCCCCTGTGGGCAGTAATGCTTGAGTTTGCTTATTTAACAAGACAAGAAATTAACCCTCCCCACAAAGCACAAGGCCTAAGGACTCTTCTGTCAACCTCCATTTCCTCCAACACAATTGCATTGCTCAAGATATGTAACTAAGTTTCTAGTTTAGAAATAGAGTGGGTAATTTCCCCACCACTAGAGGGAAAATGCATCTTCAAAATAATTTTCTATGTATTTTAAAGTAATCTTGGAGCTAAGAACAATAGTGCATGCATTTAATCCCAGCATCTGGGAGGCAGAGACAGGTGGATCTCTGTGTGTTCAAGGCCAGCCTAGTCTACAGAGCAAGTTCCAGGACAGCCAGAGACCCTGTCTCAAACAAAGGAAAAGGGAAGAAGAAAGGAAGGAAGGAAGGAAGGAAGGAAGGAAGGAAGGAAGGAAGGAAGGAAGGAAGGAAGGAAGGAATTTTAGAATTTAACTTCGGCTATTCATTTAATGTATAAAAATGTTCAACTGTACTTTTTAGTTTAGCAACGTATATTTACTTCATTGTCCTTCTGAAATTCAATTAAATTAACAAAATCAATAAAACATAAGGATTACAAATCAGGTATGATAGTTCATAAGTATAACCCAGCAGCACTGGAAGGCAGAGAAGTAGAAGGGTTAGGAATTCTGGGTTATCCTTGGTTACATAGTAAATTTGAGGTAAACCTGGGCTACACAAGACTCTGTTCCAGAAAAAAAAAACGAACAAAAGAGCTAATGCTTGCATTCATTTCTGAACAAACTCACATCTAGTCATGTGCACACTTGCAGTTTGGTTAATTAAATCAAATGTCAAAACTTCTCAATAAGCAAATAAAGCCGTTAAATATAGTAAAACCCTAACCCCTGAACCTGTGGCTGGAAGCTGACTTGGAAACAGGAACTGTTGGCGGGTGGTCGATAGAAATAAGCAGACTAGCTTTATTATAAAATATTCAGCTTTAATAAGGGTAAGAAAAGGGGGACTTACAAAGCCAGAGTTCCCGCGAAGCACAGGAAAAACAAAGAGGAAGCAGAAAGCACACCTGCAAGATTTTACAAGTAAATATTAGTCTAAAGGGATCACACCCTACAAACAAGGTGATTGGCTGGGCTTCCCCTACAAGGAACTTTGGAACTGGACTGAAATCTTGAGGTGCGATCACCCTGAAGTACAGGGTGGGTCCTTAAGCCAAGGGCGTGTTTCTATAAGAAAAAATTCTGGGAGGAGGGGATGATGGAAAAAGATGCAGAGATGGAAAGAGACAAGAGTGATATAACACAAGCCAAAGAATGCCAAGCACTGCCAGGCAGCCAACAGAATGGAGAAGAAAAGCATGAAACATATTCTCTCCCACGCCGTATGAAAGAAACTAATCCTGCTGACACTTTGATTCCAGATTCCTGGCTTCCAGAATGATTAGAGAACACATTCTCCATGTCACTAAGCTGGTGGCACTTTGTCATAACCACCTTGGGAAACAGCCCAAGGAGCAACTTGAACACAGAGTGGTAAGACAAGAGCCCACAGCTGGTATATGCAAACAGGTACACGGAGCAATAGCAAGTTTACAAGGACGCCGTGGCCTTTGTTTCTACAGTTCTTGTCTGGTGAGCCTGTAATTGATGCCATGCCCTTTCATCTTATCATTCTGTATTTCCAATACCCTCAGCCAGCACTTCGCTGCTAAAAAGCCTTTGTCTATGAAGTAACCCAAATTATCTGGAAAGGCCCAAGCCCTCAGATACCTTGTGTTTTATTTGAGGTTGTTGCCATTTTCCCTGACTCTAATATTGGTGGCACTAAGATGATGCCCTTGGTCCAGTCTGTCCTCTGGCCTCCACCACGTAGAAACAAGCAAATTTCCTCTTAAAACATTGGCATCAGTTACGCTGTGTAGTAAGTAGAATAATTCCTGTTTAGCCTTTTGCGTTCATTGTGTAAAGAACCCAAAATAGCAGGGTGGCAGTCTCCTGCCTTCATGTAATTGGTGTTGCATCACCTGATAGAAAGCATTCTCCCCCGGGCCTGTTTTCTGAACCCGCAGCAGCCAGGGTTCCCAGGCAAAGAAGAAAATGAGGAGCTTATTAGATAGCACTGTAGATAAGCCACTGTCAGGCCCACGTCTTGATGCAAGCATTGCTTTTTATGGGCGAGACGGTGTGATGTGACCTGAAACCAGAATCCCATCTTTCCCAAGTACTATCTCCAGCTAGGATCATAACTCAGTTTTCCATAAGTCATTTCAGCATTCACTTAAGCCAGCTGCCTCCCAGTGGTGTGTGTGGCCAACCCAATTAATTCCCTTGCTCTGAAATGAGTGGTCTGGTCAGAGGTAATGTGGACGGGAACACACTGCTGCTAGTTAAGGCAGCTTGTGAGCTCACAGATAGTGGAGCTGGCAGAAAGATTATGAGCAGTAAAAGCAAAACCGTTTCCAGAATATGTGATCATTCCAATCAGGGCGAATCTTTGTTCCTTCCATGATGGAAGAGATCCAGTATAATCAACCTGCCACCAGATGGCTAGCTCATCGGCCCTGGGAATGGTGCCATATTAGAGACTCAATGCTGTCCCCTGCTCTTGACAGATTAAGCACTTGGCAGTAGTGTTGCCAAGGTGACCCCTGCTAAGGGAAAGTTCATGTTGCTGAGCACATGTATAGCCTCCTTCCAGACTACTCTGCCCATTCTGCTTAATGGTCCCTTCGTTCAGCAGTGAGATGACTGGACAAAGACACTGACCGTCATCTGGCTAGTGTGACCCCGTATCTCTGCCTGATTAGAAGTCTTCTCTGCGGTGGGTATCTGTAGTGTGAATTCAGCTGGAAGACAAATAGTTTTGTACCCATTCAGAAAACCCCCGTATAACTCTTTCACGGACTTCCCTGACATCTGTTTCCCAGTCCTGTCTCATTCCTTCCAAACTGCTGACCTTCTAGACACACCATTAGCAGCTGGTTTTAGCTCATTCCAGTTATCTGTCAGTCATGTTTGGGTTTGGGTTTGTTTTTCCTAGACAAGCTCTTGCTATGTTACCCAGTGTGGCCCTGACTCCTCAACTCGAGTGGTTCTCCTGCTTTAGGCTCTGTGAAGATGACAGATGCGTGTCATTATGCCAGCTTTATCTTTCTTTTGGCATACTGCACTAAACAAATACTGTTTCAATCTCTTGACGTGGAGACTTCACCACTGTCCATCAGACCCCTAGAGAGGGCTGGGAATGTCAGCTGGGATACCGCCGGTGAATTCTAACAAGGTCTTCTTTCTCCACTACAGGATTCTATTCGGGGACATACTGTAAGAAGAAACCTTTATTATCTTCAGCACTTTCAACCAACAGAAATCCAGCCTTGTGGTGGCTAGTACAAAAAGGGACTCGAAGGATCTAGATCAGTAGTTCTCACCGGTAGGTTGTGACCCCTTTGGTGTGGAATATCAGCTAACATTAGGATTTATATCAGTAGCAAAATTTTAGTTATGATGTGGCAACAAAATAATTTTATGGTTGGTGGGGTCACCACAAGATGAGGAACTGCATTAAAGGGTCACAGCATTGGGAAGGCTGAGAACCACTGCTCTAGATTCCTCTTTACCAAGTTGGAATAAAAATGAATTTAGAATTGAGAGGCAAAATATCAATTTATGGCACAAAGTTCCTATCTAGTTGACCAGATCGGGTGAGAAACCCACTTCTCTACTAATTAGGGAAGTGTTGTTTGAGTGTTCATAGACTGGGGGCCAGAAGTGAGAAGGACTTCCTCAAAAGAGACAGGAGCTCTCTCCCCAAAAGAAAACTAAAAAAGGTTCCAAGGAAAATGTTTTCCTGGGCTACTCAAATGGGTAAAGGCACTGCTTCCAGACCTGACAGCCTCAATTCAATCCCAGGGATCTACACGGAAGGAAAGAACTAACTCGCGAAAGGTTCCTCGCGCTGTGTGCTGTGACATAAGGGGTGTGTGTAAGCACGCTGGCTCATGCGCACACTCACTCACTGACAGTTCTGCTCAATGTCAATCAGCTCTCCTGTGTGCCACCACAAACATGCCCCTCATCCTCAGTAGAAGAAAACTCATCCAGCTACCGAATTTAAGCTCAAATTCAGAAATCCCTGAACACAGTCCATTTTGATCGGCTCCAGTTGTGGCCGAATGATGTGATGGATTCATCGTCACTATACGACTGTGTGTGTGCTAAAGAAGATGGAAACAATGAGGAGGAGCAGCAAGTGACGGGATTTTGTAAGCTTTTCCCCAACAAGAGGAAAGGAAGTAAGGGCTGCACGTCTACAGGCGGACAAGATCTCCAGTCACCCAGTCAGAGTTCCAAGCTTGATTCTGCCTCAAAAACCCAGTAAGAATGTAACATCACTCAGCCTTCTACTTGACAGGTCTGAAACCTGGAGACATTGCCCTTGGGAAGCGGACCACCTTCAGCAACCTTTGCACCACTGAGAACTTTCTAGAAATGCCTTAGAACTTCCCATGACTGTCAGCTAATGAATTTGAGGAACTCTATCAGCTTGTTACCAGAAATCTCAGAGTCATGAATTTTGAGCCTGAATCTTCTTCCTCTAGTTTCTGTCTCTTGGAAACTAGCCAGTGTCCAGGGAGCTTAGTTCAGTGGCTTTTGTCGTGGACTCTCTGGGAGGTAGGAGAGGGGACATGCTGGTGTTATGAAGCTTGGGTATAGCATCGTACTCCAGCCTACAAGCTGGTTACCACTCAACTGCTGTAATGGAAAGGACTGTGTTTATGGTGAGGAGCATAGAACACTTTGAGGTGGACTCCTGAGGAATGAAGGATCTCTGACCCAACTACTGCCTGGTCTCCACAATCATAGTTTACACTAACTTGATGGGAGACAAAAAGCCTACTTGCTCTAATTGGCACAGTAGATACCTGATGCCACCTGTACAGATTAACTAGTCCACTGGCAAAAAGAACTGTGCCAAAAGATATGACATAATTTCCGTCCTATTGCCTGTCTCTTGCAGGATTACAAGAGGCGAGAAGAGCCTGCACATTCCAGTAGCCTCGTTTTAAGATCTAAGTTCCTTACAGTAAGACTTACTGAGGATGACAGTCATCTTAAGATGTCTGTAGTAAAGAATACATTTTTTTGTAGTTTTTCTTTTACTTACTAAAACACTGTCTATAATTGCTTTTATACATATAAAATTGTGATATGAAATTATTAAAAATTTGACACATCCCTTTATATTTCCGTACTTATTTCATTGCTGACTGGAACGGCTTGTAGTGATTTTAGTCTATGTACTAATTACTTTTCTCAAAGCTGTAACAAAGCATCTGACAAAAACAAGGGAAGAGGGTTATTTGGACTCGCTGTTTGAGGGCAAATCCTCAGATGATGGCACGAAATGATGACAGGAGCGTGAGGCAGCTAGTCACATGAAATCCAAAGTTGGGAAGCAGAGAGAGATGGACACCAGCAGTCAGCCAGCTCTCTCCCTTTAATTCAGTCCAGTACCCAGCATGTAGAATGGTGTCACCCACATTTTGTAGCAAGCTTTCTCATTTGTTTTTGTTTTGGGACTGCCAGCCCCCAAATGTCATGGAGACATTATGAAAGCTTGGACTTTAACTTAGGCTTGTTTCCAACTCGCTCTAATAACTTACATTAACCTTTTCCTATTAATCTACATTCTGCCACGTAGCTTTTTACCTTTCTTCCATTCTGTATGTCTGACTCCCTCCATGTCTCTCTGGTGTCTCCCTCCTCTCTTCTTCGCAGAGTTCCTTTCTCTCTGCCTGGAAGTCCCACCTAACCTTTCCTGCCTAGTTATTGGCCATTCAGCTCTTTATTGAACCAATCAGGTTTCTTAGGCAGGTAAGGTAAAATTGTAGCATGAATTCTAACTGTTCTTAATAATGAAAACCCAGAAAGATCTATCAGGGGTGGAAGCTGAAGGATCAGAGGAGCATAGCGGTCAGCCACTAGATTTCTTACCTCTAGGGCAATCCTGTTCTCAGACTGTGTCTTCAAACTGACAGCTTCCTTAGACTGCTGTGTCAGACTGCTCCTCAGCCTGCATCTGTCTCCACCAAACCTGACTGAAACTGAGCTCCTGTCTCCTCCCACCTTATATTCCTCTCTCTGCCCCACAATATACCTTTCTGTCTCCATCTCCCTAGTACTGGGATTAAAGGTGCGAGCCGCCACTGCCCAGATGTTTCTCTTTTAGACTGGATCAATTTTGTGTAGCTCAGGGTGGCCTTCAACTCACAGAGATCTGTCTGCCTCTGCCTCCTGAGTGCTGAGATGAAAGGTGTGTGCCACCACTGCTGGCCTCCTATGGCTACCTAGTGACTTAGCTCTGAACTCTGATCTCCAACAAGTTTCTCTGTGAGATTACAAACAAGATATCACAATTTACTCAAATATTCCATGGTGTGGGAGGTCCTTCTATGTGTTGCTTTTATTGATTAATGAATAAAGAAATTGCCTTGGCCTTTTGATAGGGTAGAACTTAGGTAGGTGGAGAAAACTGGATTGAATGCTGGGAGAAGAAAAGCAGAGTGAGGGAAGTCATGGAGCCACTGGAGACAGATGTGCTGAAACTTTGCTGGTAGGTCACGACCTTGTGGTGATGCACAGATTATTAGAAATGGTTAAATTAAGATGTAGGAGTTAGTTAATAAGAAGTTAGAGCTAATGGGCCAAGCAGTGATTTAATTAATACAGTTTCTGTGTGATTATTTCGGGTCTAAACTAGCAGGGTGGCTGGGAACCAACAACCTAATTCCTCCAACAATTCCACAACAATGTTTAGTGTCATTTAACCTCAGTCAACCCAATCTAGAAACTTCCTCACAGGCAAGGTCAGAGGTCTGTCTCCTAGATGATTCTCGACCCTACCAAGAGGACAGTCACTATTAACCATCATGGTCTGTATGTTACATTTACAGTTACAGGCATCTAACCAATGAGCTTGCTAGCTTTTCCAGTCTAGAATAAATAGGGTGTCACTCACTGTCCATCAGTCCTTGATTCAGTGAGAGCTACGCTTACAGCAATGGTTCTCAACCTGTGGGTCCCAACCCCTTTGCCAAACCTCTATTTCCAAACATATTTACATTATGATGCCTAACAACAAAATTATAGCTACGAAGTAGTTTTATGGTTAGGGTAACCACAACATGAACTGTATTGAAGGGTTGCCCCGTCAGGAGGGTTGAGCACACTGTTAAGATAATTGTAACTCTCCTCTTTAGGTGTCAGTATCTGTGTTAATGAAGGTACTTGGTTTAAAATGGGCTACAAATCGCCACTTCACACCAGTCTTCTGAGCACACCAGATGATGGCACATTACAAGAGCAGAAACAATACTGTCTTGCTGCTTTCACTAGAAGGGAATTTCTTGGTCAGAAGAACAGTATATGGGACAGTATGATAGTACCGAAGTATTCCAGTTATTAATGTGCAATGGTCATATTAGTTACTTTTGTCTGGGAGTATACGAAAGGGGGAAAGAAGATGATTTCAAAGGTGTCCGTCCATCATGGCCAGAGCGCCTGGTAGCAGAGTTCCCACCATCCTTCTATGAAGAAAAGTGATGAAGGAGCCAGAGCAAGTTACTTCACCTAAAGACACAACCAATGACCTACTTCTTGCAAGCAGGCCTCACCTACCACCAAATAATGCTCTCATACCATAATGAACCTATTGAGAGAGCAATCCATTTGTCTCTGGAGGCACCATCAGAAACACTGTTAGCTTTACTATTCATCTAGGATTAAGAATGATCCAATCAGGCTAACAATCAAAATCAGCACCACAGCTAATGGAACTAACAGGGAGACGATCCAGTTCTACAAAGAGGCTCCTTGGTTATAATAAAAGGCGACTGAAAATAACAGACCCGCTGCCTTCCGGGTATCCTGCTGGGCTCCTTGAAGGCAAGCATCTCAAAAAGACCTTAGAATCAGTCACCATTGTTGTAAAATTGCCTTCTAAGCAGGGACAGTTGTCCTTGGAAAAGGAGCGTTTCTGGTGCCATTTCCTTGGTAAATCATACCCTGTCACTCTCCAGCACAAAATCTCACTTTCCCTAGCATTTGGAAGAAAATGCAAACTCCTGTCTGTAAGGCACAGATGGTTTCAGGTCTCAGCCCCCTCCAACTTTATCTCCAGCGGTTCCTTCCTAGCTATGTTGGCTATACCCTGTTCCTTTTAACATCGCAGCTAGCCACATCCCTTTCCTTCTAGTCTCAGCCCCATCCCTTTGAGATCTGTCAAAATCCGTCTCCACAGGCATGGCTTCCTCACCCAGCTTCCTGTCCATTCTATCCCACACAAGACACAGCTATTCAACAATGCCCCCAAATAAATCAGTATGAGAACAGAAACAAATCTGTCCTACTGGGTTTTAAAATGTTCAAACGCTTTTGTGTGTGTACACTTAGGAGCAGGGAGAAAAGATAAACAGGCATCCTTGGCTACTGCTCAAATCATTAAATTCTCAAGTGGTTGTGTACTCCCAAACCCTCAGAAGTCAGCCCAAGTCATTTTCAAAAGGCCAAGTGGCCCCAGTCAGAGGCCAAACCATTTTGGAACACGACTCGCGTGGCCTTTACAAAATCCAGGCTGCCCCGCTGTCCACCACCACCGGCCGAGGCTATGCAGCGCGGGAAGAGGGCCTGACCGCGCGGCGGCGCTCCGGGTCCGTTAGGAGCCTCGCTCCGTGGGCAGCACCGCTCACGCCGCGCCGAGGGTCCCGAGGGCTCACTCGGCCCGGTGCGGCCGTTCAAACCGGCGAGTGTGCATCTCCAGCGTCCAGCCTGCCCCGCTGCGGCCGTCCGAGGGACACGCTTCTGCAGGGCCCGCCGAGCCCACGCTGAGTAAGGCCAGGGACCCCTGCCACCTCCCGGGTCAGGACCAGGGTCCCGCGACTGTTAGCTGAGCTCTTTTGTATAGAACCTATGGGCTCCGGTTTAAGGAAACAAAGCAAAACAACAAAACATCAAAGCCCATTTAGGCTAAGCGGCTCGCCAGCAATCAGTTGGGGAACAAACCCAGGGCTTCAAAATCTCTCCGGGCGAGCCTCAGGGAAGTACAGCCTGCGCTCCTAACGCCCTCCGGCCACTTCCGCCTGGATCAGCCCGTGGGCTCAAGAGCCGCCCCTGTAGCCCCAGGAAGGAGGAAGGAGAGCCGGAGCTAGGGCAAGGGGCCGGGAGGGGAGCAGCGAGAGCCGGAAGTGAGCGGCTAGCGAGGATCCTTGGAGCTCCCGGGCCTGGCGGCGCTCTAGCCGCCGCGCGCCGTCTCGATGCTCCCCCGCGTCTAGTCTATTTATTGTCGCGGGGAAGCAGCGGCCGCCCTGTACCCGGAACAACAAAGCACGAAAGACTGAGCCCGAGCCTCGGGGGCTCCTAGCAACGGGCCGGGGCGGGAGTTCCATGGAGACTGGGGAGCGGGCCCGCCTCATCTTGATCCTTGTCCTCCAGCTTTTCCTCCGCGTCCGACGCAACCGGCAGCAGCGCTGCCGCCGCGTCCTCTGCGACCGCCCCGTCTTCCCACGGTAACCCCCGTCGGTGATCCGGAGGGGGGGGGCGGTTGAGTGGGGAGGCGGGCCCCGGGGCGGCCCGAGAGCGGCCGGCGGGGTGTCTGCGCGCCGGCCGGGCTGCGGTGGGCTGTGCAGGGCGGGGACCCGAGCAGGGGAGTGCCACGGGCCACCGGCTAGTGAAGAGGACTGGTCGGGCGGCTTGGGCATCCCCCGTAAGGATAACGGGGTGGGGGTGGGGCGCCCCTGCCTGGCCGCTAAAGGCCGGCCGGGATGGTCCCCGTCATGGAGTCCGCCCCTGGGGGAAAAGAGGGGCCAGCCAGGCTACTCTGCGAGGGGTCCGATGCTTCGCAGAAAACTTGCGGCGGCCCCTGTGCAGCGACTCGAAGGCAACCCCCAAATAGCGGCGCGGTCGCCTCTTGCTTCTGGCACTTGCCCGGAGGCCCGCTTTATAATAATAGTAGGAACCGAATTAGGCTTCGGGAAAACGGATCTGGAAGGCGGGAAGAGAAAATGAATTGTGCCTATGGTTTGTGCAGGGATGGGGGGGGGGGATAATCGCTTCATAATCGCCAGGACCGGTCCTAAAAGTAAATAAAATAGGAAATGACTGAAATAGAAAACCCTCCTTTTTGCCGAGCTGTGCATCTGCAGGCTCTGCCAGTGTGCACATTGCATCGAGAGGCAAGCTGCAGCCGGTCCACATCTGTGAGCTCTGTGACTGCATCTGTCACCTGCAGCTCTAGAGCGACACTGGCAGTGACTAGTGTGGACTTGTGTGTTTATGGTTAAGAAGAATGACTTAGAATTGCGACTTGTTTGTGAAACCATAACAGATTCCCTGAGGTAATTGCAAAGGGGAAATGTAAGAAGGGCATCTAGTTTTCTGGCCGTAATTTGCAGTCTCTTTCCAAGTTTGAGAAAATAGCAGTCCATTCAAATCAAGAAGTGATGTGAAGCTCAGTCAGGTTGAAAGAAATATTTAGGGTTTGGCTATGCCCTGTTAAATATTCATCAGCTTGTGCTTCTCAGCCCTTCGTCACGAACTACTTGTGCTATGCTTTGTTAAATCATGTTATATGAGGTGTAGTGGCACATGCTTGTGATCCCAGCATTTGGGAGGCTGAGGCAGGAGGATTGAGGCCAAGGCCCACTTGGGGTACATAATAATAAGTTCCAGGTTTTCCTGAGCTATATATCTGTCTCAGAAAGCAAAATAAAGCTGAATTTTCCATCGGTAAGGGAAGTGTCTCTGGTACAAGAAAGGTCATGCTCTCCAGCAATAACGTTTTTGTGGTCAGTAGGAACAAAGCTCTTCGTACAGAGTTGAAGGTTTCTGATGAAAACAACGCTGATATTCATAAAGGCAATGTGTCAACCACAGGTTCAGTTTGTCCCTTGCTAAGCCTGGCTTCTCCTAAGCCAAAGGATGTCATCATTACCCCCGGTCCTCTCCTATACTCTGTGCTCCCAAAATGAGTGCCAGAAGCTGTAATCAGCTGCTGTTGTGTGCTTTCTTGAACAAGAACCAGACCGGGTACACTTTTCTCAGTCATGTGTTTTCATTTTAAGCATCTAACCAGGACTTTTGGGTCAGTGTTGTTAGCTGAAGTACTTGTAGGTTTACAAGGAGATGAACAGTTTCTTTTTAAAAGGATTGGAAATTTGAACATCGGAAAACAAATTAGGTTTTAAAATGCTTGAGATGAAAAAGTCAGGATTTTCGAAGCCATGGTGAGGCCGCTTCTGTGGAGGCTGGTTGGGGATCACCCCACTGGATGCTGTGGTACTGAGCTCTGGGGTCTATTCACGGTGTGTATAAGGAGCACCCCCCCACCTCAGAACTGCCTTCAGACAGCAGTCCTGTAGAGCTGGACCGTTTGCCAAGACCTCTGTCTCCTGTGGTCCCCGAATGCAGGTCAGTTCTAGCTTCCTCCTTTGATTAGTTCAGTTTCTGCTTTCTGTGGTATTGGCCCAGACTCTCGTGTTCTTACTTTCTCTTTTCCCTTCTGTCCTGCTCACAACTGAGTTTTTATATTTTTTGTAATTTTTTTTCTGCTTCTTAAGGAGTTGAAACCACATGCCCTGGGCTTGTGTATGTTTTCATTAATGGAACTTTGATGCATTTTCGTAGGAATCCTTTTATTTGGAGAATTGGAGTGGATAGGTCTGTGTTTTTTCAGAATAACTGTTAGCTGGAAATCCATTCTAACTCAAAAGATTGTATTGAAATAAACCTTGTGAAAATATTTGTGCTCTTCATCGTAAAAGGTGTTTAGAAGCCCATATGGCACTACTGTTACTATAGACAATCACTTTTTTTTAAGGATTAAAAGGTATTATAGATCCTATTGTGTGTTATAAACTAAACCTAGGATTTTTTAGCTCTTAGTCTAAAGTGATTTTTAACACCATCTTTTCTTATCATTTTGCATCTGAATATTTGACTAAAACTACATTTTGCAATTTTGAGGGAAGTGCATAAGTGATTTCCATACTTTTTTTTTCAGGTATGAAATAGTAAGAAAAATTTTTTGTAGGTATAGCTATGAGTAGAACATGCAGAATTTGCTATAAAGTACAACAGATCATGGAACATAACAATATTTTGGAATATGTCATTTCTCATCAGAAATGTGCCATTATTTAAGAGTTAGCAAATTCTCTATAATGTGGTTGAGTGGGCATGAGACGTTCTAAACAAAGGAGGCAGCTGAGTACCTGGTGATTGATTTCTTTCTGTTGCATCATCAACCATGTGATGAAATTATTACCATGAAAAATAAAGCTTGAATTGATTTTGAAAGAGTTTAGAGTAGGAAATTTTTATCAAGTCTCTAGATTAAAACTTTCAGTGTCTCGAGATTTTTAGCTGACACTTGAACTATAAAATTTCATTGAAATTTCTTTCCATTTTGTTTCACCTCTTTTTTATTGACTGGTGCCACTTCAAGTGTAGATGACAGAGAGGTGACAGACACGGGTAACACAACTGATGTGTATTTGAATTTTGGATATTGTATTACATACTCATTAGTACCGTAGTAGTTGGTGTGCAGATGTCTTTCTGCCTCGTAACAAAGCTTCTAGAGGGTCAGCATGATGAGTCATCATCATATTGTGTGTTCATATCCTCTATATGTGGATTTTGAAGATTAATCTGTTTACTAGATTGGAGATAACATGTTTACTTCTATTGCACTATTGGGCTTTCTAGTGGATGAAGGAGAGGTGTTTTGTAGTGTGAGGACTGGAACCCAGAGAAGAACCTTTCTGGACCTAGTTTTTTCCCCTTGTAAGAACATTCCAACTTCTCCTCTGTGCGGTGTTGCAAGTTCCAAGTACCCAGAGTGTCAGCCATGACTAGGACTTTGTTTTAACGAGTCCAGGCAGTTTAAAGAACGGCTGACTACCACAGCTGGAGTGGTAGATGCGGGGATTGTCAAGGCACCTGGGGTCTTTCCAGACATCTTGACAAATGTGATTTTTGTATTATGATGCATTGTGTTTTTCCTTTAGAAAGCAGTGTGGAGTATGTGTTGTTCTATAGTGTGAAGATTCCAGAAGTATGTCATTAGTCAGATCACATTGGCAACTCTGCTCGCCAGGTCTTACTTGTGACTAAATGGTAACAAGATAATTTGTCTTAAATGGCTGGATTTGTGCAAGGAAACAGGGAACTTATTAAATGTTCAAAAATTACATCAAAGCGTTCTCTTGGGCAGTTTAGATCTCTCTTCACATGAGGTCAATGGCACTTTAACATGAGCACCCCCTCCTCTGCAGTACAGAAGTTTGACTACAACTCATTGTAACTGTAGTGCTAGCATTAGAAAGAACGCTGAGGTCCTGGGAGATAGCTCAGTGGGGATAGCTTGGCTTGCATGTGGGAGGGCCTGATCCCCAGAATCCACAGGAAGCCAGATGAGGTAGTGTGTCTGTAAGCCTTGCAGTCCTGTGGCTGAGAGGGTTGCAGAAGCTGAAGACGTGGGCCAGCTAGCTAGCATAGGTGGCAATGACTCAAAAGAGAGCCTGTCTTAAAAGAGAGGTTGTCCTCTGATCTCCATGCTGTAGCATATGCATACCCATACATGCATATCTATATACGCACACAGAAGAGTGTTAAGGATAGAATTTTCTCATGACCTGTGATTGACAGTGCTAACGGTGTCTAGCAAGAAAGACAGCTCCGTATGTAGATTTGCCTGGATGATAGTAAGATTTACTCACTAGGTAAAGATGAAGTAAAACATGAATTAAGTAGTTTCTAAGGGGTTAGACTTCCTTCTGCTTTTAGTTGTAAGGCAGTAACTTGATCAGGATTGGTTCAGTGTTACTGGTATAGCATTTAAAAGTATGGACTATGCCTACCCTGCAGCCACCTGTGTTCAACATCACAGTTCTGCTTTTTGTTAGTGATATGACATCATTTTGAGATGTGTCTTTCACCCCCGAAGCCCCAGTTTCCTTGTCTGCAATATGGAGTTAATGTCTGGAGTACTTAAAGGGTTGCTGTGAGGACTAAGCACTTGAGCAGGTGTTGTGAGCCGCGATGCTACGCAGTGTTTAAGGGACCCACCAGATCGCTCCATTCCTCCTTTTGTTCCTGACTTTCTGTTACATTATTGAAGTTCCGTTTGATCTCAGGCTGTTGAGCTCATCTCTGCTGTTAGGTTTTAGTGTGTGTGTGTTGGCAGGGCGGGGGGGGGGGGGGACGACTACTTTTTAAAATCTGTAATTGTCACCCGAGCATCTGGTTATCACTTATGGCAGATGGGCTAAGTAAAGGCAGACCAACAAAGCGTGGTCTGGCTCCGGGTTACAGCTATTGAAATGCTGTTTCCCTGTGGACCCAACTGTTTTGCTGTATAGTACTTCTGAATGAAAGGAATAGCCCAGTTGATTCATTAGAGGAATTAGTCTTTCTTTAGAAGACATTCTTTTTACTTGTACACCTTAATTGGTGATAAACTTGAGATTTGTAAGTGCCCATATCAGTCATTTAATTTGAGTTTTCCCTGTCACTATAATTGTTGTAAAATAGTAGCTTTCTTAGAAATTTAGAAGTAGCTGAAGCTGTTGTTCTCTGCCAGTGATTACAGAGGCTTTACAACTGAACAACTTTTTTTCTTTTGTGGTAATGCTCATACCAAACATTGAGGCTGCCTAATCAGAGAAATAATTTGATAATTTATAGTTAACTATCAAGATAGCTAATTTAAAGTTAAGTCCAAGTCTTTTAGTTTAATTGAACATTTGAAACTACTAAAAAAAAATGTTAGCTGAGGCTGTTGGAGCATGCCTGTAATCGCAGTATCCAGAAAAAGACTGAGACAGGAGAATCACTGAATTCTAGCCAGCTAGAGCAAGACCTTGTGTCAAAAAGCAGTTTTGCTTTTAAAAAGAAAAGAAAAGGATATCAGACTCTTGTCCTCTATTTTGTCTAATATCTAAGTCCTGTTTTTTTTCGTTTGTTTGTTTGTTTTTGGTCAAAGTAATATTTTTGTAAGATACATACTATACCATCATTTAAAGTGTCTTAGCTGATGCTTCAACTCAATGGTAGTTATTGCCTGACATGTATGAGGCCGAGTTTAATCCTCAAGACTCTCTGTCTGTCTGTCTGTCTGTCTGTCTATCTGTCTCTCTCTCTCTCTCTCTCTCTCTCACATACACACACACACACATGCACACACACAAATAACAATAAGCAAGTTGCATAATATTTTAAATATGTAACGGTAGAGTTCCATAATTCCTTTTTCCATGTTTCAGTTACATTTTACACATGAGATTAGCAAATCTGTTTATATTCAGAGATAAGACTTTTGTTTTCTTGATTAACGGAAGTGAAGTCAGGTTGCTCCTGTTGATTTAGTTGAGCAACTAGATTATTCTGAATCCACCCTGTATTGATTGTATTGATTGAATTGAATTTTCATAGCCACATGAATGGCTCTCATATATATTGTGAGGGAGGTGAGAGGAAATGATTGTGACTTTTATGCCCAAACCAGACAATACCAGCAAAAACCCATATAGGTTTATAGCTCCTTTAACTTTAGATGCTCTGCCAACAGTGTTGGAATACTCCTAAGAATGCAAGTCCTGAGCTGGCTTGTTAGCTCTTGCCTTTAATCCAGTGGCGGTAGAGGTAGGTGGATATCTGAGCTTGAGGCCAGGGCTCCATATTGACACCCAGTCTCAGAAAGAAGGGTGAGTGCCAAGAGAGACTAACTGACTGACTCCAGTATGCCATTGTTGGCTCTTTACAGAAAAACTTGCTGGGATTGAGCTAGTTCTGACACACCATTAGTATTTCCCCAGTGTTCTTCCCACCAGACTGTTTCTGGACCAGATGTTGCTGTACAGATACAAGGATATAAAGCTAATCTATAACCCAGGCTTATATATGAAGATGGGTTATAGTTTCTCTGAACCTCAGAAAACTCAGTGAACTGAAGTTTTTGTGGACCAGGACTCACCCCATTCCTTTGATTTGCCAGATTCGTCTCTGGAGCCCCAGAGCCTTTCTCGCTGTCTTGCCTATAGCTGCTGTGTATCTTGTACAGCTCCTTACCTGTATCTTCAGGCAGCCTGGTGAAGGTAGCCCTCAGCAGCCTTGAATTGATCATGGGCTGGCCACAGCCCAGTGTCTTTGCTGTTCATGCTTAAGGAGGTCATGGAAGCACAGCCATGTTAAAGAAGGCTGTCACCAATTTATAGATCTTCAGCAGATATGGTGTGCTACTATAAAAGGTACTCTGTTCTGTGGTGTTGTGGAGGTTCAAGGAAAATTATCTATGGCATAGCATATATTGGATGAGCCAGGCATGATGGCTCATGACTGTAATCACAGCACTTGGGAGGTGGAGGCAGGAGGATTAGGAGTCTAAGGTCATCCTTAGTTTCATAGTGAGTTGAAGTCTCTAGATGAGAACATATGCTTAAAAAAAAGTCCATATGAATAATTCTCTCATCTTCTTGGCAGCATGTTGCTACCATGAGTTCCAGTATGGCAGACTTCCAGCTCAGCAGTAATTTAAAAACTCAGTGCTGTACAGACCTACCTGGGCAGTTTCCTGTGCTATCTGATGAAGGTGTGGTTACTGATGGACTATGTATATGATGGTGGTTTCATTGTAATGGAACTGAGAACTTCCTGTCACCTAGTGTGTTTACTGTACCTTTTCTATGTTTAGGTATGTTTAGATGCACAAATAATCACCATCCTGTTCCCATTGCCTCTAGGATACAAGGCAGGAATCACACTGTACACATCGTAGGTCTGGGAGTGGTAGGCTTTAGCACACAGGCTGGGTATATCTCAGACATATCTCTGAGAAGCAGCAAGTGTTTGTGTTAGAAATGTGTGCCTTCATTGTAGCTTTTGGGTTTTTCACTTGTTAAAATTAGAAGAGCTTCAGATGACTGAAACCAGCGTCTGTCTGTCCGTCTGTCTTGAGGTCAAGGTGAGATCTTGATTTGTATCCTTGACTGGCCTTGAACTGGTGATCCTCTGGGCTCACCAGCTACTAAGATTACACTTGAGGGCCACCATGCCTAGCAGTGGAACTGTGCTACTTTGTCTAAATAGAGAAATAAAACTATTATCTCTGAAATGCATAGCATCCTGAAAGAGACTTGACAGGTTGGTCTTTCTGTGGTGACCAGTTATTATGGAATAGCCTAAGAGATGCCTGAGGGTCCTTGGGTGAAATGAAGAAGGGAGTAATCAGGCCGGGGGAAATGAATATTAAAAGTGCAGTATATAAATGAGAGTACCTGCCTCTTTACTGTTTCTTTTAAATAAGTCTAGATTTTAATTTCTATATTTATTGCCACCTTGAATAAAATCTGTTCTTTCCATTTGCCCCCAGTCCTTCAATTATTTAGGTTGTTCCAAAAGTGTTCAACCAAGTTACTGATCCAAGAGCTAAAGACATTTAAATTGAGGCTTTTCTCAAGAGATCTTGAGTCTGCAATCTAGTAGACAGAACGCAGACAGATCCGTTCATTGGCCGAGTACTCTGCTGAGATGGCCTCCAGCTCCGTGGGCTGGCTGCTTAGGATCTCCTTTTAAGACCCTCGTCTCGTTTCCAAAGGTAGTTGAAATTCCTTCCCTGGATCGTTCCTCCTCGAGTACCTCTCATCATCTTGTTCATTTCCTAGGTTACTCTTTCTGATTCTTTTCATGGCTGGCCTATTTGTTGTCTACTTTTACCACCAGACTATAACTGCTAAGAGGCTTCCTCCCCTGACCATTTTCTCTGAGTGAATTCCCACAGGGTTTGGTTGACTTTAGTTATGTACTAAATGTGTAGTTGGAGTAAGATTTTGTTAGTTGAAGGAACGGGGACAAGCAGAAAGAGATAAGCCATTACAAACAGTATGCTATAAAGTAGAGACTGTAAGGGTGCATTTTAAGTAGATTCAGTTATAAAAGGAAAATTGGAGGTGGGAAGCATGCAGCAGTCCAAGCCAAGTAGATTAGATCCTATTTTGTTTGTTTCAGGGAGCCAAGAGATTTTTTTTTTTTAAAATAGGAATGTGGCACAATTAGATAATTCTGGTAGTTACTTGGTAGATGGACTAGATGTTGCAAACAGAGAAGAGTTCTAGTAGGAGGCTCTTACCATAATGCAGTGCAAAAAAATCCTAAAATAAAATCGTTGCTGTGGACACAGAAAAGAAGCTAGATTCGAAGTTAACTGAACATAAGAGAAAATTGATATGCCAAGGAGCGGTCTGGAGTTTGGTGGGAAGGGGTGTGGGTTTCATCCAGGTTCACTCTAGCCCAGGGTAACCTGGAACTCTGTCTGTAGCTCAAGCTAGCCTTAAACTAATGACAGTCCTCCTGCCTCAGCCTCCAGAGTGCTGGGATAACATACACAAGTGAACATTCTGACATTTTTAACTGGGATAAATTAATACTGGATAATAACTCTGTACATAAACACTAGAAGAAGCAAAGTCAATTTTTTTCTTATGGGATTGGTGAATTTTGTTTGGGTGAGTTGGTTTAATTTAATAGATATACCTAGTAGGTAGTTGGAAATGTGAAACTAAGTCTGTAGTAAGTCAAGATTGACATAGGAGCCAGCCATAAAGTTCATAGATAGCAGCTGGAAGCCTAGAAAGCTCCCGGAAGACTTAAGATTTATGACTTTTTTAAAAAAGAAAATATGAAGGAAACAACAACCCCTCTAAGCACACAGAGAGGTTCTGTTTATACAGTTTTAGGGCGTTCCTAACTGCCCCAACTACTAACTTAACTTCTCAGGAGTTACTGTAGACTTCCAGAAGAGCGATGAAAATACAGTAGCTGACTCTGTAGCCCAGCATGGCCTGGAACTCACCTTGTAGCCCAGGCTGGCCTCAGCTCTAGGCAACCCTCCCTTCTTACCTCTGGTTTCTGGAATTACAGGAATGAGCCACCCCATCCCTTCTTAATGTTTCAAACGGTAGTCTGTACTCAGTGGAAATAGGGACACATGGAAGACCCACTCAAGAGAATCGGTACCTTAATATTAAATGAGCAGCCCAAGCTTAATTTTCAAATTTAATGCCTAAACCTGTATTATATAGAGTTTTCTGGCTTCTGTAGGAACCTAAATAAAGTTTAGCAGAACAATTATTTTAGTCTTTGACAGTCCTGCCCACTTTCCACACATACCTGCTTCTCAACCAAACATTTCATTACCAGTCAGACCTAGACCTTCCCAAAGCCAATAGTCATCATGTATTTTGATTTAAAATAGTTTTATTAAGGCTAGAGTTATTTAAATCTGTAGCTAAATCTAGATTCCCCCATACTAATTTTATTGATCAGATACATCAAATTGTATGCTTTGTTTTCTGCTTTTAAATTTGAAGACACATGAAGTGTTTTTGTGTTCCAAAGCTTGAAGACGATAATGAATCACCAGAAACCCTTTCCATTTTTGAACATTTCTCTGCTCATGGAAGAGGAAGAAAGGAGATAATTATAGAACAGGAAGAATAGTTGAGTCTGCATGCTTACCGTGTGCATTCAGCGTAGGCACCGCACTCAGCGTTGCCCATGGCCTAGCACTCTGGGAGGTCGTGTGCCGAGCTTTACACATGAGGGCACCAGGGCACCTGCCTCAGTACCTTTCCACCAGTCGTGTGGCTCATAGAGATTGCTTTAGCGGTGATCTGCTGAGCTCTGTGCACCTTGTGTGTGAGAGAGAACAATTAAACTCTATTGAGTGTGTATAGTGCCTTGGGAACCATGCCAAGGCCAGGATACAGAAAAAGAATTAGATTGTGTTTCTGAGCAGCCTGCTGTCTACCAAGAAGACATCAAACAGGACAGACTTCACTGGAGAGGCTTCAGTTTGGAAATGTCTGTAACCGGTGCACAATAACATGATAACAAAAGTCAGAATAAAGATGCTCTGGCTTTGGCTTGTGTCAGACTTCTCAATTACAACTTTTTAAACTTTACTCATAATGATTTTAATTGCTTTCCACATTAGAGTTTCTAGACTTTCATTTTCATTCCAGACCAAGACCTGCTTGATAGGTAGCTGCTTTGCTGATGATTGGTTCTGTATCTCCTCAGATGTCTCACAACTTTTTGGAGTTCAAAATGGACCAAGTAAATTGTTACCTATTTTTTCCCTCTCCTGGGCTATCTGACCTTCCTTTCAGTGTCAATAAATGATAGTCTTAGCCAGAGACCCAAAGTCGCCCTCCAGTTGTCCCATTTTCTCATGCCTGTGTCTATCACAAAGCCCTGTTTGCCTTGTCTCTTGAACTCTTCCTTGTCACCCAGTGCCACTCTGGTCCACTCTTCCCTGAACTGCTGCCCAGGTTTTCTTACCACTCTCATCTTCTGTTCTTCTTTCCCAACCCTGCTCTGCTGGCTCACCACTGCAGCTGGGGCAAATAGGAAATCCTTAACATGGCAGAGATGACAGAATTTGACCCATCCCCGCCTTTCCAGTTTTCTCCCTTTAATTCTTCCCACTCCCCATGCTGGCCCTTCCTCCAGGTCTTAATAGTTCATGGTCTAAACTTGTTAGTACATTGAACTCATTTTCAGCAGGAGGAATAAATTAAGCAGGCTAATATTTATATAAGAGCTTTATGCATAAAGAAAATGAACCAACGATATAAAACAGTTAACTTCAAAGAAATCTAAGTGGTTAGCAGCATTTAAAGAGTTTATCCTCGTTAATACTCAGGAAAATCAGCTGTTAGGTATTGCTATTTATTTTGTATTTCAAGTTATCAGAAGGTACTGTTATTGTTATCTTCATCCCTTTTTTGTATTATGACTGTTTTGCCTGCAACCTGTATGTCTGTGCATCACCCATGTTGCCTGGAGCCCACGGAGGTCCGAAGAGGGTGTCAGATCTCCTGGAACTGGAGTTACAGTTCCGACCCACCATATAGTGTGGGAGGAACAATGGCCAGTGTTCTTAACCACTGAGCCATGTCTAGCCCTTGCCAAAAAATTTTTATAAAATCCCTTCATGACTTTATAAAATAGCACTGTGTATGATCACAACCTTGTTTAATATGCTCAAATAAATATATGAATTCAACAGCCTAGATAAACTTAACAGTGGTCATGGTTATGGGTGACTTTTCTTTTTGAGTGTTTCATAAATAATCAGAAATGGCATTTTTTTTTAATTGTATTGCAGTGTGTGGTGGCATGTGCTTTTAATCTTATCACTTGGGAGGCAGCGGCAGGTGGATCTGTGAGTTTGAGGCCAGCTGGATCTACAAAATGAGTTTCAGGCAGTTAGGGCTATCTACTGAGACTCTGTCTCAAAAGGGAGTGAAAATACATTCATATAGAGAGAATTTGGGAAAGACAGACAATGTCTCTTTCCTTTTCTGTTGCCGAGACAGACTACTCTGAAAGCAACCTAAGGGAGACAAGATTTCTTTTGTTCGCAATTCACAGCTACAGGAGCTTCGGGCAGCTGATCACAACACATCCATAGCCCAAGATGACTGAGATGAGTGCTGTGCTCAGCTTCCTTTCTCCTGTTTAAGGGGTCCAGGGTCCAGCCTGGGGATGTTGCCATCCTCAGTGGCACCCACTTTGGTTAACCCAGTCAAGGTAATACCTCCCATCTTGCCCAGAGGTGCATCTTGTAGGTGATGCTAGGTGCCATCTAGTTGACAATTGAGATTAACTATCAGAGTTTACTTTAAGTATTAAGAAATATATCTAAGATAAATTTTGTCTGTGTGTAGTAAAAAGTTGGTATATCTTTAGGTTTGAACCCCCAAATTTAAATTTTTGTTCAATAAAATGTGGATGGCTCTTGGTTCAGCTTATAAAGGTACAAAACCTGTATTCTGTAGAAAGCATATTCAAGTTGGAATTTCTTGTCCCTGGCTAGCAATGGTTATAGTAAAATCCACTCCTGCGGTGCAGGGTAGTGGCAGCAAGCCACAGCTCCCAGGAGTCAGCTGCACAGCCTGGAGGGGAATCTCCCAGTGCCTTTTAGAAACCATTACCTAAAGATATCATTGACTGGGCATTAAATAAACTTATATTTATGTTGCTTTGGGTGTATTTTCAATAGACAGGTGCCAACAACCCAGAGAATTATTTTTAATAAGAAATAGTCTCTGTAACTCTCTAGCATTTTTATCACATTTAATCTTCTTTCATTTATATTTATTTATCTGTGTGTGTGCCCACATGGCCATATGAAGTGTGTGGAGGTCAGACAGAAGACAGCTTGCTGGAGTTCTCTCCTCCTACTGTTCCTACTGTGTGGTCCCAGGAATGGAACTCAGATTGTCTGGCTTGCTGGCAGCGAGAGCCTTTACCTACTGAGCCATCTCTCTGGCCTTCTCTGTAGAGTATTTCAAAAACAAACAAACAATGATAATCATTTTGGTGCAAGTTATCTACATGAATGTCACATTTTCCCAGTCTTTGGGCTGTTTGTGAGGCAGATCTCAGTTTGTCTAGCCCAGGTTGACCCTGAACCTGCAATGATCTTCCAGGTGCTGGGTTACAGGTAGTAGTGTTTACATTTAGAATAAGAAATACAGTTAGTAGGAAGAGATGTGCATGCATAGTGAATATTAACTTTGTTTAATGTAATGAGCTGTGTTTGCTTCAGCACTTACTCAGTGTTTTATGTAATACTGGTGACATAGCCTTTGGCCTTTTGTGTGAGTCCAGGCATACTATAAATTCTTTTCTTGCATTGTTATGCAAAAAAAACAACAACAAACCTTAATCTTGAGTACTGATGCCTGAGGTCTATGCTCTTGAGACAAGTACAGGGGTGTCTTCATGATAGAATGTCACCTGCCAGAGAAGCTAAAGGTCACCTATGTGGCTGTGCTGTGGCCCCACACTGATCTTCCTTTTTCCCCTCTGCTGCCCCTTGAACAGGAAGGTGGGGTAAAGGGAGTAATAGGAAGTTTATCCTTGAGGTGATGTATCTAAAATGACAATAGTTCTGGAATTAAATGGAGTTGTCTGTATAATTCCTGAGTTTGTCTATATTATGTCTCCATCTTTTCCCCTTAGACACTCATCTTTGAATAATTTGTGTGGTAATATTTCAGACATTGAGAGCCACCTGGACCCCAGGAAATATGTTAAACTGGGCTTTGATATGTAAGAATTTGTGTATTAAGTTAGTTGATCAGATACATAATATTCTCTCCTGAATACTTGGTTAAATCTCTAGAAATCATTGTGGATGTCTGGATGATCACTCCAGTATCTCACCTAACAAAATTCACAGTAATTCCTTAACATCACCCAAGTCCATTAGATCTGTATAGATCATTGATGCTGCCCTTTAAATATCTTTTATACTGGTTTGTTCAGTCAAAGACCTTTTTACATGGATGTTCCTTGTTACTTTTAATTTTAAAAGTTAGGCTTTATGTTTTTCAGGGTTAGTATATTACTGGTGTACTTTAGTGGATTAGCCAAGGAATCAGACTTTTTTAGAGACACACAATAAATAGCTTAGGCTTGTGTGTCTTACTCAGAACCACTCACTTTGTGCTGCAGTCACTATGGAAACATGAACATGGCTAAGTTCCAGGAAAACTTTTACTAACTAGGTACTGGTCCATTGGCTGTTGTTTGTTGATCCCTGCCTAACCTGTTAGGATCTGGTTCTTTTCATCTGTTACTGTAATGACTCTGAATTTTCTGTCAGCCCTTTCAAAAGTGTTCATTACCATATTTTACTGTAACTCTGTGGACAGCTTTGGAGCACGCTACTTACTGTATTCTTCATAGCAATATTTGACCCTCCCTTTGCTGTACATATGGTATCACCAGGTCACAGAAGAGGAGCTGAGGACTTGGAGAGAGCTGCTGACTGACCAGTGTCACAAAACTAATGCAGGCACCATGACAGCTCCTCCTCCGCAGCTGATGCTGCATCTCAGAGAATAGGAAGAACATACTTTTTTCTTTAAAGGAAAATAAGATTTTTTCTTCTTGTTCTCAGGGGACTGTTGACTCTTGGGTAGTGTGGTGGAGAAAGTAAAATGGATGTTTTCCAATCTACTGTTTGGGATAGACAATACGATGTTGGTCTGGAACTGTGTTAGTTTGTCTGATTTGCGGAAGAGGGATCTCTCAGGACTGTGTGGTCCTGTAACGTGGTCTGTTACAGTCTTGCCCTATTTTGGCCACTTCTCAGATTATGTATGCTACTTTTGTGATCCAGTCTTCAAGGCTCCTCCAACATCCACAGCTGCAATGCCAGTCTCTTAGGGTAGCAAGATTCTTCTGTTGTGCAGAAGCAGATTTGTTTAGTTTTTCTTGTTGGTCCTCCATTGGATGTTAGGTTACTTTTGCTTTGTTTTTATGACAGTGTTTATTGTGGCCTCTCAGTTTAAATTCACGTGGAAAATGTGGTGTGGTTGCTGTTGACGAAATCTGTCATCAGAGCCGGGAGGTGGCAGTGTTTTCCACGTCATCTGAGGTTGCAGTTGCTGAAGTAACTCTGCAGTGAATACCAACCACCAGGCTAGAGAGCCAGAGACCTAGATACAGGTGCTGTATTGTCTGGTCTCTGCATGGGGCAGGCTGTGTTGTCCATACAGTCTCTGCACAGGGTG
>NC_022030.1:4745501-4747334 GCF_000317375.1 Microtus ochrogaster
AGACTGCTGGGTACACAGCCTTTCAGGAAAACAGGACGGCTGTAATTTTATTTTGTAATGAGAGCAGGCTGGCCGCGTTCTAGCCACCCTGCTAGCTTAATCCCCAAATAGACCACATAGAGATCTTATTAATTAAATTGCTGCCTGGCCCATTAGCTCTAGCCTCTTATTGGCTAACTCTCACATCTTGATTCAACCCATTTCTAATAATCTGTATGTCACCACGAGGCTGTGGCTTATCTGGAAAGATTCAGTATGTCTGACCTGGCAGCTTCATGGCTGGCGGCTCTCTGCCTGCCTTCTTCCTCCCAGAATTCTGTTCTGTCTACCTTACCCTCCTAAGGGCTGCCCTATCAAAAGGCCAAGGCAGCTTCTTTATTCAACCAATGAAATCAACACAAATACAGAAGGACCTCCTACACCAATTTTAAACACTTTATTTTGAGATAATTGACAAATCAAACTCAGAGGAGGGGTTTACTTGAAAAATGAGGCAAAATATGTGATCAAGTCATTTTTATAATGTAAGTCCTAGGCAGTGAATATGCAAGTTGTTGATACTTAAAAATAGAAATAGCTTAATTTTTTTAACAATAACCCTAATATATACTAATTGATTTAAAAATTCAGATTCAAAGCTGGACAGTGGTGGTGCACACCTTTAATCCCAGCACTTAGAAGGCAGAGGCAGGCGAATCTCTGTGAGTTTGAGACCAACATGGTCTACAAGAGCTAGTTCCAGGACAAACTCCAAAGCTACAGAGAAACCCTCTCTCAACAAAACATAAATAGGCAAATAAATAAATTTAGATTCAAGACTGGGATATAGTTCAGTTGGTAGATTACCGGTTCAAGTTCATCCTTAGGTACATTAAGGCCAACCTAGACTACATGAAAGCCTTGCTCAAAAAACAAAAATGAAGTCCAGATTCTACTGAAAAGGAGGGGGGAAATATAATGTGCTAATTCTCTGAAAAAAGTTAACATTCTGACATATATATGTATATATATTTAAATATGTAAGAATATTTACATATGTAAGACAACATGAACTCCCATCAGGACTCCATACTAGTTAAATGCTTGTGTGTACAGGTGTCAACAGAGGCCAAAGCCCTTGGTTCCCCTGGATCTGGAGTTACAGATGTTTGGGAGTTTCCTGATGTGAGTGCTGGGAACTGAACTCATGCCCTCTGCAAAGAGCAGCAAATGCTCTTCACCTTTGAGCCGTCCCTACACTAACAAACTGTTCACAAAATAGTTGTTGGGCCTGAAGAGATGGCTCAGTGACTAAGTGCACTAACTGCCCCTGCAGAGGACCTGAGTTCAGATCCCAGCACCCCTATGGTGGCTGACAACCATCTGCAATTCCAGGTTGAAGGGATCTAACCTTTGAAGACTCCTCCACACATGTGGCACACACATACATAAAATATATTTAAGTCCCTTTTAGATGCGGACAGCATGTCTGTGTTGTTACCCATTTCTATGTATAAACTTGTTTATTCTTTGCTTGGCTCAGTCACTGCCAATTGACAGCAATTCCACGAGTGCATGCATATATTAAATTTTGATAACTCAATTCATCCAAGAAAAAAAGAGTAACAGAAAATTTTGAATGTTATTAGAATTGACAGGTAATGAAAATATACAACCAATAACCCAGGTAATAGTGGCCTTCGAAGTTTATACAAAGTAAAGAAGAGAAATTTAAGCTTAAGTATTTTTTATTGTAAGAAATTAGAAAATAGTGGTGGCGCACGCCTTTAATCCCAGCACTCGGGAGGCAGAGGCAGGCGGATCTCTGTGAGTTCGAGACCAGCCTGGTCTACA
>NC_022030.1:4747434-4751822 GCF_000317375.1 Microtus ochrogaster
AGTTCCAGGACAGGCTCCAAAACCACAGAGAAACCCTGTCTCGAAAAACCAAAAAAAAAAAAAAAGAAAAGAAAAAAAAGAAATTAGAAAATGAGTTGAGCAAATCTAGGAGAGAAAATAAGCATGGGCCAAGAAAATCAGGAGAGGATCAACTCAACCAGAGCAGAAAGACGTGTGAGGGACAGAGAACCCGGAGAGCCACACCAGAGACAGTGGTGAGTGCTGCTGTGGCCAAGGCTTGTAGGGACCAGTAAGAAAGCAGGAAAAATTCTGTATACTGGAAATTAAAAAGTAGAAGATACATAATTTTAATTTAGCACAACCACAGAAGACTTCAGTTGTCCTAAAACACCTGTTAGCAATACTAGTTTTCAAAATGAATAAAACTAGTTTTCAAGAAATCTCAAGCAAATGACAGGTTCAAATACTTTGAAAATAAGCTCTTTTATATTGTTTTCCAGAGAATTGTAAATAACAAGAAACTACCCCAATTTTTCTGAGACTTGATAATCAGTACAGTACAAAAAAGTGTGTGCATATATGTGTGTACACACATATGCTATAATTATAACTATTAAAATTCTACTTATAAATGTGGATACATTAACCTTAAGTCAAGGATTAAAGAGAGCTCAGATGTATACTTGAACAGAAAATGAAAATCCAAAAATGTAAGAAAAATATAGTGAAATTAAGGTATGGCTAATGAATAGAATTGAATACTGTATGATTGTATAAGTGTTTATTTCTCAGTTTTCTGAGACAGGGTCATACTATGTAGCCCAGACTGGCCTCGGACCTGGGGCAGTCCTCCTGTCCTAGCCTTCTAAGTGCAGGAATTATGAGCATGTGCCACTGTGCCAGTCACATAATTGAATTCCTATATAAAATACTAATTTTTTATCTTGTACCTGCAAGGATTCAGTAATAACTGGACATTGGGACCACAAAATCTAGCCCTTGAGTATAATGTACCTGGATTCTTACTTTAACTATAGCACACCTAGAACATAGGGGCAGATCCTTGCATGTAAAAGTTTCTCATTTTTAAGGATTAAAAGTTATTTAAAGATAATATGTTATATCTATTGTGGCATTTTTAGTGGTAAGAAGAGACATGATTTGATTCTTGTAATATTTGAGAATTATATTTCTTGCATTTTAGTTTTAAGATTATTTGTGGAAAACAAGTTAGCAGAATATTTAAGTTCAGTGACTTTATTTTGTTTGATTTCCCAGGATGTGATCTTCGTGGTGGAAAACTAAGTCTTTAAACTACCCCGATGGATGCAGACAGTGATGTTGCATTGGACATTTTAATTACAAATGTAGTCTGTGTTTTTAGAACAAGATGCCATTTGAACTTGAGGAAGATTGCTTTGGAGGGAGCAAATGTCATTTATAAGCGTGACGTTGGAGTAAGTATCAGAATCTCCTGATGTCCTATACAGCCTGATCTGACAGTGCAGGGAATGATACTATATGGACAGGGAATTTGTGAGCACCTTGCTCCATGTTAGTTGGAATTGACGCAGCAGGGAGCCCTGTAGAAGTGGCCCTTCTCCTGGAGATGGCCACTTACTCTGAGTCTTGGTGGCTTTATATCCTAGTACGAGTCCTAATTTATATTTATTGTATGCAAATTTCCTGTTCCATTTTAGTTAGCTAAGATATTTTTAATAATAAATTGCTAATTCATATTCTAACCTAGATTTAAGAGTTTATGTTTTGTGAAACCTACCACATTTGTACCTGGTGGTGGTGGCACACGCCTTTATCCCAACTCTTGGGGGAAGAGTTAGGTGAATCTCTGAGTTTATGGCCAGCCTGGTCTACAGATTGAGTTCCAAGACAGCCAGGGATACACAGAAACCCTGTCTTGAACCCCCTGCAAAAGAAACTATTACATTTCAAAGTGTTAGTGTTATTAATAAAGAACAAAACTTCATGATTCGATGTCAGCTTTATAAATGACAGTAGGTGTGCATCTGGCTTTGATAAAAATACATACTGAGAAGTGCAGCCAATAAACATTAGAAATGTGAGAAAGACAAACTAAAACTACACCAAAATTCCATCTCATCTAATCAAAGTGGCTCTCCTAAAGAAAGGAAGGAACAACAAATACTGGTGTTTAGTGACTTTTCTGTTGTTAGGAGGCACCATGACCAAAGCAGTTTATAGAAGAAAGAGTTTATTGGAGACTTACAGCTTCAGGGGTTTAGGATCCTCATGGTGGGAGGCATGCCAGCAGGTAGCAAGCAGGCATTGGACTGGAACAGTAGTTGAGAGCCCATTCTTGATCCACAAGCATGAGGAAGAGTTGGGGGTCAGGGAGAGACTGACACTGGGAATAGCATGGGCTTGTGAACCTCAAAAGCCAGCCCTCAGTGACCCACCTCCTCAACAAGGCTACATCTCCTAATCCGTCCCGAACAGATCCACCAACTGAGGACCACGTACTCAAACATAGGAGCCTCTGGGCCATTCTCATTCAGACCATCACAGCTGGCAAGGGTGTGGACAGAAAAGGTTGGGGGAAGGTAGACTCTTACACTGCTGAACTGTAAATTGAGGGTCTTTGAAAATAGCTGTGTTACAGAATCAGTCTAGGTGTCTGTAAAGAAAACGTGGCATAAATGTTCAATGAGTATGTCATTTCTTGGGGAAAGGATGCAATGAAGGTCATTCTATAAAGTAAAATAAGATAGACTCAGAAAAATAAATATCACATACTTTCTCTAATTTGTGGATTTTGGATTTTCTAATGGATAAACCATACAAGCATAACATGCATACATATGTAATACATTAGAAGGAGGACTGGGGAAAGAAAGACTATTTGAAGTGGGAGCAGGGAGAAAGGAAAGAGCATGGATGATGAATATGGTGAGAGTCCATGAAATGCTTATTAATTAAAGAAATTGCCTTCTAAAACCCAGCAGTCTAAAATGACTATACACAAATTTTTAAACGGGGGGCTAAGGAGATGGCTTAGTGGGTAAATCACGTGTTGTACAAAATTGATGTTAGGATGCCCAGAACCCATGTAAATCTAGATGCAGTCATGAATGTTCTGTGCAGAGAAGGGAGGAGATGAAATCCCTGGAAGTCCATGGGCAGCCTGCCAGTGAGCATCAGGAGAGAGTCTCAGTGGACACAGGGACTAGAACACACCAGGTGCACGCCTACACAAACATATACATGAACATACATATCATAGACATATACATGAACATACATATATCATAGACACTCAACACACACACACAATTTTTTTTAAGTTAGGAATGTAATTCAAGGCTCAATTTAAGTTCTAAAAACTAAATGCCAGTGTACCCTAAGCATATTATCTCAAGTTCTTATAACTAGAAACTAAATGTGCATTGGTGTGGGGTGTCAGAGCCCCTGGAAATGGAGCACAGACAGTTGTGAGCTGCCGTGTGGGTGCTGGAATGATCCCTGGTCTTCTGGCAGAGCAGCCCGTGCTCTACACCATCTCTCCAGCCCCATCATTTTACTGCTTCTTACTTGTCTGAAAATTTACGTTTTTTAATTTGGGTGTTTTCTTGATCTTTGGCAAATTTTAAGTCTTCCTCAGATTGAATTGTGTTCTAGTTTGATCATTTCCATGTAATCAAGCAAGGGAAGGACTCTGCAGGGAGAGCTGTGTACAGACCTTCTTCTTAGGTCTGTTTGGACACTTGTAACTCCGTCTTCAGGCTTCATTGTGTTCAGTGCTGAACTTGACTTGAGAATGATGACATATAAGCTTAGTATCACAAGTGGGCATTAGACAGGCACATGGGACAGAACTCTCTGAAGAGTAATGCTTATTTAGATGAATGAATTTTTTTTTCTAGAAAGTATTAATGAAGCTTAGAAAACCTAGAATTACAGCTACAATTTGGTCCTCAGGAAAAATTATTTGCACTGGAGCAACAAGGTGAGTACTACCTGGGTAAGCGTTACCCTCTGCTTTGCTCTTCATGGGGAGGATTGGAAACCACAGATACAGTTGATCATGCTTTCAGTGATGAGTGCATTGTCTGTGCCGCTGATCATCTTTTTCTACTTCATCTGCAGTGAAGAAGAAGCTAAATTTGGTGCCAGACGTTTAGCCCGTAGTCTGCAGAAACTAGGTTTTCAGGTAACATTTTCCAAAAATATGCATACTGCACATGTTCAAGGGTTTAATTTTATAAAGTTAAAAAGTTTAATAGACTAAACAAATCTTGAGAATTTGGTAACCAAATATGGCTCTGTGGGGTTTGGAAAAGATCCTGGTTTTCCCCTAGTTGCTTTCCCATAGTGACTTGTTTACTCGCAAGTTAATGCTGTTTGAACTCAAGTTTTCCCACCTGTCTCTACCGTACACATACATTCAT
>NC_022030.1:4753017-4762255 GCF_000317375.1 Microtus ochrogaster
AAAAAAAAATTACTTGCAGCTTGAAGTTGAAGTTTCTTTCCCTAGCATAAGCTTAGAAGTGTCGAGAAATCTCCACTAGTTAAAGTAGCTTTTGACTGAATCATCACAAGAATTGACATCTGCCTGAGCCCACAGAAATGCCTTTTCATTGAATTTAAGAGCCCAGCCTTCACTCTGTGTATTGAATTCCTTAAGTGGCAGCTTTTCCATTCTGACTCTCGAATTCCTTGCTTTTAGCGCCTTTCCTTTTCTTGTTCTTTAATATTCCATTTTCAATATTAAGACTAAGTTATACATAAAGTTTAAAAGATGACATATATAGTTTTAATTATACAAGTACCATTTTAAAATGGTGATATTGAGGGTTTTCAATTAGTACAAGTTGCCATAAGTAGCACTTTTTTGTATGTACTTCAAAATAATTTATGGAGTTCTACTTCTCTCCCATAGGTAATTTTTACAGATTTTAAGGTTGTGAATGTTTTGGCAGTTTGTAACATGCCCTTTGAAATCCGTTTGCCAGAATTCACCAAGAACAATAGACCTCATGCCAGGTAGGTCTTTGGAGAACCAAGATATCATACAGACTTTGAAGCTGCCATTGAGTATAAATAACAAAACATAACTGTGTTTTTATATAGCTATGAACCTGAACTTCATCCTGCCGTGTGCTATCGGATAAAGTCTCTGAGAGCTACATTACAGATATTTTCAACAGGAAGCATCACAGTGACAGGTAATCTCTGACATGAATCACAATTGCTCTGCACAGACGATAAGAGGGATACCGTTTTATGATTCACTGATAAGAAGAGCATGTAATGGGCATCCTTAGCACTTGGATCTCTGAGTTCCAGGACAGTCAGGCTACATAGAGAAACCTTGTCTCGAAAAACAAAATAAGAACGGTTTCTAATTTGTCTCCTATAGTCACTTCTTTACACTTCCTAGGAAGTCAGTCACCTTCTTTAAGCACTGTGGGTTAGTTATTTCTTACATCTGATCTGTGCTGTGCTTGTCTTGTGTCTGTGCCTTCATTAGCATCCTAATGAGGCTCATTCTCAGTGTCCCGTGTGGTTGTCTTTACCTGCCGTACTCAGTGTTGCACCTAGTACACAGCTTACTCTCTGCAGTCATTTGAATAAGAATATTCCCCTAGACTTGTGTGTGTGTGTTCGTGCACATGTGCTCATATATAAACATGATATATTGCATTTAAATTACCTAGAAAAAACTATTTTATGAACTCTGGAGATGAGTGAAATATTCCAATACAGTTGACTTTTGTCTGTTATGTTCTCCGTGCTTCATTATCTTTTGAACCTTTCAGGAGTTGGAAGAGGTGGCTTCTCTAGGCTTGCATGTCCAGGAAGGTATTAGCTTGCAGGCTGATTTTTAAGTGCACTGTGATAAATTATACTTGGACATTGCTTAGGAGTCAAGCTCCCAAAACAAAATTGAGCTAAGATAGAGTCTTTAGTCTTCTTGAATTTTGCTTCTTTGGTTCTTAAAAGAATGAAGACTGAACAGATGAGCTACAGCTTAGTTCATGCCATGTGTTTTCCCATCCTCCTGGGGCCTGTCAAAGTCAATTGCCAGGCATCCACCTGAGTCTGGTGGTGGTGTATGCCTTTAATCCCAGCATTTGGGAGGTAAAGACAGGCGGATCTCTATGAGTTTGAGGCCAACCTGGTCTATAGAGCAAGTTCCAGGACACACTCCAAACTACATAGAGAAACCCTATCTCAAAAAACATATTAAAAAAAAAAGCAGGGTGGGGGCAGGTAGTGAGGAACAATTTCATTTTTCTCAGACTCCAGATGCTTCTAAACTTCTGAACCTAGATTTCTGAGACAGCCCCACATATAGTTAAGTCTCTTCTAGGAATGGAATAACAGAATGTAAACCTAAAGAAATGTGTGTATGCTGGGTATAGTAGCTCACACATTTAACCAAACACTCAGGCCAGCAGCCTGGTCTACATAGTTCCAGACTATCCAGCACTACATTGTGAGACTAACATCCCTCCACACCCACCCCACCCCCAGATTATATTTATTGAGTTGATAAAAAAAAAGACACTATAAGAAATTTAAGAAAATTAACCTGGTTAATTACTGTGCCTGTGTGTGTGATCATTTCAATGTATAATTATGGAATTGATAGATGATTGGTTAAACCCCCTAACAAGCTGAAGGCAAGTGGCCTGTTTAATTCCTATGCCATGTGTACATGTATCTGGAACGTCCTATGAAATGGATCGTTCAACAGCGGGTGGGAGAGTCAGAAAGAACTTGTTGCTCAGTCAGTGCATAGCTAAGTTTTCATGGCTTTTCAAGAGGTAACTATATACTAGTGAAACAAGTTTTGTTCACAAACTGAAGAAACAACTAACTTCTCCTTTTTAGTGTTTTCTTTGATCATTTAAATGATCCAGGATTCCATGGGTTATAATTACTACATAATTAATTACTACACAACATGGTCTGATGCTTCCCCCCAGAACTCTGCCACATTAGATGAGCTCTGAGGGTCCCAGCAGCCACCTCAGTACTAACATGTGAGACTGGAGACTTTTAGACCTTATATGTAAGAGCCGGTGTTTTAAGTATTGCGTCACTTGGCTGGGTCCCTGATGGCCTGTGACCCTCAGTTGGAGTCTAATCTGATGACAGTGGCCAACAGGATGGCCTCTATCCAGTTTGTCCTTCATCCTGTACTGATTCCAGTGCCGTTTGTCCTGCTATGTGGCAGATCAGCTTTTCATGCCAGTGCCAAAAAACTAAAGCACATAACTTTGTTTTCTAGGGAAAAAAGTGTTCTCTGGGTTCTTGCTTTGATTTTCCATGTATATTTTGTAAGTGCAGTATTTTGACAGTGGCCTGAGCTTCTAAACCAGGTGTTAAGTGTGTTTAACTCTGGGAAGTCAGTTTTCCTAGGGTTCCTCTTCTGGGCTCCTCTAAACCCTTCTTGGTTGTGTTTACAGGGCCCAACGTAAAGGCTGTGGCCACTGCTGTGGAGCAGGTCTACCCATTTGTGTTTGAAAGCAGGAAGGAAATTTTATAACTCACACTTGGTTGGTTAGTCTCTGACTGAGCACCTTGAAACCTGCTGCACATTGGACTCAAAACACAAGGACAACTGGACCAACAGTGACCGAGGGAGTAGACTCCACTCACGGCTACAGTGTAAGCTCCAGTCCCTTTGGATTTTACTTCAAACTTTGCTGTAATATAAAAAGGAAGTTTACAAGACATGACGTTGCTGCTTTTACAAAAGGACATTCTATTTATTTTCGCAGTAATTCTCATGTCCCCACAGGCAGAGCTGTCACAGTGTGCACTACCTTAAAAAAAATTGTTTTATTGTTGTCATTATTTTTCCAGTTTGAGCTAATGTGTTTTATTTGTGAATAGTCTTTTACATTTTTGTATGCTGAATATGGGCACCAAAGAACTTGTAAAAGTTATCTTTTTCAATTGAATGTGCACAAATAAAAGTTTGGAAAAGATCTCTCTTCACATCCATTCTAACTTTTACGCACCATTTTCTCTTTTAAAGGAACTGTATTCATAATTTTTTAAATTCTATGCAGGCTTAGACTTTAGCTAAAGTGTGTGGGCTTCTTTTTGAAGAGTGTTTGTATATATATATATTATATATGTATGTATGTATGTGTGTATGCTACATGTATATAGTATCTTTTCATGCTCTGTTACCAAATATCAATTAGAATCTTTCTTGCAGACTGGAAATAAAAACTTGTATATAAGCTCTAGGCAACTAGGATAGAGCTCCACAGATGAATGATGTTTTGTGTTACTAATTTAATTATGGTAGAAAATGGTAAATGACTTTTAAAAGCAAAGGAATTGTAGTTTTAAAGAGGCCTTTTCCCCTCGAGGTGGGCACAGGAAGGAAGCTGTTCTGGGTTGAACCTCGTATTACCTTGGTTCCTCTGAAAAGACTCCATGGATGGAGGAGTTGAGGGTCTGTACTACAGATCGTGTCAGAAGGTGATAACGTGCTGTTGTAACAAGAAGTGCCCACAAGCTGTGGCTGTACCACTGGGTATTCAGAGCTGTACTTGAACCATTGGCCATTGGCGGGCTCGTCCCTGTCTCCACTTTGTCTTATTAAGTGGAGGTAGAGGTGACTGGGGTCTGTGAGCACTGCTCCTAAAAGTTGTGATATCGGTGTGAAACAGGGCCTCACCCATGCAGGGCTCTGATGGGAAGGCAGGATCACATGGGTGTCACTGTAGACAGCAGTGGTTTTTACCCACAGATGATCTAGGTGGAGTCAAAAATTAGATTCTCCACATGCACTAAACTATTTCCCATGAAACTCTGAATTATTAATATAGTTTGAAATGTTTGCAACATCTGAACCTCTGTTGAGTAAGTTTTCTACATGTCATAATCTCTCACAAGGATAGCTTAAGCACCGCACTGAACAGTACATAGGGTTCTGTGTTCCATTTTGTCCTCTTCTACCCTGCCTTTCACTCCTTCAAAGCGTAGGGCAAAGGCTAACTTTTATACTTGCTTTACTCATACTTAATTCTGATTTTTTTTAAGTCTTCAAAAATTTTTAATTGTTTTTACATTTGTTTTTTATTTGCTTTGTTGTAAGATCATTAGCCAAAATCCTAGAGACCAGGGGGGAAATGCAGTTAGAGGTTAGACTAGAGCTCTGAGGTCTTCCCGCCTGCTCTGTCAGCAGGGATCTCCTGTCTGCAGTGTTCACAAACACAGAAGTATGTATGTGAGCAGAGACTTAGATAGGGAAGGGGCAGATCCAAAGGACGCAGCGTGTTCAGTGTTCAATAGCGTGCAAGCCAGGCAGATCAGAAGCTCCTGGGAATTATTGAAGGAGCCAAGAAAGCGTGACCAAGTCTGGATGTCCCTGCTGTGTGGGCGCTCCCTGGCAGCTTCCTGGGCAGTCCTCTAAACAAAGCTGGGAAGGAGTGCGTGAGTCTCATGTCACCTGGTTTTCTACAAGTACTGTAAAAAGTTTTTATATAAATAAAAACTGTGAATATATACAGACAAATTTTAAGTATTCCCCCTTTTTATTTTTCAAAACTAAAGGCTTCGTGTGCTGGAGGTGGGATGGGGCTAATACTGGGTAAAAAAAATATTTTGAAAACAAAAGCGTTTAGTTCCATACTTGGGACAATAAGAGAACATTAGAACATTTATGGTACGTACATTCAAGTCATTAGTAACAAGTTGCCTTTGCTTGTTTCTTGTCCATTCACAAGGAATACGAGAAAGCCAAGTATGTGTGTCCATATATGTTTAAAATCAAATCATTTAACAATTTTTAAAATATCTTAATCTGATACTTGGAGGGGAAAAAAGATAAAAGCTCAGGTTGATAACCTGCCTCGACTCTCTTTTTTGTTTTAAATCGTGGCGTGTAATTCCAGTAAAATTAAAGTGATACTCTGCAGAACACACCTTACCCTCGCCTATGACAAGCAGAAAACAGCACATGTTCCTACTCGATGTGAGATACACCGCGACATAATGACGATTTCAATTTCAGCTTCTTCCTGTCCCCTTTAACTTAGACAATGCATTGCCAGAACCAGGCCTCCCGTCACGCTCCTGAGGCTCGGGGGCTGCTCTCTGTGATGCTGTGGGCACTCACTGTCTTTCCACTTGGCTAGAAGACAGCGTGATGGCCATGTACCTCTCCATCAGACTGGGACCATTTGGGAGTGAAAGGAAGAAAATCCCAAAATAAGGGGTTTGGGCTCTTTTTTTCGGGTTCATATTTCTTTGAATTATTTTTCAAGTTAGGCTGTTGTACCTAAAGGCTTATTTTTTGTGTGCCTTCTGTAGTTTATTAAATGATTGAAGGTTCTTTCCCACAGGTTTTCCTATCATATGCACATTCTGTAGGTGAAATGTTTTGTCAAATCTTAAAATTGAACTGCAGAAATAGGCCAGAGAAGTGCATCCTGTGGGAAAAACCCACCTTGTGGGGATGACTCACCGCTGCCCATCACAGAAGGGAAGCAGGGACCTGTCCTGACATCAGTGTCCTTTAGTCTGTCTGCATTCATCTGAAAGGGAGCAGTGGGGCAGCCTGCCATAGCCCGAGGTAGAGAGACTCCTGAGGAGTGGGGAGAATGGCAGGCAGCTGTGCATGGCTACAGGTTAGGATGGAAGCGTTCCCAGGACACAATTTTTATAGATTTGACTTTATAACTTAAACCTATGTGCTTAGAGATCTGGATAAATAATAACCTACGTCAGACTTCTTTTCTAATATTCACTAAGGTATTTCTAAAGAAATATGGTCCCAAGGATTTTTAAATTGACTTTTCTAATTTTAAAAAATGGAAAAAATGCTTTATTTTTTAACATTTTTTAAACGCACATAAAATTTTAAAAAGGCTATTTTGATTAACTTTTTCATTATGTGTGCTGTACTAGCTACGTAATCGTGGTAATGGTGGACTTGAATTGTCAGTAGGCTTCCCCAGGACACCATAGTCCCTAATCTACAACACAGGTGCAATTGAGTCATCCGCTGTGTTTTGACAGAGGACCCAGAGCAAGGGGTGTCTTCAGAGGCAAAGATGGTAAATGCCTGCCCAGAATGCTTCTGTGCCTAAGTATTAGGCTGTGACTGGCATCCTAGACAACTTAAGGCAGAGGCTGGCCTTGTCACTAGAACTTCGTCTTTCAAAGGCTGCACTGGAGAGAACGTAGAAGGTATTGAATCTGTCGGGATTTTGTTATTGTTTCTTTTTTTTTTTTAACCTGATACATTAGGGCATTGGTATTGCCTCGTCTATCTTTTGACAAAGGTCCCATTTGGGGAAGAGGATTAAAGGTTGTCTTTCTAATTTCAGAGTGTCCATGTAAAAGTTCTCCATGACACTGAGGAGAAGCCATGGCCGAGCCCCCTGTAGTAGGTCCTGCCACAGCACCACATGTAAGGATTTGAGCCCCTTAGGTTCCTGGAGAAGGCTGCTGTGGCTGTCCCCTGCCACACAGCTTCTTACACTCTGGGAGCTGCTCTTGGGGCTTTCTTTTCTGAAGCTGTGTTGGCACTAATTCTTCTTGGTGATGACTCATAAAACAAATGTTGTTTTTCACATAGTTCCTGAAAAAGAGAGAGAGAGAGGCGCTAATGAAAATGTCATTCTTGGTTTATATTGTGCTTGAAAGAAATCTGCAGCGTTATTATTTTAAAAATCACCCTGGGGTTGTCATGGTTTAGGTCATGGAAAAAACATTTTCATGGTGAAGCCTTAATGTGCTAAGAATTCGGATATGTACCTACAGCCTTTGGGCAGTCTCCTACAGAGAACAAAGTTAGGCAGCTGTCCTCTGAGATTGGGGCCACAGCAGCCCTCATAACTGGCCATGACTCCAAGAGTACTTTTTGTTACCCACAGCAAAGGAGTCATGATCGCCCCAAATCCAGATTCATTGTCTTGCATTTGTCTAGCTCCCCGCTGTGTCTCTCTTCGGCCTCATGATGTCCACCAGCATAAAGTATGCTCTCCCCTTTGATTTAACACAAGGGAACGCCTTTGAACCTTCCTCTCTTCCACAGGGAAGGAAACAGATCACAGCGGGCACTGTGGGTGGGGTTGGGTGTTACTCTGGCTTCCAAGGGGCTTGTGCTTTCATAGGACAAGCTCAGAAGCCGTAAGTTGAGGGTGTGCTGGCGAGAAAATAAAAAGGGAGACAGGATGGTAGTAGCTGAGGCAGGGATTGCTGATCTGTTGTTCAGCAACTGGAGTTCAAGTTGGGATTCCTTGATTTGCAGAATACACTGGGCCAGTACTTAGAGGGACTGTGCTCTCTGGCCAGGGTACAGGGGCTACTGGGAACATGATCTTCACAGATGGCACCTACTAGAAGTCACAACAGAAAGCGGGAGGTCGTGTGGAAATATCTCAAAGAGTAGGAAAGTCGGACTCCTTGGGGAACTGTGACAGGTGGCAGTAGGTCCTAACGTCCTACTTCAGAGTTTGTCCCTAACCCTAAAGGAACTGGTTGAATCCTATTTGTTCTAAATAAACTGAGAAGTCTTTCCTGAAAGACAGACTAGGTGGGGGTGGATGGGTTGAGGAGCAATGAATCTAAGCCAAGGAAGAGAAGTGAAGCTGTAGGTGACAGGCACTCGGGCTTCAAAGTCCTGGGCAGGGAAGGCTGAAGATCTGTCTAGCACCACACTAGAGAAGGTTGGCAGGTCACTGGGTGGTCTGTAGCCATGGTGAGTGGAAGGCCAGCCAGTACCTTTGTTCTCCACAGCAAAACCATAGGGTTGTCTTCACTTGGGTTCTCTTTCCTGTCCCTTCAGTCAGCTTGGCCCCTATTTCACTGAGACTCCTGGAGTCTTAAGCCTGTCTTTTTCAACCCATACTGTCCTGGAACATTTAACTTTAATAATACGTTGTTCCTTTGGCTTTTCTCCATCCTCACCATCGGCTCCTTGGTGCTCAGTGTCTTCTTTCCTTTTTGTGGGGTGAGAGGGATGGTTCAAGACAGGGTGTCTCTGTACAACAGTCCTGGCTGTCCTGGAGCTCACTTTGTAGACCAAGCTGGCCTCAAACTCACAGAGACTCGCCTGCCTCTGCACACTGCCCAGCAATCTCTTTTATCTCTATATATTGGCATAATGGGAGGTTTGTCCAGTCTCGGGCCCCATTCTTCTCTGCTTCTGTTTCGTGAGGCAATGGCCTCCCACATTTAACTCTATACAGACTTACAGACTTGGATTCATAGTCTGCTGCCTATCAAACGTGTCTCTATTTGGTGTCTTAATGGACATCTCCAAATTAATCCATCCAAAATGATTCTAGCTACCGCTGCACCCTGGGGCCCTCCAGGCTGGCCCATTTTCCTGTTCATTCAGTGTCTCAGACTTCAAGCCGAGACGTTATCTTGGCCATGCCTCACTCCTATATCCATTTCCTTTGTTTGTTTATTCATGCATTCAACAGTGCACAGCCATTACAAACCAGGCGATCATTGTTCTAGGTTTTGAGGAACCAGAATGAACACAGTGAAGAAATCCTGCTCCTCGGAGTTTCCTTGTTAAGATTGTTTTCTCTGCCAGAGAACCTGGGCATGCTTCCTGGTACACAGCAGTTCACAACTGTTCATAACTCTAGTTCCGGGGGGGATCTGATGCCCTCTTCTGGCCTCTGCAGGCAGCAGGACTTTGTGGTACATATATACCCATGCAAGTAAAACACTCCCCC
>NC_022030.1:4762355-4783259 GCF_000317375.1 Microtus ochrogaster
CCCCCGTGTACTCAAGGAATTAAACGTAATGAGAAATAGCTAATAAGCCAAAGGAATGTTTCAACTCTTGTTAAAAACTGAAATAAAGTAGAAGCAAAGTCTGATTTATAGTAGGTTGGTAAGAAAAGAGGGAGGTGGCACTATGAGGCAGGTGCCTACCTAGGGGAAGAGCATAAAAAAGAGTTGCTGCCCTGAGTATGCCTGCTGAGTTCCGAAGGTCAGGGTGGCTGAAGCCACTAAAGCAAGGGGCGGGGAGGAGAAAGCATAAACTGTATAGCTTTTCCTCTACATCATGAATCCCTAGGGGACTGGAACAAAGGAACAGAATGGGGTGGGGGAAAGGAAAGAAAAGGGGACCAGGTAGATAACCACTACACCAGTGAAGAAAGGAGTTCGTGACACCTCAGACCATGATAGCATAGAAGAAATGGATGGCTGTGGAAGGAGGAGCCAGCAAGGCTTACTATACTGGAGGCGGGGCATGAGAGGGAGAGATTAGGGAAAGACTGGCTCAGGCTGCAGCAAAAGAAAAGGAAGACATTGGCACACAAGGAGAAAACCAGGTCTGGAGCCAGTGTGTAGACGGACTCTTCAGGGCCGCCATGGGTGGGATTAGCATGTTTAGCTTATCTCTTAGCGTGAGAAGAAAGGTAAGCAAGACGTGAGCAGCCACGCCTCAAGTTTAGGAGGGAGATCAAAGCAGGTGGATTCCAACTCCTGGCATATGGTCCAGAGGGCATGCTCTGACCCGGATGAAGTGATGAGTGTGACAGAGAAGTTGCAAGAGGAAGCCCAAGCTTACAGAGAAAACAGGGAAGCAGGTGTGGACAGGTGAGAAATGCGACAATCAGAAGGGAGGTCCCCACACGTGGCAAAGCTATTACGTCAGGATGTCACTGAGAATTGGCCCCTGCGCTAGCCTTATTCAGGGAAGTGGTAGCCATAGAAGGCTTACTGGAGCCGTTCAGGAGAGAAGAAATGCACAGGACTGGTAAAGGACTTTGTTAGAAATAGAGAAGTGGCAAATCTGGAAGAAAAATGGCACCAACACACCCTTTTCAGAAGATGGGAGAAATGGTGCGGAACTCGGTTGGCAGAGGTTTGCCTGGCATGCAGGGAGCCCTGCATTCAGTCCCCAACACTGCGTAAGCCGGAAGTACACATGGGTACACTCGGTACACAATCCCCTGCACTTGGGAGGCAGAGGCAAGAGGATCTTGGTGATCAAGGTTATTCTCAACTACATAATGAGTTCAAGACCAGGTGGGGATTCATAGAGCCCTATCTTAAAAAAAAAAAAAAAAAGCAGGGTAAGTGGGGAGATCCCAACAAGTTTTTATTTATACTGATGGAAAGTACACCAGCAATAAAAAAAAAAAAAAAGAAGAAGAAGAGTGAAGGAATAAACAGGAAGTCTTGGAAAGGGGAGAAGAGATGAGGAATGATGTTGAAAAGAGAGAGGGCCTGCTTTTCCTCTCGGCTGCCCGGCTAGTTTATACCCGAAATAACCACACAGAAATTGTATTAATTAAATCACTGCCTGGCTCATTATCTCTAGCCTCTTATTGGCTAACTCTCACATCTTGGTTTAACCCATTTTTAATAATCTCTACTCACCACGAGGTCGTGGCTTACCGGGAAAGGTTTAGCATGTCTGACCTGGCAGCTCCATGCCCGTTTTCTCTGACTCTGCTTTCTTCTTCCCAGAATTTAGTTCTGTCTTCTCCACCTACCTAAGTTCTGCCCTATCAGGCCAAGCAGTTTCTTTATTGATTAACCAATAAAAGCAACACATAAACAAAAGGCCCTCCTACACCAGAATGATGGGGCCGATGTCATAGAAACAGAGCTGACTCTTCAAGCCTGAAGGGCTGCTGGTGTGACCACGAAGCCTGAGTGACCCCAGCTAGGACAGAAGACTTTAAGGGACTAGTGATATCGGCCACTGCCGGCTAGCATGACGGGCCATCTGAGGCCAGCACTGTGCTTGTGAGTCTCCCCAGCTTCAGGCTGCCAGGTGGTTGCACATGCTCACGACACACCTGGCTTGAAATGTCGGTCATGTCATGTCGTGTCATGCCACTGTCCAGGCTAAAACTCTGAGTCCTTTCCCACCCAGTGAGAACTAACCAACTCCTTGCTCAGCCTGCTTTATCAACCCCAGTGGCTCTGACCTAGAGCTCTTTGCCCTTGCAAAAACAGGCTGAGCCTGTTCCTGAGTTAGCCTCTGTACTAAGGATTCTCTACCTGCATTCTCTGTGCCCCAACCTCCCACCTAGTCCTCTTATGGCCCAGATTGTATCCTAAAGGTTATCTCCCCATAGCCTTCTGAAGCTTGCCCCCACCCCAACCACTAAAGAGCTAATCAGCGCATGGTCATTATCCTGGGTGTATTTGTTTGTTTTTCTCATTGCTAATATGGTTGCAGCACCTACACCAGTGTCCAGGGCATAATAGATGCTCAATTAGTGTGTGCTTCCCCCCCACGCTTCTGTGGAGGCAGAGGTCAACACTGACTGTTGTCCCTCCCCACTCCCTCCCTCCACAGGGCTTCTCTCTGAACCTGGAGCTCACAGACCTGGCCAGCTTCCTGTCTTGGCTTTCTCAGTGCTGGGATTACAGGCGTTCATGGCTGTCAGCCCACTTTCACGCAGATGCTGGGGATCGAGCAGGTCCTTAGGTTTGCATGGCAAGCACTTTTCTGAAAGAGCCACCTCCCAAGCTCTCCGTGTTTAGAAGCTGCCCGTTTGCATACAGGGATGGACGCACAGCCCATTAACGGCGACAGTACAAAGGCTTCAGCACTAAACTCTTTATAAAACACTTGTTTGTTTTCGCCTGAGTGGGGGGGGGGGAGTGAGGAAAATCCCACTTGGAAAATGTAAATACTGCAAGCATCCATCCCTCTATCAGATGAACTTTAAATTTGATACTACACCTCGGGGTAGTAGCTGGCAGGGGAAGATATTGCAAACAAAGCCCTTTCACAGTACAGGATGGCAGCTACGCTTCCTGGCTCTCGGCTGAGACGCTATTTATTTTATAAGGAACTTCGCCTCCTTGGAAGACTATTTGTTTTCTCAGCTTTGTAAGAACTGGGGCTGGGGTGGGGACCAACTCCAAATAGGGGAGAGGAAAATATTAAGCAACATGTAGGATCGAATTTGAAATTTAATTCGATATTATAAATAGTTTCCTTTTCTTAGTCCTCAGGAAAGCGCTATGGGGATTTACACATGGGGACTGGTTTCCCTGGTGATCAAAAGTTGATTCATTTGTTTTATTAACTTCTAAATTCCTAAAGACTCCCTGGGCTCAGCAGTAGACTTCCTCGAGCAAGCTTACTTGTCCCTGTGCACTCGCAAGTTCCACGGGCTTCCCACTGCCCTACATTTCCTTAGTTAATTTGATACCGTCCTCAGATCGCCATTTTTCGTCCCTGGCGTTCCTCTCCAGGGAAGCTTGCTTAACTGTTTCAAACACTTCTTGTCGGTTTACACGATTCAGGTTGCTTACACATTCTCATGTTGAAAGCATTTCTCAACCTACGGCAGCAAGCAGAGAGAAGCTTCTGGCTTTTTAATGTTGTGTAATCTGGAGCTCAGGAGCCAAATCCTTATTCCTTTCAGGTCTCAGCGTGGGGCTTCCCCCAGCCGCAGGCACCTGATTGCTGCTGCTCTGAGTTGAACACACAGACTTGCACACCATTATCTTCCTATTCCTCTGTCCCAGGTTCCTTATCTGTTTTCACTCGCAGTACTATTGAAGGGTCACAATGACTTCGACGTTGCCCCCCCCCCCAATTGTCAATGCATGCCTGTCTCAGACAGTGCCAGGATTAAGGTTTTGAGAAACTGCATGACTCAAAAGTACCAAATGTGGTTTCACAGACATGTAGCCACTTAATATTCTCCCCCCACACAGAGTGCTGAATAAGTTTTAAATACCCGAATCCTACTCTCTACAGGAACATTCTAGAAGCCCACTAAATAGAAAGATTCTGTCTTCAGGTTGTCATGATTTGCAGTTTGCTTTACTTGACAACTCTACTTGAAAGCTGCCTAATGAGAAAGGGTTTCAAAGTTGGGCTTTCTGAAGGAAATATTGGTATGTTAATCGGCCCTTAGTTTGGTCCACCTTGCTAACTGAAAGCAGCAGTTCACCTGGCAGCTCAGTCCTGCCTCCCCCTTCAACAGTCTCTCACTGTGGTTCACACGGTGTTTTAACAAACCTTTGCAAAACCCACTTTGTGTCTTGAGTTAGGAGTTGAGTTTTTTCAAATTGTATACACACAAAGAGTGCACGCCTGAGGTCTCTGACCTGCTCAAGCCATGGAGTCATATCCACTTCTGCACTGATGATTCTCCAAAGTGTTTCTCATCCCACCACTGCCCACAGAGCACGTCCCTATGTCCCTGTGCTGACCACCAGATCTGTAGAGAGTTTCTCCTCAGTCCCAGACGTCTGTGCATCCTGACCTTCCTTCCCTGTTTTCACTTGCATGTCTCATAAGCCTCTCAGAGGGGATCTGCACAAATGGTCCTCGGGGGCCCAACCCCAACCCCCACCAGACCCTCTCCCAAACCTGCCCATTTTTCCTGACACCTTGCTGCTCTGAATGTCACTACTGCATACACAGCAGGTTGATTCTGGAAGCCTGCGAGCAATTCTAATTCCCTCTTCCCCCTATTTGTCCTTCCTGTGCAGGTCCCAGTTTCCTAGGCCCCGTTTCTACACTACATCCAGCTTCATACCTTCCCCTCTGCCACCCCCAGTAGCTTCGTTTAGTGACTCCTCTTTCTGATCCTCCTATTTTGTCAGAAATAAACTTCCACCTAAACTCTGGTCACTCCATATCATTTTACTTTAAACACTTCTGCTAGGGCAGTGGATCCATGGGTAAGAGCATTGTTCACACAAGCATGAGGACTTGAGTTCAAACCCCAGTACTTCCACAGAAGTTGGGTGTGGCTATGCATGCTTGCAACCCTAGCACTGAGGTTAGGTAAACCCCCTTAGCCAAAACAGTGACCATCAAGTTCAGTGACAGCCATTAGCTCAAAGAAGTAGAGAAAGTTGCCAAAAGCCCACCTGTGACCTCCATGTATGTACTCATGAACACAAGTATTCAAACACATATGCATGTTTCACACTAAGTACACATGCACAAAAGGTACAAAAAAACCCACTACTGCCCTTAATATAAAGTTCAAATTCTTTACTAAGATAGACAAACTTCCTGACTTCTCTTGGTTCTAGGTTCATCTCCCAGTCTCACAAGTGCCTATTAACCTTTTTAGCCCAGCTCTGAGTGCAATATTCCTGCACATGACCCTACCCCTATCCCCAATATCTTCTTTACCAAAATGTCTCAAGATTTAACTCTGGTATTCTCTCCTTTGGGGTGGAGGGACTTTTATGCAATGAAATCCTCTAACAAGAAGAGTAATCTTTGTGCTAACCAACATGGTCTACTGCAAGGATCTGATTTCTTGCTTACCACCTGAAGTAGAAACAGTTTCTGTTGCTGTTTCCTAAATTTCCAGTTCTTTATTGGGGATGGGGAAGGGTGGTAAAACAGGTCTCACGTTATAACATTGGCCAACCTGAAACTTGCTATGTAGACCAAGTTAGGCTGGAACTCAGAGATCTGCCTGTCTCAGCCTCCCAAGTGCTGGGATTAAAGGTGTGCTCCACCATGCCTGGCTTCAATTCTTTCTTGGCTATCGCCCAGCCAAGAAGAGTTAAATCACAGCTGACAAAGTCGGCAAGGTAGTGATGAATGTAGCCAGTGTATGTCTCTCTCATTTTCATCCTTGCCACTCCCTCCTGCATCCTTACCTCCCTACTGCATGAACTCTGGTAGACTGCAGATAGAGCTACATCTTATGACCCTCCATAAAAACCTGCTCTGCTCGGTGGGTGTTGGGAGGCAGAGACTGGGGGATTGAGAGTTCAAGGCTAGCCTGTTTTGAGAGTCGCAAACAAAAAGCAAACCTGGGCTAAAAGCTGGCCTGTAGGTAGGAGGAAAAATGTGTACGTCCATGTCCAAACTCCACGCGCAAGTTACCTAGCAAATCAAGCCTTCCCACAACTGCATTTGCTTCATTATAAATTATCATTTTCATTTCATTTTCTTAAAATCACCTCATCTGCAGAGAAGCACAACCCAAAACTTGACATAGTCAACTTATGATTTGAATTGAGGCAAGTTTTTTGTATCTTGTTGTTTTGTTTTGTTTTTGCTTAGCAAAGTAAACTATTTTAAAGATTTCAACCATGTCAAGGTTCCACGAGTTTCCTCACTCCAGCCCCTGCTAGCACAGGACTAAGGACGGCCTGCACACATTGTCCCACCACTGGCTCATCTATCAGCCTGGAACTTCCCTCAGATGGAAGCAAGTGTCGCTGTCACAATTTCTGTGACCATACCCAGTGCTTGGGACATTATTTTTTAAGAGAAAAACCACAACCTATTAAAAAAAAATAACGTGGTTTTCTCCTTTGCAGCAAAGTCCAGGACTAAGCATGGCCCCAGTTCCACTGCAATTTAATCCTAAGAAGAACACGTTTCCCTTCATTCCTAGGCTGCAGCCACTACTTCCCTCAGGCCATGAGTTTGATCAGTTAAAACTCAGTGCCCTGCCTCTGAGAGTTGTTCCTGGCCGACTTGCCGGTTAAGTTATTTATCTCACCTCGCCGTGTGAAATTCACTTAAGTGCCTAGAATTTAATTCTGAACACCTAATCATGTAAGACACTCCTTACCTTTGCTAAAATTAACTTGAATGTGCCACCTTATAAAGAATTGCAGACATTTAGAACCCAGAGTTTTTCTGCTAATTGTAGCCTGAAGTGTTTGGGATCAAAAGACACCTGAGCCTGTTTTAGATGAAGGGCTGAAGTCATCTATTGTCCTAGCCCAGGATGGACATTATATCCCAGTGCCAAGGTAGTACCCCAAATAAAGGTGGACTACTGAGTGAGGAACTAGAAATGAAGAAGTTCTTTCTTGGGAGAGAGAAAAAGGTTGAGATGACATCATATAAAGCTAGTCAAAAAGCCACAGAGCTAAGGGTCACCTTGAACTCAATCTTCCTGCCTCCACCTCCAATGTGCTGGAGTCATAGGCATATAATACCAAGCCCTGCTTGGAATTCTTGCTCACCACTAAATAAAGTTTGTAAAGCCTTTAATATTGATAAGCAATAGTTCACACACATTTGAGATAAGGCTAGGGAACTGGAATTATACAAGCCATCTTGTAGAAAATGGAATATCCTAAAATAACTTCAAATGTTGATATTTAATCGAATATAACAACTGTATTTTGACCAACAACCAATGATAGGGTACTTACGCTTTTGCTAGCTCCATTGATATTTGTTCCAAAGAGCATCCCTTAGTCTCAGGTATAAACAGAACAACAAAAACCAGGGATGCTAGACTCATGATTGTATATATGAAGCAAACCCATGACAAGCCAATAAGATCTATAGAAGACAAAAGAAAATGGTTAGGTATGTATTCTGTGTGCACTGATCACAGATGCCATTTGTGAACATCCCTTCTCAAATCCTATAGGAAGCTAGTACATGCTAGTAGTCTCCATGGAAATAAGATTCACCAATTCAAAATGTGGCCAGGTTCTTTTTGTTTTGTTTTACAATTCTACCCCAGCTTCCTTAGGTAAAATGCAACGCTATCTTCTAAACATCACACATTAAACTCAAAGATATTTTCTGGGTACACATTTTTCTTTTTCAACATGATAATAAATCTTTATTAATGCAAAGAGCACATGTTCATTTATGTTCTAGTTTTATTTCTGTTGCTGGGATAAAATACTCGGACTAAATGCTTTTTAAAGACGAATGGGTTTATTTGGCTTATGGTTCCACATTATGGAATGGAATTGTAAAATCTATCACTATGGGGAAGTCAAGGCAGCAACTTAAAGTATTGTATCCACAGTCAAAGGAAGCAAGAATAAATGCATGGGCCCTTGCTTGCTTCCTTCTGCTTCCTATACTAAAGACTACTAGCATGTTTCTATACAGTCCAGAATTCCCTGCCTAGAGAATGATGCCACCCACATTGGGCAGGGTCTCCCCATATCAATTGACAAGTCAGTCTTCTACAGACATGCCTACAAAACAACACAAAAGTAGACAATCCCTCACTGAGACTCTCTTCCAAGGTATTTCTTAGGTTATATAAAGTTGACAATTAAAGCTAAACATCACCATTGCAAAAATAAAACTTCAATGCAGAAATCTATAAAGACCCAAGGCCAGCTTTCTCTTACCCTCCCCTGACTCCCTCTAGGGATCACCACTGTTGTAGTTTGGCCATTGTAAATGACATATTTGTGCATGTGGACACTTCTGGAAATGAGTTCATCCTTTTTACTCTGATTTCAATAAATTGTTTTATGTTGGCATTATTTCACCATTCTTAATAGCTGGCAACATATTGCAAAGCTTTATTCTAGGTCCAGCAGAAAACATCATAGTGGGGCCAATGAAAGAAATACGATCAGCACAATTCTCAACGCTTTGATGGATTTCACTTGTCAGGTCTCTTGGCCACTTCTAAACAAACATATATTCCCTTTCTAATCACTGATCAAGTTCAGGGTGCTTTACCCTAGACACAACCCCATTCACGTGCATGTAACTTTGTCCATTTATATTGTGCTGGCCTCTGGACCAGCAGCAAATGTCCAGGATGACAGGGAACAGTGGAGAAGTATCTAGCTCTTTTTACACATATGCAAAGACCAACTGCAGGCAGGATTTGCAAATAGCCCTTAACAGCTACAATCACAAATCACAGTTGGTCAGGGGAAAAACTGACTTGAGTCGTTATATACTGAAGTCATTTTTATAGCTGCAGTGTGGAAGGATCTAAGCATAGTAACCACTTGCGGGTGAGCTGAGCTGAGGTGGGAACAGAAAAAAGGAAGACAAACGTGTGTGTGTGCGCTCATGTGGATATCTGTGTGTGAACATTGGAGTCTGAAAGCATCAGGTCTCATCCTGTATTGCTCTCTGCATATTTCTTTGAGTCAGGGTCTCTCCCAGAGCCTGAGTGAGGTTCATGTTTTCTCAGATAGGATGGGAGCCAGCAAGCCCTGGTGATCCTTCTGCTTCTGCCCCAGCTCAGAGTTAGGATTACAGGTGTGCCAGATGTCCAGTTTGTTAGGTGTATGTTGGAACAAAACCCCTGGTCATCATAATTGCACAGCAAGGGCTCTGAACTGCTAAACCATCTCTTGAATGCCAAGGCAGTTCTTTCAGGCAGTTTTAATCAATCCTGTCTCTGATCTTTTATTGTTGCTAGTGCAGGGTTTTGCCAGGTGGATTGCTTAATCTAATACTTGTGGAATTAGCTGGAATTAGTGAAACCCAAATGATCATCTCATTGAACTTGTTTCACATTCTGTTTAAACACTTGCAGTAACAGAGAGGTCATGACCTTACTGCCACAACCATCTCCTTTACTCAGACCCCAAATCTGCCTTTCAGGATGTTCTGCTTTGTCTTGTAGACAGCACACAGTGAGTCATACCTCCCTACACACTCCAAATATTTGTCTGCATCTTCACCCTTTCTTTCAGAATCCTTGGATCCAGATCAAAGACCCATAACTCTCCCAGTTATTCTTCACAGAGCATAGATACCAGGTTCTTATTATCTGGACCATCCTCTCTTGGATAGTCCTTTTTTGTGTGTCCTTTGAAATAGGGTCTTTCTGTGTTTTCCAGATGGTCTTGAGCTCATCCTTCATCCTCCAACCTCAGCACTCCAGGGTTGGGTTTATATATGTGCATTACCAGAGCCTAATATGTACTGCAATTTTCAATCAGTTTTTTTCAAAACAGTGTACCCAGAACTGAATTCACTGTCCACTGTGTAATGTTTGTTCACCAGAAACAGTATGTTTACATTGATACAGGTGATGTTTCACTAAAATGTTGGTATCCAAAGGCTTATCACCAAGATAGGATATGTAGAAAAGCCTCCTATCTTTTAAATCATTCTAATCCATGCTTAAGAATTTGATCTTTGAAAATACTTAGAGATCTTCAGACAGCGCAGAAGGAGGTCAACTGAAGACTTTAGGTCATTCCAGGCTTCAAAAACTAATTGGATCCAGTTGTGTTGAATCTGGTTGTGTATAGCTTGTGCTTATAATCCTAGCTGGGGGGGGGGGAAGACTGGGGCAAGAGGATTGCCATGAGTTCAAGGCTGGACTGCCCGACAGAGTCAGAGTTGGTTCTCAAAAGAGACAACCACTACTGAAAAGACAAAGAATTTGCTTTACCAGGAAGCATGCTAAAAGCCCATTCAAGGGTCCACCTCTTCCTTAGCTCATCCAGTATGTCAGCCAGCCTTCCTGCAAAGATTCAGGTCATGTGTCACCATTTTTTATCCATATTTTCTCATTAAATAACAGATGGTAGGTGTGGGTGTGGGTGTAAGGTGAAGTGTCCCTGTTTCCTTTTACTACCAGGGTAGAAGATGTAGGATTGATGCTAGTAACTAGTTTCTTTGTCTCCTTTAAGCCTGGACTATTTCTTAAAATCTAAGATGCAAGCATTTCAAAATTTTATATTTAACCCAACTGCATTTAATTAGCAACTTCCAAAGTAATTTAAAGCATGATGTACTAAACATATACATGTATGTATATGTGTATAGCATACTCTTGAGTAAGTATTCATTTCTAAAGGTTAAATATACATACATGAAATGAATGATGAAATGAGTTTACAGTTTGAATTTTTTTAGTTATCTTGTCAAGGGCATGTGTGTGTCTTTGTGTGTGTGTGTCTTTGTGTGTGTGCATGTGTGCATGTGTGTATGTGTGTGTGTGGGAGAGAGAGAGCGAGAGAGAGCGAGAGAGAGAGAGAGAGAGAGAGAGAGAGAGATTAATTTCAGAAAATTTGGTGGTCAGTTTTGGAGGGTGCTTGTGAACCACCTCATTATTTTGAGAATAATAACTATAAATTATTATTAATCAAAAAATTATTAAATTTTTAAAATAATTTTAATAAATAATAATAAAAATCAAAGTTTCAAGCACTCATCTTGCCTTATGTAAGATCCACCTTCAGAGTGGCTACATGGCAGTGAGAGAAATTTCTCTTTAGAGAAGCATTCCAGGTTAAAAAAATATAGGCAGACTGAAAGAATGAAAACCTTGGGTCTGGGTGGTGAGCATCAAGGGAGCTCAACATGGCCTGGGATGGGATGGGACAGCCAGACTGGGAGGATGACAGGCCATCCTGTGGTCACTCGCCAAGGAGTGTGCTAATGGGTTAGAGACTTGCCCTGTTCAAATCTCCGTGTGGATGGACATAGAAACTCAGAACACAAAGGACAAGAGGACATGTGACCTGAAAACCAACTATCAAGATCCAGATCCTGCAAAAAAATCCATGCAACAGACCAGTGAATCCCTTCCCATCTAGATGGAGGGAAAAATTTAGTAGGAAGAATGAAGATGCAGCCTACAAATGAGAAGACATACCATCCCAGTGTAAATTACATATTTAGAGATAACTGCGAGAATAAAAACAATAACTACAAGGTAGAATGTGAACAGAGTGATACTTGGGAAGATTATTCATATTTTAAGGGTGATATTTATATTGTGGACTTAATTTCCAGAGATCCATGCTGAAATTCAATGGAGAAAATGCATATATATATATATATATATATATATATATATATATATATGATAGGATTCAAATAATCTTATAAGGGGAGCAGGTGAGGAAAAGAACAAAGACTGGAAGCTGCTGAAGGTAGTTAATTGACGTAACTGGTTCAGGACCAGCCTCTCTCTACTTTGGGGTATGTTTTAAAATCTCCACAATAAACACTTTCATGAAGCTTATGAAGACACAAACACACAAGACTTCTTACCAGTCACCGTCAGAAATGTCAAGGAGATGAGAAGATTAATGCCCCAGTTCATGCTAGAAGTCAGGGCCATGGCTCGGCCTCTAATTCCACCAGGAAAGATCTCACTGAGCAACAGCCAGGGCACTAGGAAAAAGGGAAGAATTGTGAGACAGCAAAATTCGCAAAGACCCCATGACGCCCCTTCACTGGTCTCTCTCCAAGCTGTGCCTGACTCTGGGGTTGAAGGTCAAGACTATCTCTCACTTCAACAGGACAACCCCGATAATGGCACACCCCCTCCTCCCCAAGGGAAAGACTTCAGGATAAACACTGGATGGGCTTGACAACAGCTATCATAAATAATAGGAGGTGGTACAACATAGCCCTGAAAAATGCCTGTGGCACTTGTGAACCAGCTTTGAAGATCTATCTGGCACAGAAGCCTCAGGTCCAAATTCCCAACGTTAGTGGATCCAAAATGGTGAACTTTCCTACACTTTCCTCTCTTTCTGAAGGCATAACCAATGAGTGCGTAGTAAATAGAGCTGGAAAGGTGAAAGGTCACATATCTCTCCCTTTTCCAAATGGGTGCCACGGCCCAGGGGAAGCTGGGCAGAGAGAAGTCCTAAATTAAATATTGCTCCCAGATTTGATTGTCAGACCAGACTAGACATCTCAATCTTTGGAAGGAGACTCTTCCTGTATCAAAATTGATCAGAGGACTTTTTATTATCTGAGTGACAGGGAGCATTATGGGCTCTGCCTGATTAGATTAGGAAGGGCAGAAGACAGCAAATTAACTTGTCCTCTGCTCACAAATTTGGTGTGCTCAAACAGGGATGGGCTCTGGCTGTGGGCTGACCTGACAAACACCTCTACAGTTTCTCATTTGACTGTGGCCAACCCCAACCAAGTAGAACTATTGCTGTCCCTCGGTCATAGAGGAAGAGATTGTGGCTCTGAAGAGTTAATGACTTGCCAAGGTCACAGAGTCCCTAAATGACAGAGGTGGCACTGAGCTCTGACTAGTCTTTGGAACTCACTCTTTAAATCAGTATGCTTTCTTGGTAGTGGCTAGATAAACATGTGTTGGTTAACGAAGAAACGTGAATGTAAGAGGATCTGATTGGGCAGAAAGAAGGATGTAGGAAGAATCCTGGCTCAAAGCACATGAGCAAACCCATTGGAAAGATGATCTTTATGTAATCCTAGCCTGGAGGAGGCTAGTGGCTCAGGACTGAGCAGTCAGCAGAGTCTCTGAGTGAGCAATTTGCCTCTCATATCACAATCGTGTTCTATGAAGAAAATATCTACTTGCTGTAAGCATGTTAAGGTTGTTTTTGTTTATTTATTTTGTGTGTGTGTGTGTGTATGTGTATGAAAGCCTGGTAGGCCTCCAAGTGAATCTATACCAAGTTACCCTGAGGACCCGGAGGATAATTATAAGAAAAGCACCAGGATTGTTATTTTCTAATGGCATGCATCCCATCCTCTCGAATCTTCACTTCTCCTTTCCCACCCCTCCCTGCACTCAAAGAGGCAAGTTATTGAGGATTACATTCTTGAATAATAACCCCTCTCTCCCTCATTATTTTGAAATCGGGTCTCATACAGTCAAACCTTGAAATTGCCACAAAGCCAAGGTTGGCCGTGAGATCCTGATTCTCCTTCATCCTCCTCCCAAGTACAGGTATTACAGTCATGTGCCAATCATGTTCCTCTTAATGAACTCATCTTAGTGTTCGCTGACCTTGTCTTGGGCTTTTAAGAGGGAAGATCCAGCTCTGGGTGGATGGTAGCAGTGTATTAAAAAGGAAACCTTTATAATAAAGATTAGGCCCTGGGCAAATACAGTATAAAAGTATGTTAAAAGCATTTTGCTTGTTCTTTGATAAAGCATCTTGAGCGTCTGGGTTAAGGCTATGTGTCACCATGCTGGGCTTAACGCCAGCTCTTAAAGCTAAATATTCTCGCCTCCATACTACTGCTTAATATGGGTATTGAGAATGGTTATCAGTGAAGCTGAGGGGTCTCTGGGGCCTTGTGTTTTAGCAGGCAGAAAGAGAAGATGGGTACACCCTTTCATTTTAGAGGCATTGGCTCAGATCTTCATGATTCAGCTTCCAGTCCTATTTCAACACCTGTCCGACCCACTTTCAATTCCACGTCTCCTCAAAATGGCCTGACGGAATTAATCATTGGCTGGGTGTTGCTGAGTTCTTCAGAGCCACAATGGCCCCAGATGAGAATGAGCTGCCTTCGCTGTTACGGAAAGCAGTGGATGCCACCGAGACAAGATGGGGCCAGGATATAACACAGCTCGTGAAACATGTGCCAAGCATGCGTGGAGCCCTGGGTTTTGATCCACACCGCCACATAAACCAAACACGGTGGCACCTGTCTGTAACTCCAGATGGAAGCAGGTGAATCAGAAGGGCAAGGTGATCTCAAGGCCATCCTAGAATACACGAGCCTCTGTCTCAGACAAACAAAGGGGGTGGAGCTAGTCATACAAAGCACTGGTGATAGTTTAGGCACGCTGCATCTGAAATGCCAGGGTCTTATCTCAAAAAACTAAAGACCACTCAGGATGTCTACCCTAGGCAAACAGTGAAGCAGCTGAACTGCGTCCTGCGGCAATTTAACCAGCCCAGGTATTGAACTAAAGATTGAAGAACAGGCTTCCTTCAGTCTACATCCTGGTGGGAACTTGCCAGTCGAGCCCCGCATCTGACAGCTCCAAAGATAAAAACGCATCATTGCTGGAACTTCTACTTCCCTTTTGATCTAATGGGAAGAACTCAAGAACTGATGTCTTGGCTGATACAGTACTGGCAAAATTAGATGTCGCAGCAATTGTCAAATGAATGATTAACCATTCCAATGTAGAGCACATCAAATGAAAGCAAGGAGGATATTATTTTAATAGTGGTGACGGAACTGTAAAATCCCAAGAGAGCAAAATAAAACCCTGAATGTATGGCAAGAATACCTTCCTGTGACAGACTGAGGAGCAAGAGAAAGCAAGAATCTTCTGTGTCTTGGTGTTCTCTAGGATGTGCTCAGAGTAGAAAGAACAGAAGAGCTCACCCTTAGTACATAGGGAAAGAGCACAAGCATGAACTGCCACACAGGGATTCAATATGGCAATCCTTTCTAACCACAAAGGCAATATTTTCTTTTGAGCCTCAATGAGATGGCCCATTTCCTCTCCAAAGAAACTCAATCTACTGCTACACGGGGCGGTTCTCTTTCACTGCCACAAGGAAGAAACGAGGGCCCTCTTTGAGCATCCCCTTTCTCCCCTACCCCAGTGATGCACCAGCAGAAGAGGCCGTGTCCTATTCACCCCACAGAGTGCTCACAACAGACACGGTAAAACAGGACTGCGTCCATTGCCACCACCACTCCGCGGGCATAAAACATCTCATCGGGACTCTGCTATTCTACCTCTGTCTTGCTATCACAGGACCACTGCAGCAATTTGTGCTCCTATAAATGACAGAGTCTGCGATGCCCCTAATGTCAGCTCTAAGCTGTAATGACTGTGGAAATCTGAGCTTGTGAGGGACGAGAGTCAGTAAGAATTCACAGCTATGGAACTCCTAGATCACATGGCATCAGATCATCAGGGCCCCATAAGAACTTGCCAGATCCAGATGGAGTTCGGAGACATGGTGTTCACGGCTACACAGAGTGTCACAAAAAGACCAGGAAGGACGCATATCTTGATGTCACTCTGTGAGGACACAGCCTTGGATTAAGAGGGATAACGAAATGACAGTTCTGTCCCATGTAAGTCACCCTGAATATTTCCTGCCTCTTACTTATTCTGGCCACTGCCCCAGTTTTTCCTTCAGAACCTGTCATTTAACCCCCTACGCTTTGAGACTTAAATCCTGCAGCTCTCTGGGCACACTTTCCACTTGGCAGGAGTTCTTCCTGAACCACCTGGCGTGTGAACCCAAGTCTGAAAGACTCACTGAGGTCTCGCAACTCCTGCCAGGGAACTTCTAACAACTCCGGAGGAAGTTCTGCACTGGAGCTTCAGGGAGCTCAAGAGTTGGATTTGCCAAGGGAGCCATGCCCTGCACGTGGCATGTAAATCCAACTCTCATGGCTTTATTGCCTCTACAAGCGGCACATGCCACACCTGGCTCTCCTGCAAAGAGGTGCTTAAAATGTGAATAGGAGGGCTGGCGAGATGGCTCAGTGGTTAAGAGCATTGACTATTCTTCCAGAGGGTTCAATTCCCAGCACTCACAGGACAGCTCACACCTGTCTGTACCTCCGATTCCAGGGGACCTGGCAACCGTGGGAAAACACCAATGCACATAAAATAAAAAAAAATCAGTTAAAAAAAAAGGATTAAAGAAGTGTGAATATGAGCTGAGCTATCCCTTTCTGCCAGATGCTTAAATCCTGAAACTTACATCTATTGTAACAACAGACTCTGCTGTGAGCCACCACTCCAACATGAAGAGGAGCAGGTAGCTTGCCTTTCTCTGCTGGCTTTGGAGTCTCGCCTCCCTCAGTCTCCCTGAGGTGTGCCACGTATGGCCTTTTGTAAAATAAATACCTTTTTCATGAACATAACCCTGAACTGCTTAGATTACAAACCAAGACAGGCAATGAAATAAAGAATCGGTGTTTCTCAGTTAAGGATCCTTAGTGAAGATCAACCAGAATGATTATTTCAGAAAAGTGTACTAGGGGAAACTGAACTAAACAGAATGATGCTTAATATAAAACAAAATTAAATTTAAGATGAACACCCACCCACCCACCACCCCCCACCCCACGGCCTGTTTTTTAGACAGGTTCTCACTATGTAATTCCTTATAACATAGACCATGCTGGTCTCAAACTGTCAGAGAGACACCTGCCTCTGCCTCCCAAGTGCTGGAATCAAAGGTGTGCTCCACCATACCCAGCCAAAAAATGGACAGACACCGTTTTCCTAGGCACCAAAAAAGGATAGGACAGAGCTGTGTCACTGGGAATTCAATCTTTCTCACTCATGTAGCCTAAAAAGTCATTTGAAATTGAAGAACTAAGTATTTTTGTTATTTATAATTATGTTTTAATCATAAATTTACATACTTGCAGAGTATGCAATGTCTACCATCATGTTCAGCAATCACTCTTCTAGATTCTTCCAGTAGGACTTAATGTCATCCCTGTTTGATTCCCTCTTGTTCACCTGAGCACAGTATTTCACCTGCAGCCTACAAAGTCTGCCTGAAACGCTCTCACCAAAAGCCCTGCACACTTCAATGGAAAAAGTCACAAACTTAAACTGAATTATAGATTAGTTTTATACACTCTATGATAGCTTAAGGGTTTTTCTGAATGTATGAACACCATAACCAGTACGAAAGGGGACAGAATGATAGAAACATCCTCAAATGCTTAGAAAACCCAGCACAAATGTACCGCTGACTCCTTCGTGTGAGGGATGAGAGATTGTTATTTATCACGTTGCTGTGGGGGAATGGCACTTATTTATAGAGTAAGATGTTATTCTTCCACTTTTGAAATAGAGGAAATTAATTCTTCTCTACAATAAAATAGGTGGGGAGCTGAAGGAAATCAGTACTAACATTGTCACTCATCCCTTGTGAGTAGTTAATGACAAAAGTTGTGTGCTGATCTGTCAGCTGGTGATTTGATTAGGTCATTCTTTATGTTTTTCTTGAAAGGAAATCACAGAAAAGGAGAGGATGATTATCTCGTCTGTTGACTCATTTCTCAACACCTACATAATATTTTCAAGTATCCTTTTTATTAGTGTTCTTCGGATTTTATTATTTGCCATGTCTATAACAACAGTAATTCTGATAGAGCAATAAATGGGCTTTCTTTTAAACAGGAGGATATACATAACTGAAGAGATCGGGGGGGGGCTATTTCAGTTCATTTTTACTCTGTATGGTGTGAACGTGGGGAACATGTATGTTAGTGGGTGTCCACACCCAAGTGTATGCAAGTGGGGGTGAGAGCAACGTTGGCTGCCTCCCTCTACCTCCACTTGACTGCCTTAAAACACAAGGATCTCTCACTAGACCGTCTAGGTGGGCTGGCCAACCAGCTCTCAGCATCTCACTGTCTTTGCTTACCAATGCTACGGGGGTTACAGGTACGGCTGTAGGCATACTCAGCTTTTTACATAGATTCTGGGGGTTCAAGGGCAAGTCCTGTGTTGTTATTTTGATAGAGCAAATAGTCCTGCCCATTGAGCCACTTTTCCAGCCCCTATTTTATGCTTTTTTTTTGAGACAGAGTCTTGTGTAGTATGTAGCCAAAGATGTCCCTGAACTCCTGATCCTTTTGCTTCCCATTCCCAAGTGTTGGAAATGCAGGCATGTGCCACCATATCTGGCTTAAAATGGAAAATTTTTAAGAAATATATTGTTTTAAAGTTGGGACTCTCGAAAAACCAAAAAAAATAAATAAATAAAGTTGGGACTTTGGAAACTGATTCCCTTTGAAATATCTTGGAGGACCCTCATGGAGCACAATTCATACACCCTAAAAAGACAGAAGCAGCACTCAAAATGCAAACCAAAAAATAGACAAGCAAAGACTAGCGAGGACTTTCTCTTTACTAACTTGAGCTGGAATGACATGGCATTTGAAGTATTATTGTATGTAGATGTAGTATTGTGTACTGTACCGCTGTCATTATCGATGCTACAATTAGGAAGCTACTGTGGTTTTTATTGCTCCAAATGCTCCTTGGAACAATTCTTAGTGTGTTCCGGAAAACAGTTAAGTAACAAATGAATGTCTGTGCTTATTAAGATAATGTTAAAAACCTCAATCTGTTTCTTTAATGTCTGTGATAGGCAGGATTTACAGTGTTCCAGGACAGATGATTAAAATGGGAGGACTGTCTGGAAGCTAAACACATGTCTTGCGCGAGCAATTGCTAATGGCCCCAGAGTGGATGGTGCCATTTCTCTGTGCGTTTAGTTCTGCTCCTATGCAGAAATGCCATGGAGAACTCTTTGGTTCCATTAGTATCACAACTGCATCTTCTAACTTGAAAGAGAAAGAAGGATTTCATTTGCCAGATACACAGATTTCTTAAAGCTTTTCCTCTGTGAAAAATCCCCACAAAGTTCATGCAGAAGAAGGCAGGGGTAATGCCTCTGATCCACTGATGACTAATGCCAAATAACTCCTCCAGTCAGTCATATGAACATAGCTAACCAGGGAGAAAAGCACAGTGACCATTGTGCAGATATGGGTCATAGCTGAAAGAAAAAAAAAACATCCTAAAGATATTAAAGGGAGGGACACTTAGCAAGCCACTATGTGAATATTATTATAGACAACCTACATTTGATGTTAGATTCTACCGCTTAGAGAATAATTTCTGTAATGTGTCCTGTTTTTATTCAATAAACATCATGTCATAGGAAGATGAACATTTGAAAAGCCTTTGACACCAATGTTTCTGAACACTAGTGGCCCCGGGGCCCAGGAGGAAATGCAGGGCTGATCAAGATCTCTTCTGAAACACATGATGCACTGCTGGAATGTCAGCCTTCGTCTTGAACCCAGCATGGGTTTGGCATGAAGCAGCAAAGTAAAGTTCCAAATTAGAACCTGCTGTTCACATGCCTGGAACTGTCATCAACTGTGGCTGTGTAAGCATCACATGCACGGTGGTTTAAGGGCCCGGAGTTATCTGGATATTATATCTATGTTTAAATATTATGGCAGATGACTCTTCTGCTTCCCACTGATACCATCCTCCAAAGGGCTGGCTCAGCTCTGAAGAAGCAGAGCAACTGGCCTGGCCAGAGTATCTTGAAGCACTCAGACACTCCGAGAAACAGAAGAGGGCATCTGAGTTGAGTGTTGGGAGACAGTTTTCCGTGTGCCTAGCATTCCTTCATGCCAGTGAGCAGAGGCTCTGACAGATCTTTGCTACAGATCCCCTAAGGCTGCTGATTACACAGCGAAATTATCTCCCCGTGAAGAAAGGAACAGCTTTAGTTATTGTTGGGTAAATAAACGTACTGCCTCTGGGGAAGAAAGCAGGTTGGCTTATTATCTATATTATCAAAGATTTGGGTTTTCCGAACTCCTTGTTCCTCTGTCAGGTGTCCCAGCAACTGTGTAGATATTTTATATATAATCATGTTGGACTGTGGGGCTTGGGCATCTACCATAAATGCTGATGTCCTCAGTGTTACTATGAATAATAAATGGCCTTCTGTTCTGACCAAGGAGTCTTACATCTTTTATGAACACCCAAGCTAACCTGTTAGCTTGCAAGTGGGTAAAACCGCAGGCCCTTTCCAGTTACGGACACCTTAATTGCTTGTGGTTAGGGCATGATCTCTCTCTAATGGTCTTTCATTACAGTTATTAACTGTACTTGCCCATTCTTACCAGAAGAATTGAATGCAATTTGGGGGCACTCAGATAATTCACTGAAATATGTCTACAAGCTCTAATACTAATCAGGTAAGCAAAAGCAAAGGAAAAAAGGAATCTTTCCAAGTCCCAGGTTTAGACTGGTCACAAGATTTTCTTAGAAAAAAACGACAAAGGGCTTGGGCTCAAATCCTGTTTGTTTGTTTTTTTAAGATCCAAGCTTTAAGAAACTTGGTTTAGCTGGGCACAGTGGCTCATGCTTTGAAACTGAGTATTCAGGATGGCCGAGGCTGGAGGATGCATGTATTTGAGGCCAGCCTAAGCTATATAGTGAGAGCCAGTCTCATAAAAACGAACAAAAAGAGAGTCTTAGATGTATAGAGACACATTACATCATCGAGTTCAAGGAGCCGTGAAAGTAAAAGTAAGGATAGCTCAGAGGGTAAAGATGCTCGCTGCCACGTGCACGTGCTTGCCACCATGCCTGATGACTTGAGTTCAAATCCTAGGGCTAAAGACCTCAATATCAGTCCGAACACACTGAACCTGATAGAAGAGAAAGTGGGAAGTCCTCTACAACACATGGGCACAGGAGA